>NC_091070.1:21270681-21573712 GCF_032405125.1 Capricornis sumatraensis | reverse complement strand
GATTCCCGGCTGCCTCAGAGGTTGTGCAGGGACAGTTCTGCCATTTCCCTCGGAGTGACCTCTGGCTGCCCCCGCTCCTGCAGCTGCTGCTTTTCCTCTTGGGGGTGAGGTGGGAGTCAGGACTGGGGAAGTCAGCCCTCTTGTCTCTGTGTTCAGGGTAGCCGGGAATTCCCTACAAGAGTGATTCTGATTTGTTCCCCAGCTCCTTGCCTTAAGCCTGGGGTTGCTTGGTTTATAGCACGGGCAGCCCTTGCAGTAAATCCTCAGTCCCGCCCAGCCTTGATTTATTGACACCTGCTGGCGTGGGTGTGGGGGGTGGTAACCAAAGATGACGGAGACGGGCCTCTGACCCAGTACCTGGAACTGATGAACACGCAGCTCACGAGTAAAGAGCAGGTCAGTTCCTTTTCCTTATAGCAGGATGTGTCCGTACACCTTCAGTCCTGTTTATCGTAAATGATTATTGTGAGGGCTGATTGTAGCAATAATGAATTGAGACTGCTTCAGAAGTATAAAACTCTAGATTCACACAAAACCTTGTTAAAACCTTAATAAAAGATGACATGTCTTGAGTGCCTTCTGGGTACCAGGCACTGATGATCTAAGTGACTTACATAGTTTATGTAATCTTAACAGCAGCTTCAAAATAGGTTGCTTATATTATACCCATTTTACAGTTATGAGAATTGATGCCAAAAGAGGATAAAAAACATCTTTCTAGAATGAACAACTGGTAAGTAGCAGCAGAAGCAGACACCTCTGAAGTCTTGGCTGCACTGTGTGACCTTTCTGAAAACCCCGAGGAATCATAATGGGGGTGGGTGTCCTTCCTCAAAGGGAGGCAGCAGCCGGGACTTACCCTCAGAGACCAGAAAGGATCAGGGAAAGGTCAGCCCAGTGCCCAGAAAAGCATTAGCATTTCTGTACAGCCTAATCACATTACCGAAAGCAGTCCTGAACTTGGAGCCATCTTTCTTGGATAGTAATGCAATTGACATAGCTAATTTAAGCCAAAGAGGAAGGGCAAACTTGGTGAGCTCACATATGTGGATGGATACCTATTAACTGTAAAACACTGAGAGGCAAAACCTTACAGCAAGTGCGTCTGTCTTCAGTTTACAAATGAGTGCCAAGACCCAGGCAACATGCCTTGTGTTGGGACTTTAAAAAAAACACACATTAAAAATTTTTTTTTCTCCTGTCAGCCTTTTTGTGTTGAAGTTTCAATGAAGGATATCTGAATTTGGTCATTAATACTCAGTGTATCCATCTTTGGCAGTTGCTTTTCAGAGGAATCAGGCTCATTTTAGGGGGCAGCTTCTAGCCAGGTTATTTCAATTGTGGAAGGTGTGGGGCAGATGGCTTCCTCAGATGCAGATCTGTAAAGAAAAGAGAGCTTTGGGACTTAAAGTCTCTGAATTCCTGCTTCCCTTCACTCCATTCTGCCAACAGCATTCTTCACATGCAGCGCCTGTGACTGAGGTGATGTGTCTCATTCGCAGTTGGGGGGGAATTAGCCATCAACATCTAATGACCTAGTTCTCAATTTCTTCAGTGGCTTCAGAAAGTTTCCTAGAATACCTCCAAAGCAGTGTTTCTCAAAGTGTGCTAAGTCACCTGATCCACCTCTAACTGAGGAATTCTTACCTAGAATCAGTCTGCAAGTTAAAACACTTCGCTCTGCTGAGGTTCTGAAGTAGAGCTGGGAATCCAAGTCCAAGTCCACTCAAGAGGGTGTAGAGCTGCAAGCTGCAGTGTGAACAGTCTTCAAAACTTCCTGTTTTTTTTTTTTTTCTTCCCAGAGTGAATGGGAATTTTTCCTCTTATTCCATAATACATCTAGGATAATTTTAATATTTGAAATGAATTACATAATAAAGGACAGAAATGGTATGGACCTAACAGAAGCAGAAGATACTAAGAAGAGGTGGCAAGAATACACAGAAGAACTGTACAAAAAAGATCTTCACGACCCAGATAATCACAGTGGTGAGATCACTCATCTAGAGCCAGACATCCTGGAATGTGAAGTCAAGTGGGCCTTAGAAAGCATCACTACGAACAAAGCTAGTGGAGGTGATGGAATTCCAGTTAGAGCTATTTCAAACCCTGAAAGATGATGCTGTGAAAGTGCTACACTCAGTATGCCAGCAAATTTGGAAAACTCAGCAGTGGCCACAGGACTGGAAAAGGTCAGTTTTCATTCCAGTCCCAAAGAAAGGCAATGCCAAAGAATGCTCAAACTACCGCACAATTGCCCTCATCTCACATGCTAGTAAAGTAATGCTCAAAATTCTCCAAACCAGGCTTCAGCAATACATGAGCCGTGAACTTCCAGATGTTGAAGCTGGTTTTAGAAAAGGCAGAGGAACCAGAGATCAAATTGCCAACATCTACTGGATCACCGAAAAAGCAAGAGAGTTCCAGAAAAACATCTATTTCTGCTTGATTGACTATGCCAAAGCCTTTGACTGTGTGGATCACAATCAACTGTGGAAAATTTTGAAAGAGATGGGAATACCAGACCACCTGACCTGCCTCTTGAGAAATCTGTATGCAGGTCAGGAAGCAAGAGTTAGAACTGGACATGGAACAACAGACTGGTTCCAAATAGGAAAAGGAGTACGTCAAGGCTGTATATTGTCACCCTGCTTATTTAACTTCTATGCAGAGTACATCATGAGAAACGCTGGACTGGAAGAAACACAAGCTGGAATCAAGATTGCCGGGAGAAATATCAATAACCTCAGATATGCAGATGACACCACCCTTATGGCAGAAAGTGAAGAGGAACTCAAAAGCCTCTTGATGAAAGTGAAAGAGGAGAGTGAAAAAGTTGGCTTAAAGTTCAACATTCAGAAAACGAAGATCATGGCATCCTGTCCATGGGAAATAGATGGGGAAACAGTGGAAACAGTGTCAGACTTTTTTTGGGGGCTCCAAAATCACTGCAGATGGTGACTGCAGCCATGAAATTAAAAGACGCTTACTCCTTGGAAGAAAAGTTATGACCAACCTAGATAGCATATTCAAAAGCAGAGACATTACTTTGCCAACAAAGGTCCGTCTAGTTAAGGCTATGGTTTTTCCTGTGGTCATGTATGGATGTGAGAGTTGGACTGTGAAGAAGGCTGAGCGCCGAAGAATTGATGCTTTTGAACTGTGGTGTTGGAGAAGACTCTTGAGAGTCCCTTGGACTGCAAGGAGATCCAACCAGTCCATTCTGAAGGAGATCAACCCTGGGATTTCTTTGGAAGGAATGATGCTAAAGCTGAAGCTCCAGTACTTTGGCCACCTCATGTGAAGAGTTGACTCATTGGAAAAGACTCTGATGCTGGGAGGGATTGGGGGCAGGAGGAGAAGGGGACGACAGAGGATGAGATGGCTGGATGGCATCACGGACTCGATGGACGTGAGTCTGAATGAACTCCAGGAGTTGGTAATGGACAGGGAGGCCTGGCGTGCTGCGATTCATGGGGTCGCGAAGAGTCGGACACGACTGAGCAACTGAACTGAACTGAACATGGAAGTGATTTGAACCTCTACCAAGATTATATGCTTTGGTGTCAGACTGATTGATTTGTAATCTTGCTGTCATGAATTGGTATCTCTGTGGCCTTGGGCAAATTATTTAACTTCTCTATACCTTATCTGGATAGAGAGTTGCTCTCCAAAGAAAAAGTCGCTCGGTCGACTCTGCAATCCCATGGACTGAGAATACTGGAGTGGGCTGCCATTCCGTTCTCCAGGGGATCAGATCTTCCTGACCCAGGGATTAAAGCTGTGTCTCCTATGTTGCAGGCAGATTCTTTATCATCCGAGTCATTAGGGAAGCCTGGAGATAGGAGTAGTTCCTTTTAAGGTTCTTATGAGGATTAAATCAGATTTTAGATGGAAAATGCCTAGAGTCATGTGCATTGATTAGACAGTTAGATTCCAGGTAATAATAATAATGTGTTATTTTTCTTATCCTGAGGTTCCAGGTTACTGGGAGTATGACCACCCCGGTTACAGAGTCGAGTCCTGCAGGGTAACAAAACGTCCGTCTTCCGTTGGTACAGCAAAGTCACGGATTTCTAAAAGGCCTTTTGCTGTCCATAGGAAGCCTAAACCAAGCACTGGGAAAATGTTTTGTGCTAACATATCCTCAGCACCCCAGTTTTAGTTCTCTGAGGCCCTGTGTGGAGGGTGTGGGTGGCTGTTCTCAAGCAGTCAGGATCTGTCACAGGTGGGAGGGATGCACTTGTTTGGAAAATGTCAGGATCCACCGAGTTGTTTTAACCCGCAGCTGTTTGTTCTTCATTCAGTCGACACTCTCTTTTTCTTCTTATTCTTGTTTAATGGTTAGGAAAGAGGGCTAAACTGCACTTTCACTTTAATGATGTGTGTGTATTTGTGTATGTGTGTGTGTGTGTGTTAGTCGCTCAGTTGTGTCTGACTCTGTGATCTATGGACTATGCTTTAATGGTACACATGTCAAATTCATTTCCCCCACCAACTTCCTTGTTTTTAAAAAAATTTAAGAAATCACAAGTTCTACTTTTTTTTTTAATCAACTTACTAGTTGTGTGTGTGTTTTTTTTTAATATTTTTATTTATTTATTTGGCTGTGCCGGGTCTTAGTTGCATCACACGGAATCTTTGATCTTTGTTGCGACACACAGAGCAAGTGGGATCTAGTTCCTGGACCAGGGATTAAACCCGGGCCCCGTGCATTGGGAGCTTGCAGTCTTAGCCACTGGATTGCCAGGAAAGTCCCTCTACTTATTTCTTAAAGAAAGGTTAGGAAATACAGGTTACTTGATTCATGGACGAAGGAAATCACCTGTAATTTCCCTTCCAGAAGTCACCACTGTTCACCTGTTAACTGTCCTACTTCTGTCTAGGATGGCCGGGGACAGCAGTGGCCGGCAGGGTGTCGGGGTTCAGAGGACGGACTGCCCTTCTGAGAGCTGGGCTGGCCCTCCTGTGGCTCAGAGCCTCACATTGGGCAGCTCTGCTTTGGGACAAGCACTTGGCAAGTCCTCAGGTGTCCTCCCGCCTTGAGAGCAGTTGCTGTGCAAGGCCAGCTGCTGGTTTCCATTGATGCCGTGTACTCAAGCGTTTCTGGCCTTGTTCATGTTGATTCCGCCCTCCTGATTGTGCGTTCAGTTTTCACATAGCCAGGTGGGGTGGGATCCTGGGCCTCTTTGCTCTGTAGGAACTGGTACTGGCTCTTAGGGTTGGTGGTGCTCCATCCCTTGCCTCTGCCTTGCTAAATGTCTCTGGGAAGGCTCTGCCCAGGAGGAGAGCTCAATGGGTAAGGAGAACACTGCCTCACGGCTTTTAAAATGTAATGCCTCCTCCCCCTGTTCTCCTCTTCCCAAATAAGAGCTGCCAGTAGCAGTTTAGTGCTGAACGATTGAGATGTGTTATTACTGCGTGATGGACAGAGGAATTGTTAACTCATCCATCTCCTTCACTCCCTTGCAAATGGGAATTACAGGAAATCACACTAGCATGAAAAACTGGGCTAGTGGGAAGGATGGAATGTGTAACCCTTATTCCCAAAAATGGGCAGAATGTCGGAGCTGACTGACCTTAGCCTTAGGCTGTCAGTGGGCCAAAGCATGGCCTGAAGCTCTTACCATCTGGGAATTGACACCGAATCTTGCTGCTTTCTGACTTTGTGTCATCATGACTCCCTTCTTCTGAGCCCCTCCTGTCTGATCAATAACCAGCTCCTGCTAGTTCTTTCTGCTGGAGGTTTCTGTCACCACCACCCTGGCCCAGACCTTATCATCCTGTCTGGCCTCCCAGGCTGCTTTCGTCTCCCTTGCCAGGTTCATGTCCCCTGAACATTGTTCTTATCTCAAGTAAGACTAGGGAAGAGAATGCAGCCCTGTGTGTGCGGGAGGTCATATTACCATCGCTTCCCCCATGCTCCTTGAGGGCAAAGACTGAGTAGCCCGGTGCCTCTTACATAGTAGGCCTTTAGTAAATATTTGTTGGGTTGGATGAAGTCATGTTTCCTGCTCAAGAACATTCATTGGTTCCCTACTACCTATGGATCCAAAGCTGAATCTCTCTGCCTGTTTTTCATAGATGTACAGTCTGGCCTTATAGTAAGTATTCAGTGGAATACTTAATTTACTTTGTGGAATAACCAGAGTCTGTTAAGTGCTAGATACCAGGGAAACCGTTAGAATTGTGCCTTGCCCTGAAGGATCTCAAATGGATTTTTTTTTCTGTTCTCCCTTGATTCTTGGCTTCTTTCCCCACCCTTGCCTTCCCAATTTATCATGCTTATTTATGCCTTCCAGCCCCAGAAATTCCCTCTTTCTGTCTACATACTAATTCAGCTCTCAAGGCTTTCAGGTCAGATCTCCCTTCGTTCCTTTTTAAGGTCCTCTTTCTCTTTTTAAATGTTTATTTGGCTGTGCTTGGTCTTTGTTGTGGCATACAGGATCTGTAGCATCAGCATGCAGAATCTTTTTAGTTGGGTGTGTGGGATCTGTCTGGGCTTCCAAGGCAGCTCCATGGTAAAGAATCCACCTGCGATGTAGGAGATGCAGGTTCTATCCCTGGGTCGGGAAGATCTTCTGCAGGAGAATATGGCAACCCACTCCAGTATTCTTGCCAGGAAAATCCCGTGGAGAGAGGAGCCTGATTGGCTGCAGTCCATGGGGTCGCAAACAGCTTTACACAACTGAGCATGCATGCATGTGGGATCTAGTTCCTTGACCAGGGATTGAATCTGGACCCTTTGCATTGGGAGCTCAGAGTCTTAGCCACTGGGTTCCCAGGAGAGTCCCTAAGGCCCTCTTTAATTGTCTTGGTTCAGGTCCATTTCTGTCTCTCTCTTTTTTTTTTTTTCATTATTCTGTCCATAACACAAGTAGTGGCTGCTGTTCTTCCTTATTTTCTGAAACGCATGCCCCACGATTTAGCGTTGTATTGCACCCACATAGACTACTGAAATAGACACTCTTGCCTTACTGTGTGCCTTGATTGCTTGCCGTCAGGGCAGGCAACTTCTCCACCTCCACTGAAAGTGGACTGGGGCCTGTGGTCTCTGTGCCTTTTGCAGGCTTCTCATAGGACATGATACTGCACAGAGCAGACAGAGGTGGAAGGTAATGTGACCGTGCTTGAGAGTGTGGTTCCTGGCAGGATTTTGGGTGGCCTGAGGCTGGAAGACCATCAAGGAGTTTTTTTAGGGCTCTGGAAACCAAGACCTGAGAGAAGATGGAAAGATCAGGGAGGGTCCAGCTTGTCCCCCAAGAGTTTGTCCCACTCAGAGATTCTCTTGAAACTGCGGTTCACATGGAACTGTGTTCATTCTAGAAGTTGGCCAGTGTTCTTGGGAATTGTGGGGAGGCCAGGTGCACATGTGATGAATCCTCTCTAAAGGAGGATGTGAAAGGTGCCTGGCCATAGGGAAGCTCATAGCTTAAGGGAACAGACCGTTAGGGGCAGTGGTGAGCAGATGCAGTTTGATTTGTTTGTATTAGTGACAAATTAATTCCGCTGGGAAGTTTAGGGATTTAAATATACTCTATAAATACATGTTTTTCTTTGCTTTGTCACTGATGAGGTTTATGGCTTATGTTACATGTTTCCTTCTAATAATAGAATCTTATGTGAAATTAAAAGCAGTATCTTCCTCTTCTGACTCAGACAGAATTATAAGTGTACTGCTGACTTCCTACCCAGCTTTTATTTCTTATATTCAACCAGGACTGTGCAAACAGGTTAGTACATCTGTGGGCTGAGACCGGTTTCAGCCAGCTAAATTCCCTGTAATCCAGTCTCCATCTGAGAGGCACATCTAAACTTAACTGGAGTTCTAGGTAGGAAGTGTGGTTACAGAGGCAAAGCCATTTAATTGCAGCTTGTTTGAAAATAAAACCAGCTTGAGTTTTCTTCTCACAAACTTTCTCTGAAACAGTTCTTTAGATCTTTTATTTTTGGCAGATGGGTTTTGGGGTGGCAGCCTCATTACTTGTGATGGAGAGGTAAAATAAGCCAGTGGGTGATTTCCCAGAATCCTGAGCCTTTGAACGTTGCAGTTCCTTTTGGAAGTGCAGAAGCCAGGCTGCCCGTCTCAGATTTATACCCTCTTCCCATTCTCATCTCAACTAGTAAATACTGTGGCGTCAGTCTGCCTAAAATTGTAACAGCTTAAATTTGTTTAAATGTCTGTAGCAGTTTGGTGATGAAGTTTAGGTAGTGATGATAGTAATAGACAAGCAGGCTGACTGAGTTGTGAATTAGTTCTTTTGAGGTTCCCAGGAAGAAAATCACTAGCTCACTTTTCATGTCAAGGTCTTGGTATTGAGTAGAGCAGGGAGCAGCCTAGAGAAACCATCTGCCCAAAGGTTACCTTTCAGACAAGTCCTTTACAGGAAATTGTGTGTTTTCTGTTTGGAATGGGGTGTGTTCATTCTTTTGAGAAGCCTTTTTACAATAGTAAATGGTTCCTCTGGAACTCTTAGCAGTGTTCTTTTTCTGCCCTCTCCTGTATTTACAGCTGCTTTTTCCCTAGGGGAGCATCCATCTGTTTTTAAAAGCTGAGAGAGAAAACAAGTTATCTCAAACAGTGAGGTTTGGAAATCAAAACCACGTTTGCCCTTCAGGAGGGCAAGTTCTTGCGGGGCCGTTGTTGGGGTTGAAGACACAGAAGTCCGGCTGTAGTGTCCCGATTCCCTGCCCTCACCACACCCCCGCGCCCCTCCACCCGCAGCATGCTTGTGGCAGATATGAAGGGGTTTGAGCACAGGGCCCATTATGACCCCTTGGTTGTACTAGATCAAACATTGCTTTTCAACCCCTGAGTAAGGCAGTTTTTCTGGCAGGCCACTCTCTGGCCCCGCATATCCATGGGCAGGGTCCTGGGCTGATGTTAGCCCTGAGGGGCAGGAGGAGCCTGTGGTGATTGCCCTGGAGTGTGGAGGCAGCAGCAAAGCCTCTTTAGGAAAGACCTCTCATCATTAGGATGCTTTCATTACCGATGCTTCAAGGCCTTGGAGCTGGGGTTTGCCAGGTCTCTAGATGCAGTTAGTCAACGGACTTCACCCCAGTACTCTTTAGCCTCTTTCCGCCCAGTTTTAACCGCATAGCTGCTTGTGGACGTGCAGCTTTGTTTGATGAGAACGAGAGGATTTCTGCTTTGCAGCTGAGTAACTGTGCCTTCTATTTAGGTTCTGTAGAGGGTTACATTTGAAAAGCTAATGAGTGTTTTCTTCCACTCTGCACACACAGTGATCCAGAGTGGGCTGCAGCGCAGGTGCTGTTGAAGGCAGATGTTGAGGTGACAGTAAGGGCAGCTGGGCCCTGAAGCTCCAGGCCTGGCCCCCTGGCTGACAGCCCATCCCCCAGGGCCAGGTCACCAGAGAGGGCTTCAGCTTCCCTGAAATGACTGCTTCTTATGGCTAGTGTGACCAGCCAGAGGAGGGGGTGGGTTTCCTGGGGAAGAGGGTGGGAGAGTCTTAATTAAGCCAGTCTGGTTTGGCAGTTAGCTCCAACTCGCCTCCAAGTCTGTGTTGGCTGATAATTCCCTTCAGCGCTCAGAACAAGCCTTTTTCGTTTCCAAACACACACCGCCCCCCACGCCCCCAAAACTACAGCCTTCCTTGAGTGTTAACTGTGTGTACCTTCTGCTTCCTTTCTGGAAGAGGCAGGTAGCTACTCATGAATTTTTTCCCCTGAACTGCTCTGGCTGCATTGGAGTTCCTGGAGACTCAGCGCTCCCGGACATTCTCATCTAGCAGAGGCTGGGCCAAGAGCCATTCCTGGAGGGCTCAGTGGACAGAGCAGTGGGAACAGTGCTGGGGCTGGCACTCAGTCTGGGGGGGCTCTGTGGGAGGTATTTGGGGAACCTTGCTGCGTGAAGAGTTGGGAGAGCTGAGTTTTGGTTCAGCCACTGACAAGCCCTGTGTTCCCGGGGCAAGCCGTGGTCCCCCTCTAGGCCTCAGTTTCCCTCTCTTAACATGGATAGGTTGAACTTTAGGCTGTAATGTGTTAGGATCCCAAGAAATACCCCATGAGTCTGCTCCTGATAAAAGAAGGGGACCAGAGGCAGCAAAGGTGGGTGCAGAAGAACCTTGGATGATACTAGAGTTGTTTTCCAGGTTCATCTCATGGTGGCAGAGCACTGGGTGACTTTGCCATCCCACCCCCAGGGTGATCTTTGGAGGTGATGCTTGGGTTGGGCCCTGCTCCTTTCATTTCCAGCCCTGGGAAGGGGTGGGCAGGCACGTGCAGTTGGCTGTCTCTGCCAGCTGCCTGGGGCTGAGCCATCTGCTGCTTAGGCCTGCGGGTAGGGTGGGGGCTGAGCCCCAACCTAATCTTCTCTCCTGCACTAGCCGCTCAGCAGAGTCTACCCCACTTCTCCCCACATTCTGTCCTGTGTTTCAGTGCTCTGTTAGGCTACCCTTCACCGTGGTCT
The DNA here is from genome assembly GCF_032405125.1 of Capricornis sumatraensis. Lineage (NCBI taxonomy): Eukaryota > Metazoa > Chordata > Mammalia > Artiodactyla > Bovidae > Capricornis > Capricornis sumatraensis. Next base: position 21,563,283 of record NC_091070.1, on the reverse strand, counting down.
TGCTTTGTTCCAGCTGCCCCCACCCCTAGGAGAACCCTTGCTGTGTTTTTGTTTACTCTGTGTGTGTGCTTTGCCCTTTAGCCTGTGCCCCAAGAATTTTTCTGTAATGTAAGGCAGCGGCAGCAGGAAAACAATGAAACTTTGGACTCTGTTCCGTGTCTGTTCAGATGCAAATGACGAGTCTCTTCCCATCAGAGTTTGTACCCCTGGGCTCACCATCCCACCTCCTGAGGAGTCTTTGAACAGCAGGGGTGGGCTGAATCAGTCGCTCAGAAAAGCTCTGATTTAGCCTGTGCTTCAAGGCTTGTGATTAGGTTGACTGGTTTTCTGTGAGTATGGTTTCAGTGTGTCTGCCCTCTGATGCCCTCTTGCAACACCTACCATCTTACTTGGGTTTCTCTTACCTTGGATGTGGGGTATCTCTTCACGGCTGCTCCAGCAAAGCGCAGCCACTGCTCCTTACCTTGGACGAGGGGTATCTCCTTACAGCCGCCCTTCCTGACATTCAACGTGGGATAGCTCCTCTAGGCCCTCCTGCGCCCGTGCAGCCACCGCTCCTTGGACGGACGTTGGGTTGCTCCTCCCGGCTGCCGCCCCTGGCCTCGGGCGCGGGGTGGCTCCTCTAGGCTGTTCCTGCGCTGTGGCAGCCTGGCACTCTCGGCCGCTGCCCCTGAAAGTGCTGCACTCGATATGCCAGCAGATTTGGAAAACTCAGCAGTGGCCACAGGACTGGAAAAGGTCAGTTTTCATTCCAATCCCAAAGAAAGGCAATGCCAAAGAATGCTCAAACTACCGCACAATTGCCCTCATCTCACATGCTAGTAAAGTAATGCTCAAAATTCTCCAAGCCAGGCTTCAGCAATACGTGAGCTGTGAAATTCCTGATGTTCAAGCTGGTTTTAGAAAAGGCAGAGGAACCAGAGATCAAATTGCCAACATCCACTGGATCATGGAAAAAAGCAAGAGATTTCCAGAAAAACATCCATTTCTGCTTTATTGACTATGCCAAAGCCTTTGACTGTGTGATTGGATCACAATCAACTGTGGAAAATTCTGAGAGATGGGAATACCAGACCATCTGACCTGCCTCTTGAGAAATCTGTATGCAGGTCAGGAAGCAACAGTTAGAACTGAACATGGAACAACAGACTGGTTCCCAATAGGAAAAGGAGTACGTGAAGGCTGTATATTGTCACCCTGCTTATTTAACTTCTATGCAGAGTACATCATGAGAAACGCTGGACTGGAAGAAACACAAGCTGGAATCAAGATTGCCGGGAGAAATATCAATAACCTCAGATATGCAGATGATACCACCCTTATGGCAGAAAGTGAAGAGGAACTCAAAGCCTCTTGATGAAAGTGAAAGAGGAGAGTGAAAAAGTTGGCTTAAAGTTCAACATTCAGAAAACGAAGATCATGGCATCCTGTCCCATCACTTCATGGGAAGTAGATGGGGAAACAGTGTCAACAGTGGCAGACTTTATTTTTTGGGCTCCAAAATCACTGCAGATGGTGACTGCAGCCATGAAATTAAAAGACGCTTACTCCTTGGAAGAAAAGCTATGAGCAACCTAGATGGCATATTCGAAAGCAGGGACATTACTTTGCCGACTAAGGTCCATCTAGTCAAGGCTATGGTTTTTCCTGTGGTCATGTATGGATGTGAGAGTTGGACTGTGAAGAAGGCTGAGCGCCGAAGAATTGATGCTTTTGAACTGTGGTGTTGGAGAAGACTCTTGAGAGTCCCTTGGACTGCAAGGAGATCCAACCAGTCCATTCTGAAGGAGATCAGCCCTGGGATTTCTTCGGAAGGAATGATACTGAAGCTGAAACTCCGGTACTTTGGCCACCTCATGTGAAGAGTTGACTCATTGTTAAAGACCCTGATGCTGGGAGGGATTGGGGGCAGGAGGAGAAGGGGACATGAGATGGCTGGATGGCATCACGGACTCGATGGACGTGAGTCTGAGTGAACTCCGGGAGCTGGTGATGGACAGGGAGGCCTGGCGTGCTACGATTCATGGGGTTGCAGTCGGACACGACTGAGCGACTGAACTGAACTGAACTCAAGGCTTGTAGGCAAGAGGCAAAGAGAAAGGAACTTGTCTTCATGACTGTAGGTGACTCTGGGTTTGGAAGTTCTGAACTGGTGTGTGTGTGTGTACATGTGCACAAGCTGTGCAAGGAGATGGAGTTAGAATAGAATGTGGACAGTCTTGAAAGTCAATCTTTACAAGTGAGGAAGTGACAGAGCAGGGAATACAAGGGCAGTATGCGCTAAACCAGGGCTTCTCAAACTTTTCAAACTTCTCAAACCAGGGGAATCTTAGTAAAATGCAGATTTTCATTCTGTGGATCAGGGATGAGGGAGAAAGAAGTGGCAGCCCACTCCAATATTCTTGCCTGGAGAATCCTGTGGATGGAGGAGCTTGGTGGGCTGCTGTCCATAGGGTTGCACAGAGTCAGACATGACCGAAGCGACTTAGCATGCATGCATGCATTGGAGAAGGAAATGGCAACCCACTCCAGTATTCTTGCCTGGAGAATCCCAGGGACAGAGGAGCCTGATGGGCTGCCATCTGTGGGGTTGCACAGAGTCGGGACACCACTGAAGTGACTTAGGAGCAGACCCTGAGACTCAGTGTCTCTGTTAAGCTCCCAAGTGATTCCAGGGCTGCTCCTCAGTGGCCCGAGCCTCCCCCTCCTCCTCTTAACACTGATGAATAAGATTGACCTGAAAAGGCAGAAGGGAGACTTTCCTATGTATTTTAAACCTGAGAGCCTGGGCTGGGCTTTAAGCCAGTGTTTGCAGAGCCCTTTCTAGATCACTTGTACCTGAGCTCCTGGCTTCTTCAGAGCTCCCCCTTGGCTGGATTCTGTCTCTACAATAGCAGAACCTCTGTCCTTCAGGGGTGGATGTGCATACTAAGCTGGATCCTTTCTCTTTGGCTCATGATAAGGACAGATAGCATTTCAAATAGAATTTGAGAGCTGGAAGAACTCCTCAGTCATCTTTTCCAAGCCTTCTGTTTTACAGAGGAGGAAATGGGCCCAGAAAAGTTTTGTGATATGTAACAGCCAGAATCAACAGCTAGTGGCCGAGATGGGGTGAACACCCAGACATCTAAACTCTTATTAAATTCCTCTGTCTGAGGGACTGTAAGCCTGAGTTAGGGACAACAGCAGGATCAAAGTGTTGCCTGGAGACAGGTGATAGGAAGAGACTTGCCGGTGGCAGCAGGGAGTTTACAACGTGCACAGCTTCTGCTGGTACCTGCTCAGCTCCATGCTGATCCACTCAGGCCAGGGCTCTCAGCTGCAGCCTTTTTGACGTTTGGGGCCAAATTCTTTGTTCTGGGGGGCCGTCCTGTGCATCATGGGATTTTTGCTGGCACCCTGGACCTCTGCCTCTTGGATGCCAATAGCATCCCCCAGGTTAAGACCGTCAAAAAGTCCTCCAAATGTTACTAGAAACCCTGGCTTGTAAAATTGCCCCCGTTGAAAACCACTTGTTCAGGCAGTAAGGTATTTTGGGAAGGAGAGTCTCTCTTGGGCACCTGTACTAGGGTTTTTTGAGAGAGTGATGGTCTCAAAGAGTTTACCAAAAAAGCACAAAAAAAAACAGATAGAGCTCCAGCCTTCCCGGGACCTTATAGTTTATTAACTACAGTTTAGTGGAGAGACCAGACCAGCCAATGTCAAAAACAGATAAATTGCCATTTCATTGGTCCCTCCAGGGTAGAGCCCCAGGCTGGACTCTGAAGAATGGGGTGCTTGCCCAGGGTACTTAATGAGAAGAAGATTATGTTACCCTGGGCTGGGTTGCATAGCTAAGGACTGAGTAACTCTGTATCACTTCTTGAGTTACTTTTACCTACTTCTTAAGGAATATTTCTTTCATTCTGAAAAAAAACATTTTATCTGAATCTGTAAAGGCCCGTCAGACACATTAACCAATAGATGTGTACACTTGAGGGAGGGAGGCCTCTTGAGGCCTAATGCTGGTGAGGCTGACTCTTTCCATGATGGGGTTTACTTTTTTTTTCTTCCTTGATTTTCTTCAGCTAAGGGATGGATCCTCTGATAGACCTTGCTTGTCTCTTTTGCAGTGTCTTAAGGAATATGACTGTATAAGAGCTTGAGTTTGTAATGTTGAGTCAAGAGTATAAAATGTGTCTCCACGAAAGTAAGAAAGGGTCTTTACCCCTTTTTACTCCTCATAGAATCCTGTACTTCCAAAGAGCTTCCCTGGTGGCTCAGTGTTAAAAGAATCTGCCTGCCAATGTTGGAGGTGCTGGTTCAATCCCTGGGTCAGGAAGATCCCTTGGAGAAGGGAATGGCCACCCACTCCAGTATTCTTTCTGGGAAATCCCATGGACGGGGGAGCCTAGTGGGGTACAGTCCATGGGGGTCACAAAAAGTTGGCCATGACTTAGTGACTAAACAACAAGTACTTGCAGTTTATAAGACCACTGAGTTTACATCTTGTGCTCAGCACAGGCCTCCCTGAAAAATATTACTGCAGATCATAAAAAACTCAGTGATGGGAACTCATAGTTCCCGTCAACTTTCCTTAGGAAATCAGTGTCAAATTGACTTTTTCCCCCAATACTTTGAACATGATGCTCCGTTGCCTCCTGGGTTGCATTGTTTATAACAGGAGACTTGCTGTAATTCTTTGTTTCTCTGGGTGCATTGTCTCTCCTCCTACCCCCTCATGGCTGCTTTTAATATTTTCTCTTTAATGATCATTTTCATAATTTTGATTACAGTGTACCGTGCAGTGTTTTCTTGTTGAAGTACTTCTTCTTGTGGTTTGATGAGTTTCTTGAATCTGTGAGTTCATAGTTTACATCAAAAAATTTTTTTGTGCATACCTATGTGTTCTTCCCATGCCTCAATTATGCACGTGTTAGGCTGCTTGATACAGTCATACTTCTGACTTATGTTCTGTGTATATCTCTTTGGATAGTTTCTGTTGCTGTGTTTTCAAGTTTATTGAATTTTTTCTTCTGCAGTGTCTAATCTGTTAATCCCATCCTATATTTTTTCAGGTATTTGTATTTTTCCCTCTAGAAGTTTAAACATTTGAGTCTTTGTGGTCTCCTGCCTGTGCCTTCCTCTTTTCTCGTGAACACACCGAGTATATTTGTAACAGAGATTTGACCATCCTTGTCCACCAGTTCTATCATCTGTGTCATTTCTAGGTCTGTTTCTATTTGTTTATTCTCCTCCTGTGACCACAGGTCATGGTCATAATTTTCTGCCTCTTTGCATGTCTGCTCAGTTTTGATTTGAAACTAGACGTAGTGAGTTGTATGTTGTTAGGTGCTGAAACTTTCCATATTCCTTTAAAAACTTTTTGGCTTTGTTCTCAGAAGCAATTCAGTTAGTACTTAGAATTGGTTTGATCCTTTCAAGGCTTGGTTCTCAGCCTTTAGTTATTTATTTATTTTTGTCCTTTTTCTTTGTTTTTTTTGTTTTTGTTTTTTTTTTGCAGACAGCCTTTAGTCTAGGGCTAGGATGGTCCCACTACTGAGGCCAAACACTTGTGAAGATTCCTTCCAGTGCCCTGTGAACCAGGAGACTTTTATTTTTTTCCACTTTGGCCCATGGGAACGTGTAAACTTCTGGCTCTGTGTGAGCGCCAGGGGTTAGTTCTTTCCTTAGCCTTGCTAGTGTCCTCTAACACGTGCACGGATCAACACTCAGCCTCTGCAGATGGTTAGTTTTTTCTCTTTGAGCTCCCTCCTCTCAGTTAACTTTGCCCTGCACATTCTAGCCTCCTTGACATCCCCCAGTTCCCAGCTGTCTCTTTAACTCAGTGAAATCATTGAACTCTTTCAGGTTTTTATTTGCCTACTCTATGGTCTGAAGACTCCTTTATGGGGTTAGCTGGGGCACCCGCAGGACTCTGCATTTCTTTCCCTTTTTTCAAGGATCACTGCCCTGTGCTACCTATTTTTGAATGTCTGAAAACCATTATTTCATAAATTATATCTGATTTTCTAGTTGTTTAAGGAAAAAGTAAGTCTAGTCTCTGTTATTCCATTATGACTTTTGTGTCCCTCAGGCTAATTTTTAGGTGTCTTTTGCCTCCTGTGTTCACTTGTTGAAAAATTAATCCAGTGAGACAGATTTCATTGGGAATTCAACCAGGTTCAGGTCATGTCACTGCACCAAACATTCACCAAACAGCTAACATGTCCACAGGAACAGCATGCTGTAGTGTTGTGCAGTATGTGGTATGTAATCTGGAACTTAGCCTGTATTGTGATGCCATGCTTCCAGGCAGAACACTGAGTGTGTACTTCAGGTTTATCCTGGCATGCGCATACACATGCATGCGCTCTGAGCCTCATTCCTGTGCCTCCTCACCACAGGCCCATTCAGCCTGGGTGGGTGACTGATCTAATAGGCACAATTGATGAGCAAATAGTGGGTGCTCAGCTGTCTGTCGACAAGTGAGGCTCCTAACAGCTCTATGCAGACACAGAAGCTCTAAATTCCTATGTGCAGTGGCCCTTCCATCTTCCCTAGTCTCACTGTGCCAAATATTGTATTAAACTCTTCGGAAATGTGTGAAGCACGGACTCTTCACAATTCTATGAACTAGGTATTGCTACCCCAACTCCGTATATGACAAAACAGAGACACAGCAGGTAACGCAGGACACCTAAGTACCTCTAAAAAACAAGAGGCAGAATCAGGATTGGACTCCCTATGACTAAAAATCCATGTTGTGATTAATTCTTTAATTGACTGTTTCATTTCCTTCTGCTGGCTCCACCTTACTTCCCTGTTTTCTCTTTGGCACTTTGGCTATATATCTCCCACGGGTTTTCACATTTTACCTCATCGTAGTTATTTGTGTATGTGTCTCACCTCCCCTGTAGACTGTAAACTCTTTAAAGGTATGAGCTTTCCCTCACTTTGGTACCTTTTGTGGAATCCAGTATAAGTAAGTGCTCTTTATATGTGTTGAATGAAGTCAGTAAGATATGTGTTAAGATTGGGGGAGCTATCAGATTCCCTTGTCAAATTACGATGCTTCTTTTTCATCTGCTGAGTTTTGTTACAGTCTCTCTTAACATCGTCTTGGATGATACATGGACTTTATGAGGTTCTTCATTTGATACCTCTGCCTGAATTTTGACTAATTTGAAATAAATTTTGAGTCTGTATTTAGAGATTTAAGGGACTATTCCTTCCTTTGCATTAATCAGATCCGTTCATCTCCGGTCCTGACTTTGAACTCCACATTGAGAGAACTAGAGGTGTGGTTGGAGCTAGACCTAGAGCATGCAGGCCTTGGTGAATGGCTCTGTACTGTGAGAGGGTCGTGTCAGGGCAGAGGTGGTGCTGGGGCGTGGGACTAACCAAGGGGAAGAAACAGTAGGCAAGTTCCTGCTTCTCCTCCTTGCTTGGGGCCTCACAGTCCAACCTTGACAACTTACAGGAAGTTTGGGTAATTTGTGAGGAGGAGGACGGGAAGAGTCATGGTTTGCTTATGAATTAGGAGGCTTCTTGAAACTTAACAGAAGATGAAGAACATTTGGACTAGAAGACAGTGTCTTGATTGGTCTAAATGTGTACCTCACCAGGTATACATTTAACAGTAAGCTGCTGTCAGTGGAGGTGAAGAGCATGTTCTTGGAATCCTGAACCTGAATCTCAGGGGCAAGTCCTTAGCTGGCATTTGAATGGAAAGGAGGAGAACGGCAGAAACTGAGACCATATTTACAGAGAATCTTAAGGCCTGAGAGACACCAGGAGACTGGCCACTTTTCTAGCCCTGCCACTAGATTAACGGTTCCTTCTCACTCATGAATCCTACAGAAGAGGTAGTTTTGGAAGAGGGCTGATGGGCTGGAGAGGCTTCTGTTGTTGGACAGAAGGAGGCAGGCCCTTCTTAAACATTCATCCCCAGTGTCTCCCTAGCTTTGGCAGTCACAGTGTGTGGGTGTCATTTCAGAGGGACTCTCGATTGGGGTGGGGGTAGGGGGAGTGTCTCAGAGCTGCAGTTCCAGAAGCTTTAACTGAAAACCTTAGGTTAACTGAGAAGGTACAGGTCGTAGTACACAAATTCTCTCTAGCCGTCATCCCATCTTTCTTCTTCCTTCTTTTCTGGTTCCACCATCCTTCCCCCCAGGAGTTTTGCCCTTATTGTCTGTGCTTTCTCACTTTGAATTCATGATCTTCCCTCACGACTCTAATAAATCCACTCTTGAGGAGATCACTAGTGATAACCTTGTGATCAGATCCAATGGATGTCTTTTAGGCTTCATTTATGGGACCTTTGTTGGGTCTGCCATTCACCCTCACATTCTCCTTGAATCACTGTGTCCCTCCGGTGACAGCTCTGATGCATAGGCTCCTGGTTTGTACTCTTGGGAGGGTCTTTCATGATCTCTCTTTCCTTTACATGCTGCTTTAGAAAGTTAGTGTTCCCCCGAGGATCCTGTCTTGACTCTCTTCTCAGCTCTCTCACCAAGATGAGCTCTCATCTCCTTTGCATGCTTTCAGCCATCGCTTTCAGGCCGATCACTCCAGGGCTACATCCTGAGTTCAGAGTACTTTGCAGAGTTTCATACTCATTTCTAATTTGCGTGCTAGACCTTTCTACCTGGATATTCTCCCAGTACCTGTAGTTCAGTCCTTCCAGACACGACCTGAGCTGCATTCATCACGTGCTTCACCAGCGCCTGCTTGTCCACATGTATTCTTTCCTCTCCTGGTAGCGTCTACCATTCACCCAGTCACAGGCTGGAAACCTCGGTGCCATCTTTTATGGTTCTCATTCATCGCATCCTATGAGTTTTTGGCATCCTCTGTAGTCTTTAGCATGTTATGAATGCTGAGTGAATAAAAGAAAATGCCTATTAATTTCATCTGAATTTAATTTCAGTCTAGCACTTCAATCTTGTTACTATACTCTGATTACACTCTTAACTTTTGGGGAGGGGCGTTAAATTTTTGACCACATTCAAATTATATTAAGGAGAAGGCACTTTTTTGTTTAAAACAGGACTGCTTTGCAGGGGGGATTAGTCATTACTAGAAGTGGGTTGATTGGCCATGTGCTCTCTTTTAGGGCTCTCTGAGGAGCTGCACACAGGTAGAGATGAGGTGGATGAAGTCGCATTGTGCTGGCCCTGGAGGGCATTGTGCTTCATGAACAAGGGTGTAGAGGCAGCAGTTGTGCCCATGTTGTGGCTTCGGTGTGAGTCACAGCTAAGACTCTTCCCCAGGGAGCGGAGCATGCCCCTTTCAGCTCATTGATGAATTTCCTTAATTGTGTTGTAGTGTTTCTAACATAAACATTGAGGATATATTAGTAACTGTCATGCTTCTCCGAGTTGATCTCCCTTCCTTTCCATCTAACCGCCTGAAAAGAAAAAAAAAGAAGGGACTTATCTGGCGGTCCAGTGGTTAAGACTGTGCATTTCAGTGCAGGGGGTGTGGGTTCAATCCCTGGCCCTGGTCGGGGAGCTAGGATCCCACGTGCCTTGAGGCCCAAAGACCAAAACATAAAACAGAAGCAATACTGTGACAAATTCAGTGAAGACTTTAAAAATGGTCCACATCAAAAAAAGAAAAAAAGGAGAAGGTAACTTAAAGAACCAGAGGATTTTGGAGCCAGAGAAGCTCTTCAGGTGGTGATCATCTAGCTCAGCCTTTTACATTTTCAGATTATGATGACAATAATAGATGGTGAAAACTAGAACACCTATTTTTGACAACTTACTGAATACAGGCAATGTGCTGAGTGCTTTACATGTAATTCCCATGTGATACTTAGACCATATGATATACTTACACCATACTCATACCATATGATAACATGTGTTACATGACATGTTGCCTACAAGGTAGCTATTGTTAGTGCTAGTTTAAAGATAAGGATAATGGAGGTCCAAAAGATTGGATAACTATATTGGGGTTCATGCTGAAGTGGCTATTGTGCAGAGAGGTGAAACATCATGCTTTTTCAAGGTCAGGTTTTCCAGTTAGAGGCAGAACATGAGTAGAATCCAAATCTCCTGACCTTGAACTCAATAAGCCTGTATTTTCGTTTTCACCTGAGAATCCATTCTCTGTGGTCATTTTAGCCTCATTTCTCGCTCAACCCCTTTTAATTTCAGTGAAATCAAATGAAACAAAGTAAGGAGTGGTTTAGAGTTGGGGGTTTTGGGTGAGTTTTTACAGTTTATTTTTAAATAGGCAGCATTCCCAGACTGACTGGGAATGTAGCAGAAGGCCTGAGAACCAGGCAGTGACACAGACCTGTTTATGCCCTCCCACGTGAGAGCCTTTGGAAAGCGATCCACAGGGATGGTAAAAAGCAAACACGACTGCTTCAGCCAGTTCTCTTGGGTTTGCTATTTTTGACCTGGAGGAGGTGTTTTCCTGCACAGCCGTGAGTATGTACTTAGAAGACCAGAATCTAGCACCTAAACATCCCCTGAGTAAAGATATATAGCTACGTTTATTTCCTGTTGCCAGACAGCAGCAGTCAGCAGCTCTTGGCAGAAAGAATTGTCACTGTTTATTTTCCCTCTTTTCCTCTGCCATCTTTTCGGTGAATTGTTCTTCCGTTGTTTTTTTTTTCTTTCTTTCTTTATAATTAGATCTGTGGATGCAGAACGGGCCAGAGAGCTCACTAAATCTGTGCATGATCGTCAAGGTCCAGCTCAAAGCTTCCTCTTTCACCTCCCCCTACTCCCAACCAGAATCCTTTGTTCTTATGGCCTTTGTGTTCTCATAGCACTTTTTTTTAATTAAAAAAAAACCCTAGTAACAGTTTCACAGTGCTATATGGATAAACATATAATTCCTCTCATGGAGACTGTGAATTCCTTGAGAGTAAGAACTATGCCCCACGTCACCTCTGTGACCACCCAGGCCTTGCACCGAAGACAGCCAGTAAATATTTGCTGAATTGCAGTATAGTTACTGCAAACATAGAGCCCTAAGAAATCGGATTTAGCAAATCAGCGTCCCAGCCTTTATTTGCCAAGTGAGTATTGAAACCTGCTCTGCTCAGCTCTGATGGAAACCAAGCAGAGGGCTGTGATGACATGTAGATGCATCTTTGGGTCCAGGAACCAATTACAGCCATGTCTGTCAAGCATCTGTTTTCCTGACTGGCAAAACTTCAGGATTTATCTATCCATCTCCCTTCCTGTTTTATATCTGCTGCTACTTGGCCATCTTGTGTTTCCTACACACATTATGAGGTTTGGGGTTTATCTTTATTTTCCCCTTCTGTGAACAAATAAATGTTGAACACTCTGGGGCACAGAAAGAGGCAGTTGGTGAGCTCTGCAGAAATTTACCACCTGCAGTAAATGTAGTATACAACAGTTAAGTAACTGTGAGTGGTCCACAGGAAAGGTTACGATCAGTTCTCCCAGTCTTCATGCAGTGATGCTGTGGCTTCAGAAGAGCTGTCCCATGTTGTGGGCTCAGTTGATGAGTTTTCCCAGAGGAGATGCAAATAAGCTTGACCTTGTATTGGGAAAAAAAGAGCAGGGAGCCCTCTGCAGTATGAAAGCAGGAGGAGGAAAGACTTCTAGGCCCCTTTGATTGCATTTATCTGTAAAATAATGGCACAATGGCACCTATATAATGAGGTAATGAGAGAGAGTGTATGCGGGTGTGTGTATCTCAGTCATGTAAACTCTGCCCTTATCCTGTCCTACAGCATATTTACGCTGTAGGACATATTTAGGGAAACCTCCTTGGTCCCTCTAGACACATATCACTTCAGGATGCTCACGTACAAGGTTATATAATTTGGAGGGAGGCATGTTCAGTTCCTTAAAAATATATATTTTTAGAACTTCATGGGAGAGACCTCTGGAGGTTTACTTGTTTAACCTCGTGGCTCTTCTTTCTTCTAAACTAACTGTGTTTTGGGCCTTTTCTCAGGACAACAGTGTCCTTTGGGAGTTTCGTGTGGGCTCAGTCACAGCCCGTTAGAGCAGGAAGGGGCCTCCAGCAGTGCTCATGTGAGGGCCCAGTATTCCAGATGCTGTTCTGATCCTTCACGTTGATTCCGTTTCCACCTCCCAACAGCCCAATAAGGTGGGTATTATTTACCCATTTTGTGGATGGGAACTGGAAATAGCTTGCCCTGGACCACCTAATTAGCAATGTCCACGCAGACCAGAGGTTCTTACCCAGTCTGCTGGCATCTTTCCATGGATCCAGCCTCTCTGAGTGAGACGAACATGAAACTGTTTCGGTTTTTCTGATGAGGAAACAGAGGCATCGGGAGGCAAAGTCTCTGTCCTGGTTCAGGCCGTCAGTCCAGAGAAGAGATACTTTCCTGCCTTCAGGGTTGGAAATGGATGGCCTGAGCCAAGGCACTCTGCCATGTCTCTCATTTTCCCTGTCCTGAGTCTGTGGTTTTTTTCCATCCTTCTCTCTTGCATTTTTCTATTTCTCTCTGGGCCCCTACAGCTCTGTGGTGATCCTTGCCTGTGCGTGTGTGGAGGCTGGGTTTTTTCTTGTTGTTGTTAATTGTTTGTTATTTTTGGAAAGGGCTTTAGGAACACTGGATGGCCTATACTGTATGGATGGCCTATACAAATGTGGTGATGGGTTGATTAAGCTCTAAATGGAAAAGTGGCATCTCCTGAGTTTGTTGCAGTGCAGAGGGCGGTAGATGCTAGGATATGTCTGCTCTGGGGAATAAAGAAGAAGGATTTAACATTTCTTCCTTCTAGTCAGAACTTTTGTTGACTTCTGTTTCAGAGGAAATACTTCGGGGCTCCTCCTTTTCCTTAGAAGACATTCCAGATCGCTTAAAACTGAAAGGACATTGGGGGATCATCCAGGCCCATGCGGTGAGTGCCAGGAAGAATGAATGACTCATCTGAGGCCCAGCCACTGCTGGTTGGTGGTGCTAGGACTTGAGGGCTGTCTCCTGCCTGCAGGACCAGGCTGCAGTCATCCTGCTGGGTTCTAGAAAAGAGTCATTAGAGATGATTACAGGGAAGATTCCATGTATCTGCTGATGTTCCTGCTGTCTGAAGCCTGAGGAACAGGGTAGGGAGAACAAAACAGCAAGAGGCTGTAGTGAGCAGTTCGGGCAAGAAAGACAAGAATATGGGGATATCCGAGCAATTCAGAAAAGCCTCCAGTACATGCCTTACCCTGGCTTCAGTGGTTTCTGAGAAAGTGAAAGGGTTAGTTTCTCAGTCTGACTCTTTGCGACCCCATGGACTGTAGCCCACCAGGCTCCTCTGTCCATGGAATCCTCCAGGCAAGAATACTGGAGTGGGTTGCCATGCCCTCCACCAGGGGATCTTTCCGACCCAGGAGTCGAGCCTGCGTTGCAGGTGGACTCTACCATCTGAGCCACCAGGGAAGCACCAGGAAGTTTTTCTGAGAAAAAACTGAGGGTTATTTTTGTGATTTGTAGGAGGTAAATTTTAACAAGACTCTGATGTTTGTGTCCTTTGGACTTTGGGACTGGAGATGAAAAGGAACTGGATAAAGTAACATTATGACTCTCAAGGATCTCAGAGTCCAAAAGACAACTTCGTGCCTATTGAAGTACTCAGCTGTTGGTGGCATAAAAGAAAGGGGAAGATACAGAGGTTAGCAAGATAGGAAGGAGCCATTTATCCCCAGGGAGGAAAAAAGTGAACTGAAGACATCTAGAAGTAATGTAATTTTGTCATTTTATGGGGGAGGAATGGGAGGCATTGAGGTATCTTTTGCTGCTTCGGCCCAGCCGAATCAGGATGAGTGAGAGTGAAGAGAGGGAGAGAGGGAGAGGCAAGGAGGGCCCCACGGCACACTTGCTGCTCTTATCACACCCTTTGAGGAGCTCTGAACTCCACAGAGAGCTAACACTTATTTCCTGTACAATCTGAAATGCAAGGGTTAAATTCTGTTCTGACTTCATGAACTGTTGTCTTCCCCCCATCACATGGTAGTATAGGGGTTGGTGAAGATGGTTAATCAAAGGAACAAACTTATTCTAGATTCTCCATCACCACCATCCCCTTTCCAGACTAGTCTGAAGCAAGGAAAGGATTTCTGTTGGTCTTACCTATTCACTTACCCCTTATAACTAATGGAGAGATGGCCATGACTTAGGAAATAATCTGTCCTGAGTGACTCATGTAAACTGAGTCTGAGCCGTAGAGAAACCCAGGTAGCCTCTGGGAGGCAGGTGGAGCTGAGTCAGGACCCTTAGCCTCCACAGAGGAGGGCTCAGTAGAGTGTGACCTGACCGCGCCTCCAGCAGGACTGTGACATCCTCCACCTGCGGAGCAGGGAGAATGGGGCCGTGCGTGCAGGAATGGGCCCCAGGCACAGGGGCTACTAGGAGCTGGGCCCTGGGTGCCCTGGCTGTTCCAAGGTTCCCCCTTGCTGCTGCTGCTGCTGCCTGTCTAGGCTGTGAGCCATTTTTCAGGGTGACTCTTAGGATACCTTTAATCTTAGCAGGCTCTTTGGTTCATCTGGAAGCATCTATGGCAACAACAAGTAAGCAAACAATGTGAATTCGGAGCTCGTGTTACAGGCTGTCCTCAGCCCCAGAGGCGTGGCATGCTTATTGTCATCCTTCTCATGAGCAGTCTTCTCAGGTCACCTTCTGCTGTCTTGGCTTAGAGGCTGAGACTGTGAATAGAAGGCCTGAGTCTTACCAGTTCACAGAGCAAGCAGTCCCTTCCATTTTGTCTCTTTTGAGCCTTAACTAGAAACTAGTGAGATAACTCTGGAGAAGGCAGTGGCAGTCCACCCCAGTACTCTTGCCTGGAAACTCCCATGGACGGAGGAGCCTGGTGGGCTGCAGTCCATGGGGTTGCAAAGAGTCGGACACGACTGAGTGACTTCACTTTGGCTTTTCACTTTCATGCCTTGGAGAAGGAAATGGCAACCCACTCCAGTGTTCTTGCCTGGAGAATCCCAGGGACAGAGGAGCCTGGTGGGCTGCCGTCTATGGGGTCGCACAGAGTCGGACACGACTGAAGCGACTTAGCAGCAGCAGCAGTGAGATAACTCAAGCTTGGTTCTCACAGCTTCCATTTTACAGATGAGGAAGCAGAGGCAGAGGTGAGGGCAGTGTCCTTCCTCTTGGCTCTGGACAGGAAATGAATGTTTACGACCGTCATATTCAGCAGGGCACAGTCACTGAAGCTTTTGATGTTCTGTGTTCACAGAGGTGGGAGGGGCCCAATGGCAGTCCAGATCATGGTGGTCTCCTTTTACCACAGGCTGTTGAGGTGGCAGCAAGAATCCCAAGAAGGAGAATCAGAAGGGTGAATGTAGGTTTTTCCATGACTCTTCCTCACCTCACGTTTTGGAAGGAAATGCTGGCTGTTGGAGAAAGAAGTGAGTTGTACAAAGAGAAGCATGGATGTGCTCTGGAGGATTCTGTGGCTGAGAGAGGCTTTAGAGCCGTTTTTAGGTGTGAAAACAGAAGCCAGAGAGCGTTCCTGACTAGCAGGCTGGTTGGTGGCAGTTGGTCCCCCTCAGTCCTTTCCTCTCTCCTCACGTCTGGTTTAGATGCTACATGCCTTGTAAGGATGGGTGTGAGCGCAGGCTTTGGAAGTAAGCATGATTAGTTCCCAGTTCCTCTTAATCATAATTTTTTCCCCGGTTTTTTTTTTTTTTTTTACTGTGGTAAAACACACATATAATAAAATTGACTATCTAAACCATTTTGAAGAGTGGTATTAAGTACATTCATAATGTCGAACAACCATCACCACTGTCTTGTCTCCATAACTGTCTTCATCTGACAAAACCTTAACTCCCAATTCCTTACTCCCCCCAGCCCGTGACAACCACCGTTCTACTTTCTTTCTCTAAATCATAATTTTTTAAATCAGGGGAAGTGGTCACTAAAACACCCCCCCCCCAAAAAAAATACTGAAGTGAAATGAATTTTTTTTCCCCAATTTTTCGCCTATAGGTTTTTTGTAGGGATAGTAATGAATACTCAGTCTCAATTTCTTTTTCAGTGTTTTTCTTTTCACTTGGTCTAAAGCCACAATTCAAGGACAGTTTTTTAAAATTCTGCATTCAAAGCGGATCCTTTCTTAAAATGATTAGATGTAGTGTGATCCTTTCTCTATAATAGGTGAGTTTTCCCATTTTGGGATACTCTGGGGCCGTGGGGACTCACTTTTCTCCAAGTTATTTCTAAAGCGCTCCCTTGGCTCAGTCTTGCTTGTGAACGTTGCTTGACTCTCCTCTTTTCATGTTTTCTCTTTGCAGAGCCCGAATTTCCATCACCCAATTTGTTCTGCACTTGATCATGTCTTTGACTCACAGTGGAATTAGTCCCTTGGCCCAGGTGCCTGCTTAACAGTAAGGGAGGAACCAGCTGCTTCTTCAGAACAAAACATGAGCTTATATGTATGCATCTTTTCCCCAGTTCCGTACTCGCTTCTCCCCGTAGTATTCATGAGTTTGGCAGACATTTGCTGCCTTCCTGTCTGGTGCCAGGCCCTGTGACGGCTTTTGAAAATTCCATGTTGAGTAATTCACGGTCCCTGCCTTCAGGAACTTTGAGCCGGGTGAGGTAGGACAGATAAACAGATGTAATCACCTGATAGAGGTACCGTCAGAGTAGGGTGCTCAGGGCACTTGGGGAGTAAGAAGAGGGTTATTTCTACTGGAGGTGGGTGTGACATGTCAGAAAAGAACTCCCCCAGGAGATGACCCTTGTGCTGAGCCCTGCAACTGACTGTATTCCTGGCAGGGAAAATCAGATTTACTGGCGTGTCCATTCATTTGTTGAGGAAGGAGATGGGTGGCCTATGGGAAGGCCTTGCTGCATTAATTTTATTTTGTATTTTATCTATTTGATTAGGTAATACACAAGATACAACACTCAAGGAGATGAAAAGGGAATACATTCAGTGAACAGTGAGCCTTCTCCCCTGTTCACCCCTAGTTCCCCTCCCTGATAGCACTTGGTAGCTACCAGTTTCTTGTATATCAGTTCCAGAGAGAGACTTTCAGTGCATACAAGAGTGTGTGTATGTATGTGTGTATGCACACATGTGTGTGTGTACACACATATGCACACGTGTTTATCCTTTAAAAACACATGCACACACACACATATGGTTTTCTTCACATACTAACTTTGGAAGGCATTCCATATTAGTACAGACTGAACCGCCCAGTTCTTTTTAAACCACTGCGTGTATTCTGTTATGTAACTTATTTAATTAGTCCCCTTCAGTTTTGTGCAAATAGAAATAATGCACTGAATATCCTGCATATGTATCATTGCACACAAGTGGTTTCTGAGAACAGAATATAGAAGTAGAATGGGTAAGTCAGAGAATATGTGCATTTGGGGGCTAGATATTGTCACATGGTTCTCCAGAGAGCTCTACTTTAATTGTTGTTTAGTTGCTAAGTTGTGTCCAACTCTTTGCAACCCTATGGACTGTAGCCCACCAGGCTCCTCTGTCCATGAGATTTCCTAGGCAAGAGTCCTAGAGTGGATTGCCATTTTCTCCTTGAGGGGATCTTCTTGACCCAGGGATCGAACCCAGGTCTCCCTCTTGGCAGGCAGATTCTTTACCACTGAGCCAATGGGGAATCCCCTACATTAATTATAAAACGCTAAATGTAGGATTCTTTACCACTTGGTAATCCTCCCTCATACCATGTTACCCTCCTATTTGCTAACCAGTCTTCTAAAATCCGTGCCACAGTGATCTTCCTGAAAGAATTTGGAGTTAGAACTTCCTGTGTATAATCCTTGTAAGCTCCACATGGTCTTCAATGATAAAGTTTTTATTTTTTATTTTTTAATTTTTCTTTAATTTATTTGACTGCACCGGGTCTTAGTTGGGGCGTGTGGGATCTAGTTCCCTGGCCAGGGATGGACCTAGGCCCCTGCATGGAAGCACAGAGTCATAGCCGCTGGACCCCCAGGGAAGTCCTGGTCTTCAGGCTCGATTTTAAATTTAGCCTAGCCCCGCCTCTGGCGTCTCCTGGGAGTGTAGGGGTCCGTCGCTCCCAGCCGCTTGTACTCGATGTGCTCCTTCTTCACTGGACACACCGTTCAGTAGTCTGTCTAGCATCTCCTCTCCTGAGTAGTCTTTCCTGACTCCCTCCACTCATGCACAGAACATTGAGCACCACCCTGATCTGGCCTTATCCATTCCCTGCAGAAGTACCTGTGCACGTGCTGTCTTGTGGCTCGAGCAGGTGTCATCCTCCATGACCCACTTGTTCTTCCCTTGGGGCGGTGAGTGCCTGCCCAGGCCACCAGCTGTGGCTGCATGCACAGTGGCAGCACCAGGGATCCATTGCTAACTGGCTGGCGGCCTGGGCATAACCTTTAACTCTCTGAACTTTAGTTCTGGCTTCTTTCAGAAGAGGAGATGAAGCCTGATGACCTTAAGGTCTCCTCTGATGCTCAGATCTTATTAATAATTATGACAGCAACAGGTGCCATTGTTTACTGAGGACTTGCAAAGTGCCAGGCACTGTTTTGAGCACTTTGTCTGATCCTAAGGGGTTCATTGGTAGGACTGATGTTGAAGCTGAAACTCTAATACTTTGGCCACCTGATGCAAAGAGCTGACTCATTTGAAAAGACCCTGATGCTGGGAAAGATTGAGGGCAAGAGGAGAAGGGGATGACAGAGGATGAGATGTTCGGATGGCATCACCAACACAATGGACATGGGTTTGGGTGGAGTCCAGGAGTTGGTGATGGACAGGGAAGCCTGGCGTGCTGCGATTCATGGGGTTGCAAAGAGTCTGACATGACTGAGGGACTGAACCGAACTGAACTGAATCCTTACATCAACCCTATGAAGATGATGGTATGGTTACTGTCTCCATTTTACAGATGAAAAAACTGAGGCTCAGAGAGTAAACTGGCCACAAGTGATAGCACAGGAAAGAGATTTGAATTCTGGCATTCTGACTCTACCATTCTTAGCTACGTAACTGTTTTTACACATTCACATGCATGTGGTTTTGTGTACCCTTTTGGGTCATTAGCAGACTCCATCCCTAGACCTCTCCACGAACCATCCCTGTTCTACAGCTGTGAAGGCCCAGGTTGGAGTGTGGGTAAAAGCTGAGGACAGAGGACTCTACAGTCCCAACCATTTAGGGGTGGTGAATGAAGACCCAGTGGCTAGCTCTCTCCGTGAGCCCCTTGGTCATGCTCATTGAAGACCCTCATAGCTGCTTTTCCTGTAGACTAAGACAGTTCATATTGCTGTCTGCAGTACCTCCCTTTAGAAGGGCTGTGTAGGCCTGAGCCAAAGGCTTCATACATGGATTAAAGCCAGGGCTGGGTGATATCCCTCAGGGACATCCTTTATTGGGATTGTAGATGGCAGGCTTGCTTATCTGGAAAAGGCAGTGGCGACCCACTCCAGTACTCTTGCCTGGAAAATCCCATGGGTGGAGGAGCCTGATAGGCTGCAGCCCATGGGGTCGCTAAGAGTCGGACACGACTGAGCGACTTCACTTTCACTCTTCACTTTCATGCATTGGAGGAAGGACATGGCAACCCTCTCCAGTGTTCTTGCCTGGAGTATCCCAGGGACGGAGGAGCCTGGTGGGCTGCCGTCTGTGGGGTCGCACAGAGTTGGACACGACTGAAGCGACTTAGCAGCAGCAGCAGGCTTGCTTATCTATTTACATAAAGCCTTACTGGAGAAAGAGGTGTGTATGGCGTTTAAGGAGGAAGTGTAATCTTATATTTGGAATATCTTTTATAAACTAGGATCAGTGATATCAAATGAGTTAAGTAGAATATAATAGATCTATATCAAAATGTATGATCAACCCTTCTGCTTTCCTGAAAGCAAGTGGGAAAAAACCCTTAGAAGTCTTGATCCCTGATTTTTTTTGCTTTTTTAAAGATACTGGTGGGAGTCTTTGAGCCAGAGTGGATGGTTGGGCTAGTCAACAGTTATACCTCATTCTCCCCTCAGTGTTTGTCACGTAAAGCCAACAGATGCAGCCTCTGGGGTCGCAGGTGTGTTGGGTGAGCCTTGAGTAATTAGTCCATTTTTGAGATTGGTGGGGAGAGCCAGGTCCCCAGGGGCTCCTGCAGCCCCTGGTGGTTGAGCAGGCCGAGCCAGGGGCTCTTGGCACCGGCTGTGGCGTTCCTTCTCTAGGCGGTGCATTTCTCCCTCTTACACACATGTTCTCTTTTTTTTTTCTTTTTTTTCTGGTTAGTTGAACTAGCTCTGAGTCCAGTGGCAAAGGCAGAGGCAAACTCTGGTGCAACACTCTGCACATGAACAGCCATCTCTTTCCTCCTCTCTGCTGGAGCCCCCAGGGCAGGCAGGCAGCAGGGCAGTTTCTGAAAGCTTTACCCAGCTTGACGGATCCCCAGGTGAGCCAGCTCTGGTCTCCTTGTCCCGTCACAAGGATCTGGCTCCCAGGTGGTAACCACGCCTGTGGCAGCTTACTATGGGCCTTGGCATTTCCCCAGGGAGGAGTTGAAAAGCCACTTACATGTTTGTCTCTTCTCCTGGCAGTAGAGATTCAGCTGCTAGAATTCTTTCAACTTTGTACGTGACCATGGCTTCCCTTATCATAAAGGAAGGCCTGTTATAACTAATGTACGGCTAAAGCTTTCACTTATGGCCTTGTTTTGTTTTTTTTTTTTACTAGGTGAATCTACCTGAGGCTGACTTCAGAGTTCTTCCTTGTGGCTTTTACATTTTTCCTTTTAAAAATAACTTGGACGGATAAAAGATGTGCCATGGCAGGATAGCACCAAAGAGCACCTCAGCGTTTGCCGTGGCCTCTGCGGGACATGGAGTATTCCTTCCCCTGGTGATTCTTAGCACCCTCCTTGGAGACGGACTTGCCTCAGGTAAGCCCCTGCCTGCTGCCCGAGTGTGTGAAGGAAGTCTCAGTACCATTGTTTTCCCAAAGGCTGGGAGAGGGGATTCTCCGCTTGTGGAGCAGTTAATGGGAGAGCAGAAGGTGGCGGCTTCGGTGCTGGTGCTGATACAGCCGGGAGCCAGTCCTGTTGGGGGAAGGGGGGCTCCAAGGGACCTAGGGAGCCAGCCGGAAGTGGGGGGTGTAGGATCCTGCCAGGGGTGACTTGATCACCCCCCTCCCCTAGCCGTAGTCACGTGGGGGACCGAGGTGTAGGATTCAGAGTGTGATGTGCAGGTAAGGATGCGCGCTTTGGAATCCTCTGTCTGTGTTCAGGGCCCAGTCCTGCTCTCGCTAGTTCTGTGACCCAGAGCGAGTCTCTGCTTCTGTAAGCCTCAGGTCCCTCACCTGTGCTGTAATGACAGAGTTGGGTAATAGTGACATAGACCAGGTAGTCCCCAAAGCCTAAAATATTTACACTTTAAGATATTTGGCCCTTTATGGAGGAGGTTTGCCAGCTTACCCCAGCCCAGAACAAGCGATGCTGACTAAGAATGTGTATGAATGGAGTGGCTGTCAGAGTAAGAAGAAAGAAGGGACTGGGCAGAGCTGGGACGGACCTCAGAGGCTGGGCACTGGCCCCGGGTCGGGCTCACAGCACCCCTGGGGCCAGAGCCCCGCCCAGTGCCTGGCGCCCCGGCACGCGTGCTCCTGCCGGCTCAGCTGGGGAGGCGTCCCCGCGTTCCATGGCCGTGTGAGTGCAGAGCTTCTGCCTTCGGCCTCTTTAGCTTCATCGGGCCATCCCTTGTACCCCCCACTTTCTTCTATGGGCTTCCCCCCACCCTCCCATTCCCCACCCCATTTTCCAGCTACCCACACCTTCCCAGCTTTCCATTCAGGGTCTGAAATCAATTATCAGGGACTGATGGTTCCAGACTGGCTGGATAAAGGGATTATTATTCTACAGTATGGAAAAATATAAGTCTATAGTGTGGGCTCAGACCGGGATGGGAAAATTGGCTCTGTTGTTTTCTTTCCCTCCCCCATCTGCAAAGAATCCTTCCTCCCCTGCCTCCACCCAGTCTTTTTATTCCCCATAAAACCTATGTACTGGCACTGAGCAGGGTGCGGACAGGGGAAGGGGTTTCGCCATTGCTTTGTTCGAGTGCATGAAGTTGTGATATTTTTTCCTCTCTGGAGTGGTTTCTGGTGGAAGGAGGTACCCACAGCTTGGCCTGAAACCCAGAGCACACCTGTATGGCCGAGCCTGCCATGAGTGGTGTGTCGGGCAAGCTTGCCAAGAAACCAAGACTCTCAGATAATCTGAAGTTGAGGAAAGGCATTCAGGGCAGGAAAGGTCAGGAAAGGTCTCTTCCTGCATTTCTTACCTGTTCCTATAGCTGCTCTTAAACACCGTTCCAGAGGCATTCTAAATGAGACGCTTGTTACCCAGAGGGCTCCAGTAGATACATTCATGTGTCCTGGCACAAACATGACTGCAAGACTCACTGGACAGAGGTCAGCAGGCATCCTCTGGAGGTGGTTGTCTGCATAGTCTCTGGTGGTAAATACCACGAGCATGCCTAGAGTTGGTTGTGACTGCCCAGGTTTAGAAGAAAAGCATCATGAAGAGGCACTTGAGAATTCTGGGGTAAAGCTCTAGGTAAAGTGACATCTGTCATGTCCCTAGTTCAGTCTTCTGTCCTGGTCTCTCTTATCTGCAGCCATCGATTTGGAGTTAGAATGGAGACAGGGTTATAGAGGATTGGGTTCAGCTTGCCCCTTGGTCATATCTTTAGCAGAGACAGAGAGAGTTACTGAAAGTTCCCTTTTTCAGAGTGGCAAAAGGAAGCATGTCTTACTCTTCATACCTGGGCACAATCTGCAGGGGAAGACCAGGTCTAAAAATAAGGCCTGTGCTCATGCTACCCAACTTGCCTTTTGGGCTGGAGAGGAATTAGGATCCCCGCTGTGTAGCAGCCTCTCCCAGGTCTCTTTGCTTGTGACTTTAAGAAACTTGCTGTATGTATGACCTCAGGTAAATCACTTGACCTCTTGGTGTCACCTGTAAAACAGAAATACAACACTTGAGGATGTTAGGTGGGTGTTGTGTGGACTAATAAAAATGATTGGAAGGTGCTTGACATATAAAGTGCTCTGTGTAATTTTAAATAATAACAACAGCAGATTTGGTATGTGACCTCCTGTTGAGTCACTCTGGGCAGGAGACTTATTGTGGATGACGTTCTCTTCTGTCTTTAAAAAACAAAACTGGAGAGACTTCCCAGGTGGTCTAATGGTCATGCTCCCAATGCAGAGGGCCTGGGTTTGACCCTTGGTCAGGGAACTAGATCCCACATGCCACAGCTAAAGATTCCTCATGCCGCAACGAAGACCTGGAGCAGCCAAATAAAGTAAATAAATATTTAAAAAGCAAAACAAAACTGGAGATGTAGAGTCACTTCTTGGATTGAGGATAAGGGGTTGGGAGGAAATGTCAAACCTGACCAGTTAAGGAAGGATTGATTACGTCCAGAATTCCTTTCGCCTTTCTTGTTTGCATAGTTGGATGGTCCCAAGCCAGCTGCCTTGCTGACTCATATAAAAAGCTTTTAATTTCCATTCTCTCCCTGTTCTGAGCAATTTTATTGAAAAAACTTAGTATTTTTTTTCCCCTTTAAGATGTTGCCGTGACACTTAAAGGCTGTGTTCAAAATCACACAAGCACCTAAAGCAAGGAAGGCAGAGTGAGAAAGCTGGGTGCTTAGTGTTCACTGAAGATGGAAAATGTTGAGAGCTCGGCTCTCGGGGGGATGGTGTGGCTTTGGCCCTTAGTATCACTGTGGCAGAGATGTTGGCAGGTGGCCCTGGCTCACCTTATTGTCTCTGAAGGGACTTGGAGTCAGAGGTAACATACACTGAGCTGGGAAGAGAGGACAGGTAGGGAAGTGATGTGTATGGAGCATCATTTGTGTATCAGGCTCTGTGTTATCACATAAAAGTTCTCAGAATGCCCGTGATCTACGTGGTCCTGTAACGATTTTACAAATGAGAAACCGAGGCCAAGGGAGTTTGGGTAACTTGCACAGAGGCAGACAGTTGTAGGTGGGGAAGCTGGCTGGGATTTGTACCCAGTCTGTCTGACTCTGTTGCCCATGCTCTTGCTGAGAACCACACTACCTCTGTTGAGTGGCTGGCTTCTCTGAGACCTGTTTCTTGTACTGTTCTCTGTTGGCGCACTCAGATCAGCATCCTTCAGAGGATAACTTTGACAGAGGAAGAGAGACGCCGCCTGTTTTCCTTCCTGGGTGAAAGATGCAGGGGTCATCTCTGGGTTACCCTGTCTGCCTCTGTGGTTGTTTCTGCTCTTCTCTGCAATGACCCTTGGTTGTTTGGGTCCCAGTTCAGGCACAGGGTTTGCCAGGGCAGTTCTATTTTTGGGAAGGAACAATAGGGACCACAGCAAATTGTTTGCTAAATGAAGTTCCCAAAACATCCGCAGAGCACCTTCCTGTCAGCTGCCAACCATGCTGAGGCCATGATGTAATCTCTCCATGGTGTAATTACCTGTGACTATAAAAAGAC
Source organism: Capricornis sumatraensis (assembly GCF_032405125.1). NCBI lineage: Eukaryota > Metazoa > Chordata > Mammalia > Artiodactyla > Bovidae > Capricornis > Capricornis sumatraensis. The sequence continues at coordinate 21,538,846 of NC_091070.1, read as the reverse complement.
TTGGGGATTGTGGTAGGAGGCTGAGTGGGTCATTATAGAGCTGGCTGAACCCTGGCGTCACGAAAAGACATTGAGAAATTGTCCTCTGCGTGCTGATTGTTGTGCCATGATTAGAACACCGCCAGCGCATGGTATGAGCTTTGCACTGTAACTTCCGAACAAAACAAGCCAGAAGTCTGCCAGACTGAACACCTCAGTGGCTCTCCTCTGGGTTAAAGCCTCATTAAACACAAACTCCACCTACCAAAACAAAGGTGCCCCACTACCCTGGTCCTTAATTACAAGCTTACAGGTTATCCTTACCCACCTCTTTCTGTAAAAGAGGGTCACAGGTGCTAAAAAAAAAAAACAACTAGGTGAGTGCTCAGAGTCTAATTGTTCTAGGTAGGTTTGTAGATGAATTCTTTCACCACCTCTCACCGACTGGGAGATTCCTTTCTTCCTCGTCACCCCAGCAGCACCTACGAGGGTGTGAGCAGTCCTCCCATTCCAGGTGGCTGATACTGGTGTAGCCAGCTGCCTGGACTGTGGCCAGATCAGGAGTGACCTTGGCTGCCTGTGTTCAGCTTTGGGGCCTAGAGGAACGGCAGTGTTTAGCGATGACTCTTCCATGGTGCGGTGTGACTGAGACGGATGCCTGCTGCTGGATCTCCCTGCCCTGTTTACCCACCTCACCTTAAGCCAACCTACAGTTTGAACTCTCCACGAAGAGAATGAATACTGCCTCGGTGCCTCACTGCCTGTATTACCTTGGATAATCTTGCTGACCTCATTGTCTGTGTTTCGCTAGAATAGGGAAAACAGTAGATAATCTTACTTCATACGATTGTTGTGAGGATTAAATTAGATAGTTCATATGAAGCACTTAAGGACATTGACTGGCATACAGAGAAGTAATTGCCAGGTGTGAGGACCAGACTCTAGCACCAGTTGATTCTACACTTTTGACACCATAGCTGATTAGCTCCGTTGGAAGGTGCTGCTTGTTTCTTCCATCTCTCTTGGATTCTTTCGGATTCAATTCAGTGCAGCATCCTGAGTATATTTAGACACATGCGGACGAGTTCTTCCCAGTTCGCATGCCCCTGATTCTCAAGTGCCACATGTTGGCATCTTGCACAGGAAGCCAAGCAGAAAAGAGCAGCAGCGGCCTTTTGCAGTGCTGGGGCTGAGGGTCAGCTGGGCCATCTCAGCCAGTCCTTCCCTTCAGTGAGGCTCTCTTGTTGGCATCTCAGAGCGGGGGTTCCCTCAAAGCTGCTGGTTGTTAGGAATGTCCAGAGGGTTTTTGAAACCATAACAAAATGAGAATGCCAAAGGTCTGTTCTGCTACCTTTTGGGCTGTGCTGGGTCGCCATCGTGGTACGGGGGCTTTCTCTAGCTGTGGCCCACCCTGCTGCTTCTCTTGCTGCAGGGCACAGGCTCTGCAGAGCGCATGGGCTCTCAGCTGTGGCACTCAGGTCCAGTTGTGGCTCATGGGCTTTAGTTGCCCCACAATATGTGGGAATCTTAGTTCCCTGACCAGGGATCGAACCCATGTCCCTTGCATTGCAAGGTGGATTCTCAGCCACTGGACCACCAGGGAAGTCCCCCAAGGGTCTGCTCTTTAAAGAGGTATTTCATCAGCACAGTGATGTGAATGAAGGGTTACATTCTACAGAATTTCTAAACACATCTAGGAGAATACAAGAGGGAATTAAAAATGAAGAACTCTCTTCTCGTCTCTCTGTTTTGGTGGTGCTTTTGCCTCCTCTTCCTTTCCTTAGCTGTGTTTGACAGCATTCCTTTTTGTAAGAGCCTTTTTCCTACCTAGGTTCACTTGTTTCCCTAGAGACAAGGTTTTCCCCCTGTTTTAACTGCTTTAACTTGTTAGCTTTGCCAGTAGCCAAATCTTTTAAAAGTACAGCTATTTAATCATTCAGAATTCTGGGAAGTAGTGCAGAGAAGATAAACAGATTCTCTTCAAGGTTTATTCTTTGCACAGCGTTTTTTCTTTTCAAATTCACAAAAAGTATTTTAGCTGTTTAAGCCGAAGAGGGGAAATGTGTTTCAGGAAGTTATTGCTAAGAACTCCTGCAAGATTATAAAATAATTCTGCTCCGGCCTTTGTTACTCTGAGTAGCCAGTGAGTGACACTTTATATAATACAAATGTCCTGACTATCAGTTCTTCACATTCAGTAGATACAGGTCTCCCTGGGAGAAGGCGGGACCTGTGTATTTATTATCACTGGCTTGAGTTCCGACAGCTCAGCCTTGTTGACTCTGGCAGTGGGAGGCTTAACAGAATGTCGTTGGGATTGTCATGCGCCAGACAAGGACAAACGGGGCGTGGGGAGCCGCCTGTCAATATTTGCCGAGCACCTATCTCGACACTTCGAGGTGCGGGGCCAACAGGAGAGGAGCCTTGGATGTTTCTGCTTCCCAGTTGGTCTCATTACTTTGGAGGCCAGATTGCAGAGGACCCAGTGCAGCCACACTCAGGCTCCTGATGACGATGCATGCTTGCTCCAGATTGCTGACTAATAGCCTGTGAAGTTAGCTGGTGACATCAGTGGATTGTGTGGCCCTCTGATTTGTCCCCATCATGCAGTGGAACTTGATCTTAGTTCATGTTCTTTCTTCTTGGTTTTATAGAAGTTTGCACATAAGCTCCTTGAAGGCAGGGACAGTGCCCTTTGTACTTTGTTATATCCAGGCCAGGAGTCGTCCCGGGGAGGTGGGGGTGGGAGGGGTCACCCCTGGTAGGCCTGTGCAGGATCATGGTCCGTGCTGTGTGTGAGGGCAGGCAGGATGGGTCCCTGGCCCTGTGAGGAGCAGCAGCCTGGTCAGTGGTTCCCCGGAAGACTCTGTGCCAATCCTTCTTGGGAGTGGAGGAGGATGTCAAGTGTCTTCATGCTTTAATGGGTGAATGTAGTGGTGGTGGGGGCCATCTTCTGAGAGGAAGGGAGTGGGGCTGGGCAGGCCGCCCAGACGAGTTCATCACCCAGTGTGGTAAATTTCAGCCTGAGCGAGAGTCTGTGAACCCAGTGAGGGTTTCCTTGGGCAATGAGGAGGGAGAAGAGGTAGGCTTTCATTACATGTGGGAGTGAAGTCCTGTGGAATAATGCATGTGCGAACCGTGCTGGCTCTAAACTTAGCCTGACATTGGAGAGGGAGACGGCAGCTGGACGGGTTTGGCTTCCCTTCCCCGTCCACAGCTCCCTCTACCTCTGTCCTTAAAGTCAAGGCTGAAGGGACTCCTTATTCTCCTTTCCCTGAGCGCTAGAACCTTCAAGCCTGTCTTTACCCTGTTCTTTCAGTGGCTAGATTTCCTGTAGCTAGAAGCCCGCTGTCTCCCCTCCCTCCCCTTCTCCCTTCACTTCATCCTTTAAGATTTGGTTCTGAGACAGCACCCATCCCCTTACCACTAGAATGAATAAGGTCTGAGGGAGAGTTAGGCTACGTGTGTATTTGCTGAGTGGTATAAGCAGGAGCTCTTGGTCTCAGCCCTTTGTCTTGGGAGGATGTCAGAGAGTTTACCCTATGAACAGGATTCCGATTCCGAGAGTCTTGACCGTCTTTGATTATTGAAGGGACTGGACAGCTCATTAAGGCTTCTTGGGAATTCCTGCCTTGGGGAACCTGAACCCTTTGCCTGCAGATGACGATACACAAACCCTGTGGACTTGTTCCAGACCCAACACCCAAGGTTGCCGTGGAACAGATTGGGTTTCGTGTTTTCATAAGCGACATCAACTCATTTAGCAAGTGTGTGTTGATGATATAAGGTGGGCTGGGGGTGGGGTGGGGCAGCTGCAGATAGGTAGTGTGATGGAGGACTTTCAGGAACTGGGTCCTGGACTGGCTCTTGTTGGAAGTTGTCACATGTAGTCGGTCTTCATGGTCAGCCCATGAGAGGCGGGTGTCTGCAGCCAGCAGCAGGACTCTACACCAGGAGGAATGCAGACGGGGCGGTTTAGACTCTGATATGTCCACTGTTTCTTGTTGAGCTCCTGCCGAGGGTTGTGATGGTGCCAGCTCCAATTCTGTAAGATGCTCCCCGTGGTCACTATTGCTGCCCTGGAATACCCACCGGCAGGGCTCTGGGCTCAGGTGCAGATGGCTGCGACAGCCCTCTCTGAGGGAGAGGCGTCTACCCGAAGACCTGAGGCAAGCAGGGGAGACAGAACGGCATAGTCAGGTCAAGGATGCTGTCTCTTGGGCCGGTTGGAACCCTAGTTCTGCCGCTGGCGTGTTGTGTGATTTTCCAGGCGTTTCTCAGTGTCCCTCAGTCTCGCTACATGTGAAAGGGCACACATGCCATGTGGGGTTAGGGTGTGGCCGTGATCACTGTTGTTACATGATGCCTTGGCCAGCCCATCGGGGCCAGTCTGGAGGGAGGAGAGGCAGAGAGAGAGAGAGAGTTTCGTGTCTGCTGGGCTCACCAGGCTGTTCCTTCCTTTGGAACTTGCAGCGTCACTTCTGTTGAAACTTTGAAAGTCCAGTATACTCTGTCCTCTAAACTCATTTGCTGCTTTACCATACTGGTTGAGTGAGTGGTCTCTTCTATTTTGGTGAAGTATGTTTGGAAGCCAGGGTTTCAAAAAAGAAAAGAAGCGTAGCCTTAGCCTAAGAGTTCAGAGGTTGGGCTGCACATCACCAGAAGTACAGTTTGGGGGAAGCACCAAGAGGGGTAAAATGCTGCTGGTGGAGGCAGGTAGGTGCTCTTCCTGACTTCCCTGGTGGCTCAGACGGTAAAGCGTCTGTCTACAATGCGGGAGACCTGGGTTCGATCCCTGGGTTGGGAAGATCCCCTGGAGAAGGAAATGGCAATCCACTCGAGGACTATTGCCTGGAAAATCCCATGGACAGAGGAACCTGGTAGGCTACAGTCCATGAGTTGTCAGAGCAGTGGAGGAGGGAGAGGGAGGAGGAATAAGTTTGGTGTTAAAGGTCAAAAGGTTAGAGAAAAAAACAAACACCAGTTAGTTAATGGATTAAGGGTTGAATGAGTCTAAACAAGGAAATGAGGACTGGAAGAGGGTGTTGCTTTTGGTACAAGTCTATGGAGAAGATAGGGAGGAGAATGGACTCTTTGCCTGTGGGGACTGGAAGGGACTGGCTGAGTGAGGCCGCTCCTCCAGGCCGGCTCCTCATCCTCTGCGTCTGCCCAGCCAGCCTGTGGGAGCTTTTTAGCCAGTCTGGTGCGCTGCACAGGGTCTCACATCAGGAATTCCATGGGGAAGGTTCCTTATGCTTGAGAAGGGAAGGGAGAGGAGGGGAGGAGCAGCTGGCCATGGGCATGCAAGTGTATCCAGGACTGGTCAGCTGGGGTCAGGCCAGTGCCTGGAGCTGTTGGGGTGAGGACTCTCCTGTGATTTGATGTGTGCAGGTACAGAGAACCATTGTGCCTTCTAGTAGAGATGTGTTTGTGGTTCGGCCACCTGGCACTCAGTTCCTTGACCACGGATTGAACCCCTGCTGTCTGCAGTGGAGGAGCAGAGTCTTAACCCCTGGATCACCAGGGACGTCCCAGTGTCTCAAATTTCTTACGAGGGACCTTTAGTAGAGGGACCCGTTCTCTACGCTGTTGCTCTCAGCACCTCCTTGTCAGGCACTTCAGAAGCTTTGCAGTCCCTCTTGTTCAGAAATTCTGTTACTGGTAACAGAAAGCCCTGGCCCTGCAGGAATAATTAAGATTGTGAATGATAGGATTAGGTGAGTTAGTACATGTAAAAGTTCTGGGTAAGCCATAAAAGTCTATTCCAGTGGAAAGGATTATTGTAATGCTTCTTTTTTCCTTAGAGAGCATCTCTTCTCTGAATTGCTCGAAGCACTTGGTTAACACTAACTGGTTAATCCTTCATCCATCCCTGGGCAGAAGGCTGGCTTTTAAATAGCTCACTTTGTATAGATCAAACTAAAGTTTCCAACAGAGCCCCAAATCTTGAATCTAAAGCCCAAATCTGTTTAGTCTAAAGCTTGGATCTCCCAAGTGTGAGACTGCCTCACTCCTGGGAATAAAGAAGGTGAGAGAAGAAATGGAGGGATCCTTTAAAAAAATTTTTTTTAAAAATTTCCACTGACATGGTCATGTCAGACAAGGTGGCTGTAGTCAGGATTTTGAGAAGCCTAGAAATCTTCCTCTTTGAAAGACCCATGTTCCTCTTGGAAAGCCCCAGGGGCCTGTTGGGAATGAGGGCCTGGTGTCAGCTATGGAAGCAGAAGGCTAACTCTGGCACGAGCTAACGCTGGACACAGAGTTCTCTTTAGGCTGTGGTTGGCGGTTCCTGAGGCGCCAGATTCTGCACCATAGTGCCAGCCCCCGTGGAAACCCACTTGCCACCCCGACGTGTCCCAGGATGTGTCAGGGCACCCGCTGCCTGTGCCTGTTGCCTTCTGCAGGTCCCATGGCAAGGCCCCAGGGAGGTAGGATCAGGTACCTCCCTGAGTGTCTGGCCCAGGGCAGTTTTCCTGCAGAACAAATACTGCAGCCTCCACTGGGCAGGATGGCATCTGGGCAGATCAGAGTCATGACAGCTCTCTAGTCAGGAGGAGGCCTGGGCCCTTTGACCCACCATTGTCCCTTCTGACGTCTGGTCTCAGCAGCGTAGAGCTGGTGAAGGAAGGTTTGTTTTGTTCTCATTGCTAGGTAAGGCCCTCCAGGACCATCCAGATGTTTCTCCCCAAGTTCGTGCTTTCCAGCCTCTGGTCACAGCTTCAAGGGCAGTTTATGTACTTTCTTGTACAAGGTCTTGAACCTAGAAGTGGGGGAAGACAGGCTGAGTTGGAAAGCTCCTTCCTCCAGTGGCAGCTCCGTGGGCTCCTAGCTTAAAGTTCAGGTCGTTCAGCTGTGCCAGCTAAGAGTCACCTGCTTGTGAGAGAAGCATCCGGCTGACCCTTGTAGATTATATGCACTATTGGGTCTCAAATTTGAGTGTGTGTTCGAATCCTCTGGGGGGCCTGGATTGCTAGGCCTCACCTCCAGAGTTTCTGATTTGTCAGGTCTAGGGTGAGGCCTGAGAGTCTGTGTTTCTACCAAGTTCTTACGGACTGCTGCTGATGGTCTAGGGACCACACTCTGAGAACCACTGGTTTGCACTTGGGCTGAAGAAGCCCACTTGACCTTTCCAGAGCAAATTTGATAAGATGTGAACAGAGGGTTGGAGAGGTCACGAACTGCTGGGGATAGAGGAAGGTCAGAAATAGGATGCTGCAGGTGGACCAGCCTAACTTGAAAACTGAGAAAAGGTTAAATGATTAAGGAAGGTGCTGGCTGGTCTCTTTACTTCACCAGTCCAGTTCTGGTCCTTTCCAGCTATCCGACAGAGGGAGGGGCCGGGCCTGAGGAGCCCCAGCGGCATCACTTTGGGCATCTCCTCCTTCCACTTCTTATTCTGCCCTCTTAGGTAGTGGTGAGCTCTGGAAGTTTGTGTTTTAAGTCTTTCCACAGCTTGAGGTCCCTGGTACGGAGAGCAGGGTGCTGAGCTGGGTACATTAGCTGGTGTACATTAGCCTGTACACCACCTCTCACAAGCGGTAACTGAAGGCCCCTCACTTTGCTCAGGGGCAAGCGCTCTCCAGGGTCCTTTGCACTCGGATACCTAGCATTCTTTTTTCTTTTTCGGTTGCGCTGGGTCTTCGTTGCTTACGAGTAGGCTCTCTCTGTCTGCACTGAGCCGAGGCTGCTCTCCAGCCGCAGTGCACGGGCTTCTCACTGTGCAGGCTTCTCTGGTCGCAGAGCACAGGCTCCAGGCGTGCGGGCTTCAGCAGTGGCAGTGCGTGGACTAGCTGCTCTGCTGCATGTGGGTCTTCACGGACCAGGGGTTGGGCCCGTGTTCCCTGCTTTGGCAGGCGGATTCTTACCCACTGTACCACCAGGGAAATCCTACCTGGCATTCTTTAATGCCTTCTCTGATGGCTTCCTCAGCAGGGTCAGGAACTTCCGCTTGCTTGTTAACTTTTTTTTTATTCTTTAATTTGTGTGAAAACTTCTGTTGATATTGAACCAGAATCCCATTGAGGGACTGACTGTCTGAAAGTGAAACCAGAGAAGTTTGGAAATTAAAGTAACTTTACTTTCTAGAGTCTCTGGCCTCTACAGTCACGCTGTTCCATAAACTGTCCACAGAGGGGTGACTTCACATCATTGTCAGGTGCTGGTCCCGGGACCCCAGATCGTCACTCTCATTGCCAGCAGTGTTTCCCGGATGTCTGAGTGAGTTCTCATTTCCAGGTGCCCGGAGATGTTGGCCTCCCTTCCCCACTGCCCGGCACAGGGCTCATGCAGGCCTGTGGAAGTATTGGCTGGTGCGTGGAATAGAGGGATGCGTCCATGCGCCTCCTCCCCTTGGATTTCTCCCTTCTCACTTTGTGTTCATTGCCCTCCTTTGCCCTCCTCTCTCTCCTCCCTCTCTGCTCACTTTACCCACTCTGCGTTCTGGTGCAGCTGGCCGTCAGTGTCTGCACCATGCGTGGAGGGGTTGGGGTATGCCTGGGGAGTTCCCAGGGGTCCTACCCTAGCATCTCATGAGGAGCACATCCAGGCTCCCTAGTCTTTCCCCTGTTCCCTTCTCTCTTATGCCCACTTTGGGGTAGCTGTGAGTCACAGAATGTTTTCACCATCCTAGGGGAGGTTGCCACTCTTCAGATTGAATTGGACCCCATTTCCTGCCCTCTGTATTGGCAAGCTGAAGGACTCCTGGCCTGGAGAAAATTAGCATGTTCTGCCTCAGAACCATTGTCTGGCGTGTCTCCCCAGCCTCTGTCTGAGCGGGCAAACCAAAGATCTCCCAGCCTTGGCTGACTGTCACTTAGCCGCTCTGATCCTGCCTGGGTGGCTTTCAGGCAGCTCAAGCAGTGACTAGCCTGAGGTCTCCCTGGAAACAGGGGAAGATTGAGGCTGCTTTAACTCATTTTAAGTGAAATCACCAGCCTTTTGATGATTGCATTAATTTCTTCCCTTCTGAACACACTCATGCTAGCAATAATTGGAAATCCTGACTCTGTTTCTCATTTCCCCCTACTCCTCTGCTTTAATCTGAGGCAGCTGGATACTGCGCTCTGCTTTTTCATTTATTGAAAGAGCAGTTTGAGGATGATTTTAATGACCAGCTTTGACAGTACTTCCAGAAGCGGAGACTGTTGCTGTTCTTCAGTTCACACCCGCTTGGGGACCTCTGGCTCACTCACCTTGCTCCTATAAAACTCTGCTTTGTTCTTGGTGTGCAGGTGGGAAGGGGGCCCTGTGAGAACGCAGTCTTGTCCCAGGTAGTGTGTGCAAGCTTTTCATCACTCAACATTTGCAGACCTACGAGGTATGCCAGGCACGGTCTATTACTGAGCGTTTCCCTGCCTCCTCTTCCCTGCCCTGGTGGAAGCAGAGGCCTGAGCCCGTGAGGTTCCAGCAGAGCTTGTGACTAACCACAGACCTTGGGAATTGTCTCTAAGGCTTTCTCTGTGTGTTTGTATGATAGGGGTGCCTGTTTCAGTTTTTTCTTTCTTGGCTCTAAAGAGAAATAAATAATATGAATCACCTCCCAAGATCAGAGAAATAATGATTGCTTCCTGCTGTTGGCAGCTGACAAAATGTAAAGCGCTTTCTTGTGTATCATGTCATTCTGGTGTCCTCGCAATGACTTATCACAGCCAGTAGAGGATAAAGCTGGTTTTGAACCCAGGTCCTCCCATTGCAAGTGAAATACTTTTTGTACTACTTTGTGTGTGTGTGTTTAACACTGACTTTCCAATGTCATTGTCTTTAGCATATCAACCACTTGAGTGTTAAACTATTATGTATGCACTGGGCCTTCTGCCAGAAGCTGAAGTCCTCACAGTCTAATTGGGGGAAAAGATAAGATAGAATGCATCTTCATTCCCTTGAGTGGTTCAGGTACTGAGTGCTATTAGAAGGAAGAGAATTAAGCCTGACATCATCCAGGAAGGCTTCTGGAGAGCTGAGATTTTACACTGGGCCTGGTGGGAAGGCAGGATCCAAACCAAGGAGAGCTGGAAAGGGGAGTTTGGCATTTGGCCGCCTGAGATTCTGGGATGCAGAAATGGTGATGAGGTTTTAGTCCTTCATCAGACTGAGAAAACTAACATCTTCTGGGTGATGCTTCCCCAGCTTTCCTGTGCTTTTAAAATCAGGTTCACACACCCCAGCCCACAAAGAACCATTCAGTTTGTCTGGAGTGCAGCCCAGCAATCTGCATTCTTTAAAAGTTTTTAAAAAATAATATCAAACAGTCTCCCCTCCCTTCAGTTCTCTTTCCTGAACAGAAGAAAACAAGGGTGCAGGTTTCATTTGTTGCAGAGGCGGTGAGGGTGGCCGCACTTTGAGAAACACTGTACCCTAAGCAAGTGCCCTCTCTGCTGCAGGAAGCGTTAGGGGTTAAGAATCTGGGTTTTGACACCATAGAAGCCCCACTCCTGAGGACTAAGTGTTCAGGATAACTAAGGAGGAAAGGGAGGCATGGTATTAACTAATACAAGTTTAATGTGACTCTGATAGCCACTGGGTCAGTTGGGGTGCTTTCTTGAAGGCAGGTAGGTGGTGGGAGCATTGAGGCTGAGGACTTTTAAACAGTTCATGCTCAGGAGTTAACTGCCTGTGCCTCTGACTCTTAAGAAAAGCATTTTTATAGATGCTGTGTGGTAGCTTAGCTTTCAGGTGGATGTCGGGGATAGAAGCAGTCAGGGATCAGTCAGTGGGTGGGTGGAAGCTCGTCTGGGATTCAGGGTCGTTTACATTGAGAGCCTTGGAAAAGATAATGCTGTGTCTTCCGTAGGAGCTGGCAGTCTTGGTGAATCTTACGATTTTTTCTGTCAGTATTTTGACACCAAATGGGACCTAGGGTGGCTGTGAAGATTAGAAAACTTACCAAGTTACTAAACACCCTGTTAGGAATTAACATGTCTTGGGATTTCCCTGATGGTCCAGTGGTTAAGACTCTGCGCTTCCATTGCAGGGGGCCTGGGTTCCATCTTTGATTGGGGAGCTAAGATCCCACATGCCTAGGGGTATGGCCCAAAAGAATGATATGTCTTAGTTTGGGGGTGTTGTAAAATACCTATAGTAAATGTGTGATATGTTTCAACTAATAGCCACTTTAAATCTGTTATCCCATTCTTAGTCAATGACAAATTTCAAATACTAAAAAAATACAGATTAATATCCCTGGATACTTGTCCCCCAATTTCATATTTTGCCTCATTTGCTTCACGTTTTTCTGCAGAGATATAGCCAGTATCCTGAATCAATATGTATCCTTCTAACCATGCCTCTCGTATTTTTACATACTTACCTGTGCATTTACATCTAGTATTTTAAAGGGCCCTCAATCTGTGGAAGTCGGATTTCATTTATTTATTCGCGCTTTGTATATTACAAGTTTTACATACTTACTCATGCATTCCTAAGTGATACAGAATATTGTTCTGTGTTTTAAAGTGTATGTAATCTTCTGTAGCTTTTTTTTTCACTCAACATTGTTTTTGAGGTTTAGCCATGTTGATAAATTTGTTTTACCTATGGTATAGCATTCCATTTTTAGTTGGAATTCTGGTGTACTGTTAATATACCAGAATATTTGTAACCATTCTCTCATTAATGGACATATAGGTGACAAGTTTTTCATTGTTAAAAACAATACTGCAAGGAACATCCTTGTACATGTGTCCTAGACATGTATATAAGGTTTCTCTGACGTACATACCTAGTGATAGAGTTGCTGGATTGTTAGAAGTTTTCAACTTTCTGTGTATTACCAAGTAGCTTTCCAAAGTAGTTGAGTTTTCACCATGAGTGATGCATATGAAAATTTATAGTTCTGCCCTGGTGGCTCAGATGATAAAGAATCCACCCACAATGCAGGAGACCTGGGTTCAGTCCCTGGGTTGGCAAGAGCCCCTGGAGGAGGGCATGGCAACCCACTTCAGTATTCTTGTCTGGAGAATCCCATGGACAGAGGAGCCTGGCAGGTTGCAAAGAGTCAGACACAACTGAGTGACTAAGCACAGCACCATATGTTTTGCAACAGCTAGTATTGTTAGATATTAATTTTTGCCAATCTGATGGACATAAAACTCTCTTGAGTTTTGTATTTCTTTGACTATCTTCTAGTTTGCAGATTATTTTAACTTTTATCTATGGCAGTGGTTCTGAAGGGTCACTGGGATCTTTTCAGGCAATTGACAAGGTTAAAACAGTTTTCATATCACTTCTAAGATACTGTCTGCCTTTTTTGCACTCATTCTTTCACAGATGTGTAGTGGAGTTTCAGAGACTACGTGACATGTGTTGACACAATCACTGTCATTTTATTATTTTTAAATGAATTTATAAACTAGTAATAAAAATTACTTTTATTTTCAACAATGGTATGTGTTGATAGATGTAACACAGAGACAACTTTGAGGATTCTCAATAATTTTTGATAGTGTAAGGGAGAACAAAGAGTTGAGAACCACTGCTCCTTTACTCATACTTTTTTTTTTCCTGAAATGTGTTTTCTTTGACTTTCTTAAGAAATCCTCTTCAAATTTCATAAAAAGATGGGCTCATATTTCCTTCTAGAAGTTTTTTTTTTAATTTCTTTCTTTCTTTACGGCTGCTCTAGGTCTTCCTTGCTGAGCGCAGGCCTTCTCTAGTTGCGGTGCACGGCTTCTCTTGCTGTGGAGCAGGGGCTCTAGGGTGGGGCCTTGGTAGTTGTGGCGCACGGGCTTAGTTGCCCCGCAGCTTGTGAACTCTTCTGAGACCCCAGGGATTAAGCTGGTGTCTGCTTCTTCGGCAGGTGGATTCGCTACTGGACCACCACGGAAGTCTCTCTTCCAGAAGTTTACTAGTGTACTTTTGTGGATGCTGTCTGCCGTTTCCCAGGCCCTTCAGCCACTTAATTTTATACCTTCTCAGAACATTTGTAGAGCCTTAGTAGAACATTTTCCATGCCTTTTTTTAATAGCAGAATTTTTTGGAGCTTTTTGGGGTGAGGGGAACAGGGTGATGGAAGGATAGGCAGGGATTTAGTCACCTTTCCCAGATCCTTTGTTTAAGAGAGGGTCCTAGCATTCTGCTGGTTATTGCCGTGTCTCCTTGAGATGCTGGTGCACTCTGATTTTGGATCCTTTTGTTCATTAGTTCATCACAACTTGCTGTCTAGGGACCAGAACTCACCAGTGACAGGGATTCTGGAAGCTCCTCCAACTCTCTAAAGCCCCCATTTTCCACTGGACGCCCATTTTCCACTGGACATTTAAGTTCCTTTTAGAGAAGGAACCAGGAAGGTCTCTTCTTCCTGGTTGTGTCCAGGCGGGCTGGCTGGGCAGGGGTGTGGGGCCAGTGTGCAGGCAGGCAGCTGCCAGGTTAACTACAGTTGGGGCATAAATGGTAGCCCCCTTTAAGGGGGGAAAAAAAAAGTACTGCTAACATCCAAGGCCTCACCTTTCACTAGACTCTTAACTGGTTTCTCTGTTTCCAGTATATTCCTTACCTCCTTCCCCTCAAATCTATCTTCTACCCAGCAGGCAGCATAACTCAAAATCTCAGACTTAGCATGATTCTTCTCCCCTTAAAACAAAAACAAACTCAAAACTTGCTGTGAGGCCGCTAGTAAGGTCTGTACCCTCACCTGTGCAGTCTCTCCAGCCACTTCCTTAGCCTGTGCTCCGTCGGGGAAACGCCACTGGGCGTTTATTCCCATGACACACCTTCAAATGTGCCCCCAGTGCCTCGCAAATACTGTTCCCTCCACCTCAGATGCTGCTTTTGACTGCTGACCTTTCCAGTAAAGCAACACCATAAATTATATTATTTACCCCTTAGTTATGTTCCAGAAGTGTTTGTATGCTCTCCATGTGTCAGGGGAGAGCTTGTTTGGCTCTCAGGCAGGCTCCACAAAACTCAAATACAAATTCTAAGAAGATGATCCCTTTCATCTTTCATCCCCACTAACTCAGCCTTTCCAATTAAAATGAAGACTTGGAGTTGACCTCTTCTTAGTCTTTGTTTCACTTGTGGCTTTTCTGGGGGACAGCTGCTCCATCTCCTTCCCTTCCCGCAAGTTCCTTCCCCATAAATTGTTTACTGCCTTGAGTCCTGTCACTTTGTACCCCGGTTCTTTAGTAACCACAAGCGAAGGGGATTTCTTTTTTGTGGTTAAGGAGCTGATGTAGACATCCTAATAAATTGTCTTCCAGTATGTCTTACTTGCAAGGGCGGGAATGTGCTGAACAGACAAACGAAAGCACCTAGTCCCCCACAGTTATTACTCGTTTTGAAAGAAATAATAAACTGACATTTATTTCAAATTGACTAGCCTATTTTGAAAGTGCTGTGTGAGTTGTATGTATGCGATAATGCTGCCAGCGGAAAGGCGCTGCGCAGGAAAGGGATTCTGGATGACGTTGTGTTTCCCATTTAGCCACACTCAGACTCCTGCTTCCCCTTCAGCAGCTGAAAAAGAGAAAATTTCACGAAATATGGAAATCTGTTAGAGATGCAGATTAGGTAGTTAACTTCTTTTCTGAAAGAGCTTTGTAGCAGGAATCCACATGGTTCTAGAGAAAGGGGGCTTCCGCATGAACGCCTGCAGGCCTGTGTGCTTGCTGTAGGAGGTTGGGGTGGGGACCTAAGAAGGGGCTGCAAGTCAGAGACTCAGCTTGCAGGAGCCTTCTTCACATCATTATTGTGTCTGAAAGACTTGACTTTCTTTGACAGCTTGTTTATGGCCTTTTCCTTGGTTCTTGAGAATGGTCACTAGGTGGATTGGGAAAGTAAGAAGGAGAAGGAGACAAGTTATTCTTTGCTCTGTTGCTGATAAGGGCAAAGCTAGGATTGATCTGTTGCACGCTGCCTCCTGGTTCATGCAAACAGGCCATATGGGCATGAATTCTCAAGTTCAGGGAGAAAGGGCTTATCCCAAAGTGGGGTCTGAACACACAGATGCTGGTTGCTGGGTATGAAAACATTAGGACCTTATATGGACATGGACCTGAGTGGTTTCCTTTGCGGGTGATGCTTTTCTTTCTTCTTATTTGAAGAGTACTACTCATGTTGCTGTACTGTTTGATTAGCGGTAGTTATAAAGATGAAAGATGAGGAGTAGTTAGGTAAGCCTTGCAGATCAAGCAAAATGATATGAATTTTCTCCTCCTAACCCAGTTTGCTCGTGCACCCTCCCCTGAAATGCAGACAGTGTGGAATATGTGAGAAAATAATCCTTACAATCAAACCTAATGTATAAAATACAAAACATACCGACCACCCCATTAAAAAAAAGAAGAATGTGATTATTGCAAAAGGATTTTACCATTCTCCAAAGGAAATGGCAACCTATTCCAGTATTCTTGCTGGGAAAATTCCATGGACAGAGGAGCCCAGCAGGCTGTAGTCCATGGGGTTGCAAGGAGTCAGACATGACTTAGTGACTAAGCAACTCCTCCAAAGGAGTTACCATAGTTGTTTTGTGTGGTGCAGCTTGTGGGATCTCAGTTCCCTGACTGGGGATCAAACCTGAGTCCTGTCAGTGAAAGCACCCAGTCCTAACCATTGGACCGCCAGAGAATTCCCTGGCAGTTGCTTTTAAGTGGAAGTATCTCTGGTGGGTGTGAAATACTGCATTAGCACCCAGCTTGACAGGGTCACATCTGCTGTTGAAGGAGTCCAGGAAGAGAAGGAAGAGATGGGGAGCTTCCATGGCACCTTGGCAGAATGAAATGAGGCATTAAGTAGGGCCACCAACTCTGAGAACTGCTGCGCTCTACATCTGGCCGTGAGGATTTGCCTCCTTCCCCCCTCCCACCCACCACCCCCCCGTGGCTTGTCTCTGCTGCTCCTGCACAGCAGGCTTCTTTGCCAGGGATGAAGAGCTTGGATGTCAAATTCTTTCTCTCTGCCCTTGGCAAGGCAGGCTGTTATATTTGTTTTTTAAAGAAGCCTTTTTGCACTTGGGGAATTTTTTTCTTTTCTCTTATGGGAAGTTGCTTCATCATTTCCCAAAAATATACCGCACCTCTTGTTTAAACAGGGTGCCCTTGAAGAGCTTTGGAGCCTGAAGCGGGATAGGGGTGTTGTGAAATCTTTTGTTTGACGCTTTGATGAGAGCTGGAATGTTGGCTGTCTGCAGGCAGAAGTGTCAGGATTTGCCAGGACTGGGTCCAGGAGTGGGGTGTTGAGGGGGAGAGACTCCCTGAGATGCAAGAACTGGGGTCTTTTAAGCATTTAAACAGTCCATGTTGTAAGCGGTTATCATCCCTTCTGGGCACAGACTCTATCACGTTTTTGTCCAGTGCCTTCAGTATGCCCAGGCTGGTGAACGTGGATTCGCTGTTCTTTTGAGATGCTCATGGTACCCTGGAGAGGCAAGACCAACTCACACATAGCAATGGTGAACAAAACGGTAGTAACTGTGGGCTAAATTGTGAAGTCTTGGGCACTTCATTTCAGAGAAAGAGAATTCCTACAGAAGAGAGCATTCCTATAGGCCTTGCACTGTGTGGGGTGTTAAGCTGATGGTGGGTAAGAAAGGACATTGAGAGGGGAAGAAAAGCCAGCAGGCTGACCTGAGGCCATGAATGTGGGTGAGTAAGCCCAATGGTGGGGGCAGCCTAGCGGGACTTGACGTCGGAGAAACAGGACAGACCAAACTGTGGAGAGCCTGTCACATCCAGGAGAAACATGTATACTACAGAAAAAAATGGGCAGCCTTTCCCAGATTCTGAGAAGAGAGCAGCAGCATTAGGAAAAACGTGGCTTTGGGGAATATTAGCTGACCAGAGTAAGCTAGAATATGCCTTCAGGTGGGCAGGAGGAGAACCTCAGCTCCATCCACAGCTCTTGGGAGGAAGTCGTACTTGGTCCTTGGAGAGAGGGATGGCCCGGTACACGGCTTCTGTCTTGGGTGAGCATGGTCACGCAGTGCCCGTGGCCTGTGGCCCCTGCAGCTCCCCCTGGCAGGGCACAGCAGCTCAGGCCATGAGGTTGGTGCTGGCTGGGTAGGAGCAGGTGTTAGGTGCCAGCTCGAGCTAGGCTTTGATCAGGGCCCCTGTGGAGGTGCTGTGCCCAGGTGGGCCCAGTGGAGCCCGGCACGTGGTGTGGTGGGCCCCATGCTGCTCGTTTTAGGCTGGGATTGGCCAGGGATGATCACTCAGATCCAGACAACACGGGTCACCTCGTGCCTCATCAGGAGTCGGGGTGCACCCGTGCCTTCCACCCCTTCACAATTGTAAATAAGGAATTTGGGTAGCTTTGGACTACAAATAATACCAAAGAGGATCAGTCAGAAAGTACTCTTCTTAATAGACTACTAATAGCTACTGTTTATAGAAACTGAAAATTGAGAAAATAAATTATTGTTGAGGGAGATTGTGTCAGTGGGGACAAACACATCATCACAAGATCTATTAAGTTCCAGTAGAAAGAGGGAAGAGTAAATGATTGCCAAGGGAAGTACTGCCCAGTTTGCCTAAGTCAGGAACATAGTGACAGTTTCCATACCAGCCGCTGGGCCTGGGCAGGGCCTGCGCCTCCCAGCTGACCCACCCCAAGCTCCCTGGCACGGACCCAGAGCATGTCCAGGGCAGGCATCAGGTTTGCAACCTGGGAAGTGAGTGGCTCCTCTTTGGGGATCATTCCAGCCTGTCTCCAGGGCAGGGTGTAGGCCAGCAGAGGCCGGCTGCCACTGGGGTATGGGCCCTGGTGCAGGAGAGAGACGAGGGCTTAGCCTGAAGCCTCGAGACTTCAGCTTTGACCTCATGTTGCTGCTTTTAAAGACCAGTGCTTTTTTTCCCTTTTGTGTGTGTGTGTGTGTGTGTGAAAACTAAGGCCCCAGACACTGTTCAGATTGCTGGTAGATAAACGCTAAAACCATTCTGAGTAACCTTTTTTTTTAAACAGTTGAGTAACAGAGTAGTCCATAAAACAAGATTTGACTTTAGTGGGCCAGCCCACATTTGCAGAAGACCCAGCTGTCTTTGGGCTTCCCAGGTGGCGCTAGTGGTAAAGAACCCTCTCCTGCTAATGCAGGAGACCTAAGAGACGTGGGTTTGATCCCTGGGTTGGTAAGATCCCCTGGAGGAGGGCGTGGCAACCCATTCCAGTGTTCTTGCCTGGAGAATCCCGTGGACAGAGGAGCCTGGCGGGCTGCAGTCCATAGGGTCACAAAGAGTCAGACACGACTGAAGCAACTTAACACACACACAGCTCTCTTTTTTTGTTATTGTTTTTTAATACTTCATTTTATTTGTTTATTTTTTAAAATTAATTATTTTACTTTACAATATTATATTGGTTTTGCCATACATTGACATGAATCCACCATGAGTGTACACCTGTTCCCCATCCTGAACCCCCCTCCTACCTCCCTCCCCATCCCATCCCTCTGAGTCATCCCAGTGCACCAGCCCCAAGTACCCTGTATCCTGCATCAAACCTGGACTGGCGATTTGTTTCACATATGATATTATACATGTTTCAGTGCCATTCTCCCAAGTCATCCCACCCTCACCCTCTCCCCCAGAGTCCAAAAGACTGTTCTATACATCTGTGTCTCTTTTGCTGCCTCACATACAGAGTTATTGTTAACCATCTTTCTAAATTCCATATATATGCGTTAGTATACTGTATTGGTGTTTTTCTTTCTGGCTTACTTCAGTCTGTATAATAGGCTCCAGTTTCATCCACCTCATTAGAACTGATTCAAATGTATTCTTTTTAATGGCTGAGTAATACTCCATTGTGTATATGTACCACAGCTTTCTTATCCATTCGTCTGCTGATGGACATCTAGGTTGCTTCCATGTCCTGGCTATTATAAACAGTGCTGCGATGAACATTGGGGTACATGTGTCTCTTTCCATTCTGGTTTCCTTGGTGTATATGCCCAGCAGTGGGATTGCTGGGTCATATGGCAGTTCTAGTTCCAGTTTATTAAGGAATCTCCACACTGTTCTCCATAGTGGCTGTACTAGTTTGCATTCCCACCAACCGTGTAAGAGGGTTCCCTTTTCTCCATACCCTCTCCAGCATTTATTGCTTGTAGACTTTTGGAGAGCAGCCATTCTGACTGGTGTGAAATGGTACCTCATTGTGGTTTTGATTTGCATTTCTCTGATAATGAGTGATGTTGAACATCTTTTCATACGTTTGTTAGCCATCTGTATGTCTTCTTTGGAGAAATGTCTGTTTAGTTCTTTGGCCCACTTTTTGATTGGGTCATTTATATTTCTGAAATTGAGCTGCAGGAGTTGCTTGTATATTTTTGAGATTAATTCTTTGTCCATTACTTCGTTTGCTATCATTTTCTCCCATTCTGAAGGCTGTCGTTTCATCTTGCTTATAATTTCCTTTGTTGTGCAGAAGCTTTTAATTTTAATTAGATCCCATTTGTTTATTTTTACTTTTATTTCCAGTATTCTGGGAGGTGGGTCATAGAGCATCTTGCTTTGGTTTATGTCGGAGAGTGCTTTGCCTATGTTTTCCTCTAGGAGTTTTATAGTTTCTGGTCTTACGTTTAGATCTGTAATCCATTTTGAGTTTATTTTTGTGTATGGTGTTAGAAAGTGTTCTAGTTTCATTCTTTCACAAGTGGTTGACCAGTTTTCCTAGCACCACTTGTTATAGATATTGTCTTTTCTCCTTTGCATATTCTTGCCTCCTTTGTCAAAGATAAGGTGTCCATAAGTGCGTGGATTTATCTCTGGGCTTTCTATTTTGTTCCATTGATCTATATTTCTGTCTTTGTGCCAGTACCATACTGTCTTGATGACTGTGACTTTGTAGTAAAGCCTGAAGTCAGGCAGGTTGATGCCTCCAGTTCCATTCTTCTTTCTCAAGATTGCTTTGGCTATTAGAGGTTTTTTGTATTTCCATACAAATTGTGAAATTATTTGTTCTAGTTCTCTGAAAAATACCGTTGGTAGCTTGATAGGGATTGCATTGAATCTATAGATTGCTTTGAGTAGTATACTCATTTTCACTATATTGATTCCTCCGATCCATGAACACGGTGTATCTCTCCATCTATTAGTGTCCTCTTTGATTTCTTTCACCAGTGTTTTATAGTTTTCTATATATAGGTCTTTTGTTTCTTTAGGTAGATATATTCCTAAGTATTTTATTCTTTTCATTGCAATGGTGAATGGAATTGTTTCCTTAATCTCTCTCTCTGTTTTCTCATTGTTAGTGTATAGGAATGCAAGGGATTTCTGTGACACACACAGCTCTCTTTGTTCTTTATTATCTCTGTTCCTCAGAGAGGTGAGGCTGGCTGGGAAAATTCAGAGGATTGTGTGAGAGAAGGCAGCAGGCCCACAGTTCAGAATCAGTTGCTCTGCAACTTCTCTGCCATCTTGGAGTGTGTGGTTTCATTTGGTTTTGCACATGGGCTGCAAGTCCAAATAGACTAGCCCAGAGGATTGCCCACCCACTCCTGTGGAGTCTATGAAGCACATGGATTCTCTTTCCTGTAGGCCTGGTTACTCCCAGCAGCTGGGGGTGGAGTGGGGAGGGAGAGACTATTGTTCTGCTCACATTATTCCACTGCGAGAAGTACCTGCAAAGACTCAGGATTGCCACTTGCACATGTAACAAGCCTTCTCCATCCACAAGGCAGAGAGAATCGGAAACCCAGGATGAGTAACAGGCCTGTGGCGTGTGCTTGGCTTCCCTTGGTGCCGTGCAAACCTCTGCACCCTGGCTGCAGTCCTGGCTTCTTTGTGAAGTGCAGGTGTGTGTGTATTGCTCAGTGCCAGTGATCCCTAGACACATTCCTCATTCGTAGGGGCCTTTGGGGCTGGGTTGTGAGGGGCAAAGGAGTGCAAATCGGATACCTCTTGAGGTGGTTCTGAAGCATTGCTGAGCAGTCAGCTTTTAAAAGTTTGTCTTAGAAACAACCTGTACTTTGGTACATTGTAAATTGACACCCCAGTTGCCTTTTGGGAAATGAGTTTGGACTTTGGTGCAGCAGCTGAGAAGGAAACCTCAGGGGCGGTGGGTCTGGGGTGTGGCTGCCTGCCAGCCTAGCCTGCAGGACGCTCTGAGCAGCCTTGCGGACTCCCATCTGTGCAGTCGTGTATGTTGCAGCAGTAACTTGGATTTGGGGCCCTTTATTCTCTACGGATGAGTTGAAAATGGGAAAATGACATTGCTGATGGTAGTTATAAGAAGGAAAGGTCTTCTAAAGCTGATAATAATTGAGGAGAAGATTTTGAAACTCAGCATGCCAAGAGCCGGAAATCATTAGTGTCAGTTGAACATTTGCTGACTCTTAAGTCAGTGGCCCTCCTCAGTGATGAAGAGGAAGAACATAGTTAAAGAATAGTGTTAAAAAAAAACAATGCCTGAGTTATGGTGTCCAGAGTATAAAAGCCAAAGCGTAATTAGGCATTTTACCATCTTGTTTGGCTTCCTGAGACCCCATCTTCCTTATAATATATAAACCTATCATTTGACTTCAGGGGGGCCTCTCTCTGGAGAAATGGAAAGACTATAACCAGGTTCCCCTGTGATCAAGAATTGTGCAAAAACAAAACCCTGTTTGTAAGGGTGCAAGGCCCTTCTGGGGCTGAATCTGTCCCTTGGAACACAGTCCATATTGACCTACTGTCAAGGCCTTTCCTCTGGCAGTGTACTCATTTATATGCTGATTTCTGTCATCCTTTTTATATTTAGATACTTTTAACCTATGATTGTAAGCTGTCAGATGGGCTGCATTTATTTAAAAGGCTAGGTTGCTCAAACACTGCTGGCTTTCTCTAACTGGAAAAGTCCCAGGATTGGGGAGGTAAGAGAAAATCAAGCACTAAAAGTAAGCTAGAAACTCGTGCCTGGACTGTGAACTCTTTTGTATACTACAGTCTCAGTCCTTGACTTTGTGAGTATAGAGTTTTATTATATGTGTGCTTTAAACAACTAAGTTTTTAAGCAAAAACCACTGACATCCCACACCAAGGTACCATTATAATGGAAAGAGAAAAATCTCTTTAATTATAGCAGTGTTGCGGCCTTCTCCCCTGCCTGGCTAGCCAAGGCATGGAGTTGATAAGCATACAGTGTCTTTCATACTTGCCATTACAACATGTTAATTAAGAGAATTCAGCTGTGGCACCAGCTGGGGATGTCTGGCTTTGTGGAAGATTGCAATTAGATGCTTTATTTTCTATTTTCTTTTTCCCCTTTCAACTTTGGTGGAATGCCTTTGAGTGGGGGCTTTTAGTCTCAGCAGTATAAATACTTTAATGTGCCTAATTATGTAATCATACACTTACACTCCTCTGTGTACACACACATCATTTTATGGATTTTTATCCCCTTTTCCAGTACGTGGGGCATCTCACCTGCTTTTTGATTTGGTTGGTATTCTGTGCCATGGGCAGGAAGACAAGGAGGGCCAGAGACAGTTTGGGGTTTTCCTCTGGTTATGATCTGTCCCTCTGCTCCCTGCCCCCCCCCCCAGCCACTCTCCTTTATCTCTCAAATAATTAGCATCTCAATAGTTTCCTAGCAAAGTCAAGGTAATTTAAATGAAATTGGACTTTATAATACTATATCTTTCCATGAATTTGCAAGTGTAGTCTTTCAAAGTGTATAGTTTTATTTTTCTCAGTCCTCAATTCCAGGCAGGCCTAGGGCATAAGCCTGGACTTGAGAGCTCAGGCACAATGGAACCCATTGATTTCTGGCATTCAGCTTGCGCGGAGAGGTCCCGTGACCCCAGCTGTTAGACTGGGATCTGGGAGCAGCTGTTTTCCGAGATTCAGTCCTCCAGGGATGGGCCATCTGCTGCCGTGTGAGAGAACCCTGGGAACGAAACCGACCGCAGGATATCTCTGCACTGCTTTTCTCTGCTCTAGTCCCTGCAGTTTTTCCCGGTCCCCCTCACCTCGGCACGCTTAAGACTCAGGATGCATCTGCGCCAGAGAACTCACAGGGTTTCCTTTCGGTTCTTCTGCCACCCTGGCTCCACCACACTTGCACCCCCAGCTCCTCTGAAAACTAGTTGCCAGAGTTGGCAGGGAGATTAAGATGGCTTCTTCAGCTGGATTAGAAACATAGAGCAGGCTTTTCGTTTTATTAGTAGTAACATGACTTTGCATTTTAGGAACTGGAAAGATCCTGAAAGTCTCGTTATAGGGAAGAAGAACCCAAGAGTTTTTCATTATTCAGATTTGTATTGGGGGCCCTCCCTGATTTTCTGAGCTTCCAGCTATCTCCTGCTACACACACACCCTCTTCTTGCTCCTCTGCTTATGCCCTTGTCTCCCCCTTGCATGTTCTTCCCCCTCCTTTATGCAAGTCACAGTCCCCTAGTCACAGTCCTTCATCCCATGTCACAGTCCTGTTTACCTCTAGATTTGGAGTTCTGGTTTCATTTCTTTCTTCCTTTCTGATCTCTTCCCCCATTGAATTAACCCTTCTTCAGAACCTCCTAGTGTAGCCCAGATTGATTTCTAACATGTGTCTTCTGTGGTTAAGAATCCCAGGGACGGGGGAGCCTGGTGGGCTGCCATCTATGGGGTCGCGTAGAGTCGGACACGACTGAAGTGACTTATAGCAGCAAGCTCCCAGAAGGTAGGGTCTGTATCTTTGCCGCCTTCCCAACCCTCCTTCCTCATTGCCTGCCACAGTGCTGTAGTGCTTAGTAAAAACCTGTTGAAAGAACGGATGGATACATGCAATCATTAGGTGAACTCTGGGGGATAAACAGAGTAAATGTTACTATTATTATACCCTACTTGGGGCGCCTCATCTGTACCCCCAAAGAGTGTGAAGTCTCCTCGGGGACTGTGAAAGTCGCTCAGTTGTGTCTGCCTCTTTGTGACCCCATGGACTGTAGCCTGCCAGGCTCCTCTGTCCATGGAATTCTCCAGGCCAGAATACTGGAGTGGGCAGCCATTCCCTTCTCCAGGGGATCTTCCCAACCCAGGGGTTGAACCCAGGTCTCCCACATTGCAGGTGGACTCTTTACCGTCCGAGTCACCAGGGATGTATTATTTACTCTCGAAGTTCTATCACCAACCTGGCACACTGGTCGGGGCTCATAGGTATGAATTTGTTATATTGAGAAAGCATTCCTATTAGAGTGAAATCCAGAGGGAAGAAGAATCAAGGTTTGCAAGTGTTTTTTAACTCTCTTCTGGGTGAAAGTCATTGAACCATTATTTGGAAGACAAAAGATTAAAGGATATTTTCTGTTCACCTGTGTGATGTTTGGACACAGGTATCTACTGACGCACAAATGATTGAGGCTGCAACAGGCGGTGTCTTCTGACCAGGAATCTTGACTGGTCAGTCACAGGTGGCTTACCAGGCGCAGGGGTCCAAAGACCTGAGTGAGGCGGGGAGGCAACAGGAAGGTGGGCCTCAGATGGACAAATAAAAATCACGGTTGCGACTCTGTCCCTGAAGCTCAGTAGTCTGTTTTGCGTTTGCTTTGTTTAATGATCAAGGGATCTTGACAGCCTGTCACAGCCAGGCTAATAAATACTCAGGCTAAAATCAAAGGGGAAGCAGGTCCCAGACATGTGAGAAAGCGCTTGAGGGCCCCAGACATGTGAGAAAGCGCTTGAGGGCAGGGGCCCTGCCATGGACCTCACAGCGGGTCTGATGTGAGTGAATTCACAGGAGGTGAGAGAGACTCCGGCCTTCCCTGCTGCCTGGGAGGAGGAAAGGGATCTGCCAGGAGTCCTCTGGCTCCGTCTGGCCCAGAACTTTAGAAAGACCCACAAGCTGAAAGTTCAGTTCAGTCCAGTCGCTCAGTCATGTCTGACTCTTTGTGACCCCATGGACTGCAGCACCCTGGCTTCCCTGTCCATCACCAACTCCCGGAGCTTGCTCAAACTCATGTCAATCGAGTTGGTGATGCCATCCAACCATCTTATCCTCTGTTGTCCTCTTCTCTTCCTGCCTTCAATCTTTCTCAGCATCAGGGTCTTTTCTAATGAGTCAGTTCTTTGCATCAGGTGGCCAAAGTATTGGAGTTTCAGCTTCAGCATCGATCAATCCTTCCAATGAATATTCAAGACTGATTGCCTTTAGGATTGACTGGTAGTAGAGAAGAATAAAACTCCTCTGGGGAGACTTCTCACCACCCTTGATCAGCTGATGATAGCAGAGGGTGGGCAGTTCCCCTTCTAGGAAGTGCAGAGGAAACCAAGAAGGCCGGACAAGCTCCTTTTCCTGTGGTGCCTGTATAACAGTGTGGTTAAGCTGATGAGGCATTTAAAGAAGACTCTCTCCTTCCTCACGAGATGGAGGAAGACTCTCCAGATGAGTGGATTTTGTAACTTTTGACTCCCATCTTCCCATGGCCCATCGGTCACAGTGTTCCTCATACTTGTTGGCTCACCGGTGATTAAGGCACTGACCCTTGGCCCTTCCCGCTTCATTCCCCATGCCACGCACCCCACCCTCCGAAGAACCTAAAGAATTGTCTTTTCCCTTTTATATCTCCTAGTCTGGTGGTAGGGTCAGGCCTGACACAAGTCCCCGGGATGTGCAGGGCTCACTTTATGGCCGGCCTTTGACCTATAGTCTGTTATTTGCACCTTGTCTGTCACAACAAGATCCAGTCACATCTCCTTCTTCAGAAAAGATTATTCAGACCTTTACCCCTCAATTACCAGGTGAGTGTTTTTCCAAGAAGAGTGGCGCCTGCCAGTTATAGGTGACCCCCATCACTGATTACTGCCGCCCTCTGTGGCTAGAGTTTAACAGTTACTCCCCTTCATTCTCTGCAGGTGTGTGGGCCTGGGTATGCAGCAGTGGCTTGTTGAGCGCCTGGCATAAGCAAGGCGCTGCCTAACTCCCTGTTTGGAGGCATGCGGCAGAGGCTGTTTATTCTGGGCCTTGGCAGAGCTGCTGTGGTGATCCTCTGTATTCTAGGCGGCGGGCAGAAGGGCAGCCCTTTATCTAAATGTAGCTCACACCCCCGTTCTGCTCTTAGTGGCGGGCTTCCTGTCATGTATCCCTCTTGGAAGGTGGGTGTTCCCAAGCTGAAAATGCCCCCATGCCCCCTCCCACTTGCAGCTTTGGGATCCATGCTCCTTAAATAGCTCCATTGTTTGTATTGCTCAGAGATTACTAAAGGAAACCAGCTTGCCTTCCCCCGCCGCCCCACCTTTTTGGAAAAATGTGGCCCTACTTGAGATATGAGCTGAGTTCTCTGGGCACAAGTAAACTCACCAGTCCACATTCTTCTCCAAACAGGAATTACTGCAACTTTTCATCAGATGGACCCCACCCCCATGCTGCACTTCTGTAGGTCTTGGGGTAACTATTTTGGTGGCATCTGTAACCAGGGAGCTGGAGAAAGGCATGCCAGAGTTTGAATCCAGACTCTACTGCCAGGTAGACTTGTAATCTCAGGCCAGTACTGAATGACTCTACTACCAGGTAGACTTGTAATCTCAGGCCGCTACTGAATTGCTCAGAGCATCACTTTCTTCATCTGAACAAACTGAGTATGACACCACTTTCCTCATAGGATGGAAGAGTTAAAAATAGGATGGTAACTTTAAAGTGCCTCTCATAGCGCCTGGTGATAAATGTTAATTCTCTTCATCACTTCTACCCTGTTGGACAGCAGAGATCTTTAAATTTGTTTTAAATTTAAATTTGTGTTTCTCAAAGGCCTGCTGTGTGTGCCTGACAGCAGACTTGGCATAAGGCATTTCCATCATGGTAGACAGGGAGTGAAACCACAGCTGTGAGTCCAGCCCTGTCGTAAGCTCCCAGCCAGACTCTGAAGTCAGTTATCGCTCGCTCATCAGTTCTCCTTCTGAGGTTGGTCAGTGCCTTAAGCAGCTGACTGGGGCCTTCCTGCAGAGGACCAGCCTGCATCCTCTTAGAGGTGGGGAATTCTGAGGGCAAGAGCAGACACGTGGGCAGCTTTTTCAATGATAGGATAAAGGAGATGAGACCAGGAAGTAGCAATCGCTGATGAGAAAAAATAAACATGTTTTCTCTTAACCCTTTACTGCTCTCAGGGGAACGTAGTATCATTTGTTAATGCACAGCCCTGCTGGCATCCCACCATCCTGGGGTGGAGGCGGTGGAAAATTGTGGGTGCTGCTCTCTTAAGTCACTGCAGTGAGTGGGAGGGCTTTGATACTGTGAGGCCCAGGCCTGGAGCAGCAGCAGCAGAAGGGTCCTCCTGCCTGCTCGTCTTTTCAGTCGTACAGTGTAGGGGTGGGGTGAGGATGTAGCCCCGGGTGGCCGCATGTCTCTCAAGCCCCTGAGCTGTGAGAAAAGGGGTGAAAGGGTAACAGGCCATATGGAGGCCATTAATCTTCCCTGGTGGCTCAGAGGGTAAAGTGTCTGCCTGCAATGCAGGAGACCTGGGTTCGATCCCTGGGTTGGGAAGATCCCCTGGAGAAGGAAATGGCAGCCCACTCCAGTATTCTTGCCTGGAGAATCCCATGGACAGTGGAGCCTGGTGGGCTACAGTCCACGGGGTCGCAAAGAAAAACTAGAGGTAAGAAATTAGTTTACATTTATACAAACCAGTTTACATTTATACAAATCAGTTTACATTTACAAATCACATTTATAATGTGAATAATAAATGTAAAGAATTTAAAGAAAGTGCCTACTATGTGCCAGGCATGATGCAAGACACTTTCAGGTACACAGTTTCATCCATCCCCTTAAGCACTTCACCAAGGTGAGTATTGGCTGTTAGGGAGTAAGGCTCAGGAGATGGTAGGCCCTCAGGTCAAACCCTGATTCACCCTCAGACCACGCTGTGACCCTGCATGGCCCTGATTCTGGTGGCTGGGAGTGTATTTTCACGGGGAGAGGGCAGTTCAGAGAACATGAGATGTACCATGCTGAGGGAGTCTCTCTGCTAGAAATCATGCAGCTCAGATTAGGATGGAGCCCAAGGTCTTTTAACTGAGATCACACAGCTGGTCTCAGGGCTTAATGAAGCACAGGTTCTTGACGTCTGATTGCAGAAAGAATTCAGTGAGTGATAGGTAAGAAGTAGATTTATTTACAGAGAAACACAGTCCACAGACAAGAAGAGTGTGGGCCATCTCCAAAATGTGGTGTGGTTATACTTTGTATGGATTGGGTAGTTTCATAGGCTAATGAGTGGGAGGGTTACTCCAACTGTTTCGGGGAAGAAGGCAGGGATTTCCAGGAACTGGGCCACCACCCACTTTTCAACTTTTTATGGTTGGCCTCAGAACTGTCCTGGCCCTGGTAGGTGTGTCATTTAGCTAATGCATTACAGTGAGTGTATAAAGAGGCTCAAAGTCTCCTGGAAGTTTCATCTTCCACCATCTTGGGCCTTGTTAGTTCTAACCAGTTTTTTGTTGTGTCCTATGACTGCTGCTGCTACTGCTAAGTCGCTTCAGTTGTGTCCAACTCTGTGCAACCCCATAGACAGCAGCCCACTAGGCTCTCCTGTCCCCAGGATTCTCCAGGCAAGAACACTGGAGTGGGTTGCAGTTTCCTTCTCCATAGTCCTATGACTATGTCATAATTGTGCCCTGCCTGCCCACTTCCTTCCTGTTTCAGCTGTTATCTGCTCCTGATTCATCTCAAATCAGAAACCATATGACCCTTTGCATTTAAAAAGACAGTGCCTTGAAATGTGGGCAAAATTTTGTAGGTGAAGTCAGTTTCTGCCAGTTTCTGTACCAAGACCTGGAACTACAAGAAGCAGAACAAATGCTTGCCCCACAGCCTGGGTATGTGGGTGGGTTAGTGGAGAGGTGGGGATGGACCAACCTGTGAGAAAATAATTGCAGAAACAGCAGTAGAGCCAGTGCTTTATGGGGAGGCAGGAGGATGTTTGGAGAAGAGAGGAGGGTTGACAGAGCTGCTGTTTATTGACTGCTTGGTGTGTGAGGCGTGATCGTGATGAATCTGCACAGCACCCGTGAGGTACACACCTCTACTGTCCCCCTCTTACAGCTGAGGGAACTGGGGAATAAGAAGACCTGCCCAAGCCCACGCAGTGGGGAACTGTCCCAGCTCACCCGGCTGCTCTCACTGTAGGCCTGGGGATAGGCTCTGCCCCATGCCGCTTAGTTCTCTTTGGGACGGTGTCCTGGGGCAGGCGACCTGGGAACTGAGTCATGAAAGTTGGTTGGGGCTCCAGCTGACCCTGTGTACTTTCAGGTCAGGGTTTCCAGGCCAAGGAACAGCACCACTTCTTTCAGAATGACACTGATGGCCGCTCTCAGACGACAAGAGCTTTCATGTTTGGGGCAAGGTGCCATAAAGAAAATGTTCTTCTTGTTGGCTCTGACCTGCCGGCTGGCATGTCCCCTCTCCTGTGAGGTGAGGGGAGTGAAAGATGCAGGCCTGAAACAGGAGGGACAGCCTCTGAAGCTGGACCTGCTTGTGAGCCTGTCAGTCCCCTGGAGCGGGGCTTGGGCCGGGCCCCTGTGAGAGGGCAGCCGGAGCCACGGTGGCTTCTGCTGCTGCTCAGCCCCCCTTGCTCTGGGACCACACCCTGGGAAAGGCCGGAGCACCCGCAGCTGGCCGTCCCCCGTGTGTGGGAAGTTCTCATGAGAAAAGGGATCCTGGCTGGACAATGGGCTTCCTGTCTGACCGCTGGGAAGGTTTGTCTCAGAGGAGAGGAAGGTTGCAAATGGCATGAGAAATCGTCTCTTCCCTCTCTCCGCATGCTGCCTGTTTTAGACTGGTGACTGTTTGACTAGGGGGTCAGGAAAGCAGAGCGCAGGGGAAAGCAATGGGCAGAAGCAGCCCCTGGTTCTCTCTGGAGCAGACAACCTCCTCTGGCCTGGTTCTCCACTCCCGCCGTGCGCCCGAGGTGGGACTCTGCCCTGACATGGCTGCAGGCGCCATGATAGGCACAGATAGGACGCTTCTCCTCACGCCTCCCACACGGTGCTCAGTTCAGAACTGGAGTGGCTGCAGGACTAACTGGAGAGGAATCTCAGGGTGTGGTGAGGCTGGCCATCCACCCAACTTGATGCAGGTTTGCAAATGGCAGACAAGACCTCAGAGGCCTTCTGGTTCAGCGCCTTCATGTATGGAAATTGAGGCCAGGAGAGACCAGTGTCCACAGGCAGCACCCAGATCGCCTTTGTCACTGGGCTCCCCTCCTTGGGGCTCACTTTGTCAGGTGGGCTGTGAGGGGAGAAGCTGGGCACAGAACCCTTGTTACTGCCCAGTGCCATGGAGCGGAAGCCAGCCTTCCTGGGTTCAGGTCTTTACTTGCCGGGTGACGTGACCAAGTTTTTTAACCTCTCTCACTCCGTTTGCTTATCTGTATAATGTTATAACAATATGTTTCTTACAGGATTTTTGTGAAATTTGAATGTGTTAAGACATGTAAAGTGCTTAGACTGATACTTGGCATATAGTAGGTGGTCAGTGGATAGGAGGAAAAGTCAATGGCACCCCACTCCAGCACTCTTGCCTGGGAAATCCCATGGATGGAGGAGCCTGGTAGGCTGCAGTCCATGGGGTTGCTAAGAGTCGGACACGAGTGAGCGACTTCACTTTGACTTTTCACTTTCATGCATTGGAGAAGGAAATGGCAACCCACTCCAGTGTTCTTGCCTGGAGAATCCCAGGGACGGGGGAGCCTGGGGGGCTATTGTCTATGGGGTTGCACAGAGTCGGACACGACTGACGTGACTTAGCAGCAGCAGCCGTGAATAGGAGCTGTTATTACTGAGATTTCTAAGGGAGGCCTTAGAAGAAACCTTTATACCACAGTGAGATGTGGTAACCTACCCACTACCCCCACCCCCACCCCAGCCCCTTGCATTTATCTGTAATACCCAGTTCCAACTTCCTTGAGAGGCTTTCTTGAGGAGAATCACCTCCCTGTTGAACTAGTGAGCTCACACCTTTCCCAGAGCAGCGAGATGCGCCGGAGGCCCAGGCCTGGCCCATCGGGGGATGGACTGGTACCCTTGCCTCCTCTGCACGTCTGCCTGGACTTCTCGGTCAAGCCTGCAGCTCAGGAGCCAAGCACCTGTTGAGTCATTTAGAGATGAGCGGCTTGGAGGAAATTATTCAACTCAGCTAAGGCTCATTGTTTTTAATCTGTAAAATGGAAAAAAAAATTAAGCCTCATTGTTTTTAATCAGTAAAATGGAAAAAAATATAGTACCTGCTTCGTGTAAAGAGAGAGCTCAGAAGAGTGCCTGGCACAGGTAATAAGGCTTTTTGCAGTAATTATTATTTTCCTAGTCTTACATCCAAAAAGAAATTTGCACATTTGAATCCCTTTCCCCACCCCCACTCCCTGTTTTTGCCTTGCTTTTTCTCTGGCTCTCTCTATTCCTAACAAAGCCTTGAGGGCTAGAAATAGAAATTAAACCTTCGTGTATTGAGAAAGGGTTTTGAAAGCAAGCACGTAAACAGTGCTTTAAAGAACAACCTGAAGGTACCCTGTGTGCTCCATGGCATCTTCATCTGCTGTTTACCCTCCTGTCTCACACCTAGTGGTGTGGTCTGAACCCTTCCTTCTGTTCTCAGACCCCCATCATCTGTGCCATCAGTACAGTGGCCACTAGCCTTGAGTGACTGTTGAGAACTTGAAATGCAATTTGTCTGACCTGAAATGTGCCAGAAGTGTAGAAAAGAATATTATCAAATATCTCATTAATAAATTTTTATATTATGTGTTGAGATATCAGATGTGTATTTTGCATATATTGGTTAAATAAAATATATCATTAAGATTAATGGGACTAAGATAAATCTAAAAGCACCTCTGTGGCAGCATCATTTCTGGGGGACAGTATTGTGCTCGGTGTTTGCTTCCCATCCATTCCTTCCTCCCCTTTCTGTTTTCTTGCACCTGCTTCTCTTTGCCTGGGCCCTCACCTTCCCTTCCTCTGGTTGCCAGCAGTTCTCAGATGAACAGAAAAGATGTCCCTGCTCAGAAGGACACCCAGGGTCAATAGAAGAGCTCAGCTTTGAGTACTTTGCTTTTTTCATTTACACGAGAGTGAGCCCTGCATGTCTGTGTCCTGTCGATTGTAATCTTTCTGAGGCTTTGGTCCTGTCACGCTTAGCTCTGTGGCCCTGCTAGAGCATCTTAGGAGGAGGGGCGCTCTGATTGTTTGACGGAGTTACAGCCACACAGGGACACGTGTGAAACCGCCTCAGCTGTGTCCCCTGGTGACCACAGCTGCTGTGTTGATGTGCTGGGTTTGGGGGAACCACTTTCTTCTCCTCTGAATTCCCAGGAAAGTTTTCTCTGACCACCCTTTCTTGCAGCACCTTCACTAAGCACCTATTTCTCTGTGCCCAATCGTGTTCTAAATGCCACTACACTGGTTTTAGTGTAAAACGACATTATTTCAAACCTGCAAGTGAACACTAACACAGTTTCTTAAGCACAGGCACTTAAAAGTCGCAAAAGAATCAGACACGACTGAAGCAACTTGGCATGCACGCACCCCGTGAAGGAGTTGGTGGGGGGTATTGTTTTGTGTTTTGTTGGGGTATAGTTGCTTTACAATGTTGGGTTTCTGCTGTACAGTGAAGCGAATCAACTATATGTATACACATATCCCCTCTTTTTTGAATTTCCTTCCCATTTAGGTCATACAGAGCATTGAGTAGAGTTCCCTGTGCTGTGCAGCGGGTTCTCATTATCTATTTTACACATATTAGTGTGTGGGAGTTTAGGGTTTCCTTGATGACTGACATCAGACAGAAGCCTCTTCTGTTGAGTCTTTTTACCTGCACTCGGTATTTGCATTCTGCTTCCCTTCCTCAAGCTGATCACCGTCCCTGCCCTCCACACCTCATTTTAAAAGGCGCTCAGTGTGTTAAACTGGACACTTTGACTCCAAGGCCATTCCTGGAGCTTGTTTTAATTCGTTTGTTATGGAATCTTAGAATTTGTTTGTCTCTGATTGGTCTCTTCCTCTTAAAAGTCTGGTCCCCAGAACAGCAGAAGAAAATCACATTATCTGAGGGCTGATTGGGGGTTCTTACTGATTTCTGCTCTTAGTTTAGGCTCAGGGCTAGGAGTACCAGCCAGATCATTCTGCCTCCCCTCCGTCTGCTCCCTCCCCATCTGGTCTTATGTCTCCTGCTTCGTGACAGCTGTGCCCTGGGCACTCCACAGGCCCCCTGAAGAATTACCTCGCTGATTCCTGCGCTCATGGGAGGCCAAAAAAAGTGGCTGTAAGAGATAATGGGAAGCAGAGAAGGAAGCTAAAGAGAGCTAATTGATTTTTTTTTCCTGTAAAATTTCCATCTTCTGGCTTTCTCCCTCTTCTTTTTAAAATTATGCAGCTTTGCCAAATCAGATGAGTTCATTGTCTTCTTGGGGCTAAGAACAGATCTTGAAACTCCCTCTGCGGACCTGGGGCTGTCAGAGAGAGCAAGCCTGATGCACAGATTAAGTCAGCCTCTTGCCCAGAACAGTGGCTCCCGGAAGCCACCGAGTGATTTATTTGCTCCTCCTCATGTTCTTCCCGGTCCTTTGACGCCCAGGCGTCGCTAAGGGTCCTCCTGCCAAGGCGCTCCCACTCTGCTTTCTGATTGGGCGGGAGGGCCGTATTATTTCCTTATGTTCTTGGCATCTTAAAACAATCCTGCCTTTTTTCTGGTTTTTCCTTCTGAGACCTCCTTATTTCTTCCTTTGACTTGGGGCAGTCCCTTCGTGATGCTGAGTCTGCTGTACCCTAGTTTGTTTCTTTCATATGATCCTCATGGAACGTTTTAATCCAGTTTATTTCCCCATGTGAGGGTGGCTCGACTGCTGGCCTTCTCCAGAGGTTTTCTCCTCCTCACTTCGTCTTACATCAAAGTCCGCTCCTCTTGTGATTTCACCCACTGAATGTGGTATGAACACCTCCTGTTGCAGCCAGGGCTCCTCTGCAAGATGGTTTCTTTACAATATTATTACTTCTACTACTACTATTATCATTATTTTATTTATTTATTTATTTGGACAAATTTTTTTATGCAGTCAGGCTAACCTAGGCTACCTGATGTTCTCTGGGCTTAATCTACACTTTGCTACTTTGGAGCATTCGATTCAAACCGCCACCTCCTTTCCTGCTGAAATCAAGCCCCATTGAAAATGCCGCTTCTTCCAGTAGCCACTCCTGGCCTTCCCCACACAAGGTTGATCTCTCCTGCTCTGAACTCCCCCTCTTGCAGCACTAATCCCGTTATTTGACATGTATAGGGTGAAATCTGTGTGGAGTATCTCTGGGGAGAAGCACTGAGTGACTGGGAAAGAGGGCTTGCTTTTCTGTGTTCACCCTCTTACTTTTTGAATTTTTTTCCAGGTATATATTTCCTATGATTTTTTTTTCCCCTTCCGAATGTATTATTTACATAACAAAGACCCAGTGTGTAAAACTTGAGAAGAAAATATTGGAGAGTATGTTTAGAAAAGTGTCCTAAACATATTCTCCAAAATGTGTCACGACTCAGAAGCCATGAAGAAAGAAGCTTTTGAAATACACATGTGGACTTATTTGTCATACCCCTGTTTGGCTACAAGTACCGGAAGTGCTTGGGCTTCCCTGATGGCTGAGTGGTAAAGAATCTGCCTGCAATGCAGGAGACACAGACTTGATCCCTGGGTTGGGAAGATCCCCTGGAGGAGGGCATGGCAACCCATGCCAGTTATGCTTACCTGGAGAATCCCATGGACAGAGGAGCCAGGTGGGCTACAGTCATGGGGTCGCCAGAAGTCAGATACAACTGAGTAGCTGAGCACACATGTGCCTGAAGTGCTTATCTTTTTATCCTTTTTCAGAGCATAGCACAGTGATCCCTGCCCAGTCATCAGTAAATATTAGTGAATCAAAATGAATTGTAAGTAGCGTCTTTGTAGACCTCACTTTTTGTAGTGATATAATGAGTGCCGGGTGATGTCCAGGGCCCTCTCAGGGATTCCATGACGATGTGGGCTTTTTGGGCAGCAGTGCGCAGCAGAGCTGGAATGACTTGAGAATCAGCAGCCCTTCCCCTGGGACTGTCCTCCCCCGCACACTGGACCTGTGTGAGTCCTGCCTGCTTTTGGGAGCTGCTGTCAGATGCTCAGCATTAATTACACTGAGGAAATGAACCAATTAGACACAATCTGCAGAGAGCCAGGTGATCTCTGGCAGGCTTGTTGCCCTGAACAAAAGAGGGAGAGTATACAAGGTAAAGCGGTTTGCTGAGCTTCCTTTGGCAATCCAGCTGGCCAGCTCTTTGAGCAACTTGGCCAGAGTTTAGAGAGGCACCAGGAGAGGTGTGATGCCTGTGTCTCCCTCCTGTTCTAGCCTTTGGGCTAGGTGGGTGGCGTGGGAAGAGTCTAGAGACGACGGTGTGTCCTCAGAGGGTGCTGAGTGGGTTTATTTGGGTTCATCTACTAGTTTCATAGAGGACGTTCAGATTTCTTTGATACCTGTGGACCTGCCTCATTATTTTAATAGGTTAAGTAATGGAGTCTTTTCTCTGAATCTCAGTGATAAGTAGCCTGAGAGGAGGGAACCATCATCTCTTTTTTTTACTTCATATCCCCCCTCTCCTGGTTGGCAGTCATCTTACATAAGAGCAGGTTGCAGGTGAAGGGAAGTGGTGTTTGGTGAGGGTGGTGGGCAGGCCTGTGAAGGGAGAGCAGCTTACCTCAGACAGTCAGAAACTCGGTCTGTTGGAGGAAGTGAAAGACAGGAACCCAGCGGTTCTTACTTTCATATTGATGTCCTTGTGATATCTTGCTGGGGACAGGGTATTTGTCAGTAAAACCTTGGGCTAAGCTGAAGTTTGTGGGTGCCTGGCCCCCTGCCAGCATATCTTCTTCCCAACGGTGATCCCTGAGTGCCCCTGTTGTCCCCTTCCTGTTTTTGCGAGGCACACCCCTTGATCTATTGCCTGGCGACTTAGGTTCTGCAGTGTCCCGCACTTAGGTACCGTTTACCATCTCCCCTGTTGAGAGGGTCGGTAACCTTGACATACACAGTCCTTAAAGGGCCGCTCACTCCTGGGGTGGAAGCAGTGTCTGCTGGTGGGAAGGGCACAGGTTTTGAATCAGGAGACCCAGCTCTGTTCCCCGGTCTGCCCTTGGCTCTCTCTGCCTTACACTTGGCTCAAAGTCATTTAACTTTTGTGGAGCAGTGTCCTCATCGTCAAAGGGGAGGCATGATAACTACTCTGCAGAGTTGTCAGGACAAATAAATAGGATAGGAGATGAATGAAGGTGCCTTTAAAACTGAGCAGACCTACCTCAATGAAAAATACAGGCTTTACTGTAGGGTGGAGTTGAGTGATGCCAGTGACCACGCAGGTCAGGGAATGCATGGTGCCGGGGGCTTGGGAAGCCTCCCAGGAAACGCATCAGAAATCCCCTCTGGAGCTGAGAAGGCACATTTTATCACACAAAGGAGTCCTTTCTGATCCTGATCTGGAAACAAGGCTAGCTTTGCCCCGTACAGGTTACTGGTGTTTTACCACCTGTCACTTGGTTTCATTGTGTTCCAGTAGGTTTTATTAAAACCATATTACACACTAGGTTTCTGTGAATCTGGCTTGGTCAGTCTACTGTTGAGTGAAGGATGTGGTTCTCTGCAGGCAGTAGGGAGGGGGAGGGCAGGGGGACGTGGTGTTGGGAGCCCGGCTTCCCCTGTTGCCAGGGCGCCTCCTTCTGTCTTTGGCAACCTGAGCTTCCAGCGTTTGGCAGCAGCCTTTCCAAGGGGCTGGCGCTCTGCTCCTGAGGTGTTTCCTGCCGAGACCTTCAGCACTGCCCCTGTCCGTGTTGCCAAGGGCACTCCCGCTGGAAAACCTCACCAAGGTACCTCCTCTCTCTCCATCTCTGCAGTGTGTTCCCTGCCACCAGAGCCAGAGAATGGCGGCTACATCTGCCACCCCCGGCCCTGCAGAGACCCCCTGAACTCCGGCAGCGTCATCGAGTACCTGTGTGCCGAAGGCTACATGCTGAAGGGCGACTACAAATACCTGACGTGTAAGAACGGCGAGTGGAAACCAGCCATGGAGATCAGCTGCCATCTCAACGAGGGTCAGTTTGGCAGGCGAGAGTTGGGTACTTGGTGCCGGGCTCCTGCTTCCCTTCCAGCTCCCGGGAAGTGACGTGCACTCACTCCAGAGGGCCCTGTGCTGTGGGGGGCAGTGTGGCCCCTCTGACGCCCTGCAGCCTCCCCTCCTCTGGGGTTTCATGTCTCGGTTATACATTTGGATCGCTGATGCATGTCCTGCGGCGTTTCAGCCGAGCCACTGAGGCGGCTGCTGTGCTATGCAAAGTCCCTTTGATGCTCTAGCCCAGGGCCAGTGACCTCTGACCGTGTTCTGCTGACACACGGCACAATGTGGGCACCTTCTGTAGTGTCTGTGGTATATTTTTTTTCCCTGAATGGAAGGGCGCTGTTTAGTTACGGAGCCGCAGTCCAGCTGGGTAGATGCGCGCTCCCCCTCAGCCTCCTCCTGTCGTACATGACATGAGGTCCAGTGTCCTGAGGAAAGTGTGTGTCATGCAGCCATCCCTGGGCTTTTTACCCCAGTTTCAGGACCGTGACACCCCGGAGAAGGATGGGGACCGGCTTTAGATATTCAGCTAAAGATGCAGGACCTTAGAACAGAGGGTTATTACAGCCCTGTTTTTATAAAGTTTCCTGCCACATGGGTGGGACTTTAGATGGTGGAAAGATGTGTGCATTTGAATGGCTCATGTCTTTCAACCTGCTGTTGAGGACAGGATCAGCTTGGGTTTATAAAGGTAAGATCTCTAGGGGTAAGTGAATTTAGGTGTTAGATGGTCCTCAGCAGTCCAAGGTGAAGGGAGTTTTAGTTTCAGGAACAGAATAGGGAAATGTCCATTTTCCTTGACGTAAAAGCCGTTTGGCTCCGCACCGTTGCTCCCAGAGCGACACTGGCCATACCTGGCATGTCTCACCGGGGCACCATGCGGGCGGCCTTTGAAGGTCAGCAGTGGGGCTCACGTTCCATGTGTCTGGGTACAAAACACCGCTGATGATGGCTTGTTTCCATAGACAAAGACACCCACACGTCTCTCGGGGTCCCCACGCTGTCCATTGTGGCCTCCACTGCCAGCTCCGTGGCGCTCATTCTCCTCCTTGTGGTGCTGTTTGTGCTGCTGCAGCCGAAGCTGAAGTCTTTCCATCACAGCCGGTGAGCCCAGTGGCGGTGGCAGCAGGCATCACTGTGGGGGGCTGGCCCTGGACTGGCAGAGGGGTGCTGGTGGGCTTGCTGGCCTCTGCTGGTCCGTGTGTGCCCAGGGAAAGGGGAGGGCCCTGTGTGTGTTAAACTTCCAGGTGTACCAGGTAGTGTGCTTTTGCTTAACATCCATCATCGTCATCCTCACAGGATCATTGCAGATTAGGAAACTGAGGCTCAGAGAGGTAAAGTGAGGGAGGATCATCCCTCTAGGTCAGGGGAACCGCCCCGCCCCGGCCCCCGCCTCTGGGCCGCAGACCAGTAGCTCCTGTCAGGTCAATGGCAGTGTTAGATTAGAGATAAGGTGCACAGTAAAAGTAATGCACTTGCATCTTCCCCAGACCACCCCCGACACACCCCTGTCTGTGGAAAATTATCTTCCACGACATCAGTTTCTGTTGCCAAAAAGGTTGGGTGCCACTGCTCTAGGTGACGACAGAGCTGAGATTTAAACCCCAGTCTGTCCCACTCCAGTGCCATGTTATTTCCACTATGTCAGTGGTTCTCACATGTGGTCCCGGCAGCAGCAGCATCACCTGGGAACCTGTTAGGAATGCAGATTTCCAGGCCCCACCCAGACTGACAGAATGAAAGACTCTGCCTTTCATCAGCACTCCAGGCGATTCTGGGGCAGGCTCATGTTTGCAAGCCGCTGCCCTCTCTCCCTGGTCCCCACTCCTGGATGCACAGAGAGGCTCCATTGGGGAACTAAACACAGGCGCCAGCACCTGGGCCTCCATCTGGATTTATTTGGTTTGGGGCTGGAGCCTGTGTATAAAAGTGATCCAGAAAAAGAGGTATTTGCACAGCTAAATCTCCCAAACATAATGTTGAATAAAATATAAAACCACACACACCTATTAACACACAAACACACACATTTATTATCTATCTCATTCATAAAAGGTCGCAAAATCTCAAAACTAAATGATGTTGAAGAATTCATGCTTAGGCATTAAAGTTACTAAAATAAAAGTCAAAGGAATGATTTTAGATGACAGGAATGGTCATGGGTCGCTGGGGCTTGGGTGTTGGCAGGGCTCAATTTCTTGACCCAGATAGAGGTTACACATTAGCATTATTGCTGTTTAGTCGCTCAATCATGACGGACTCTTCGCGACCTCCTGGACCACCAGGCTCCTCTGTCTGTGGGATTTTCCAGGCAAGATTACTGGAGTAATTTACCATTTCCTTCTCCAGGGGATCTTCCTGACCTAGGGATCGAATCTGCTTCTCTGCATCTCCTTCATTGCAAGCAGATTCTTTACTGCTGAGCCGCTAGGGAAGCCTATACACTAGTATTACCTTTGGAATAAATACATTTTTCTGTGTTTGTCTGACATTTGTGTTATAATCCACAGGTTTTTTTTTTTTTTTAAGTTTACAAAATTAAAAAAATAAAGAAAAGGCAAGTAAAGTGACTTGAGTCAAAAGAACAGAATTCTTCCTTCAGTTTTTGAGTCCAGTGTCCCATTTCAAGATCACGGTGTTTCTTTACCTTCTCCTCTTTTAAAAAGGAGCTTTATGGAGATGTGATTTGCTTCTCTGGTGGCTCAGCAGTGGACTCCACTTGCCAATGCAGGAGATGCAGATTCAATCCCTGGGTTGAGAAGATCCTAGAGGGGAAATGGCAACCCAGTCCAGTGTTCTTGCCTGGGAAATCCCATGGACAGAGGAGACTGGTGGACTACAGTCCATGGGGTCACAAAAGGGTCAGGGATGACATAGCAACTAAACAACGAATGTACATGCCATACGGTATGCCCACTGGAAGTGTACAGGCAGGGTATGTCCACAGGTACGTGCAGCCACTGTTCTTCCACTTTCCTGGCTTAGCTGTGCTGAGCCAGTGGCTTTATTTCTGAGTCTCGAGCTTCCTAGGTTTTGCACAGGACCAGAGGGCCAGGCGCCTGTATACCCAGAGGTTAGTAACATAGTCTCTGGAAGCAGGTAGAATGGATGCACATCCTAGTTTCTCCTTTACCAACTGTGTGCCTGGGCAGGTTACGTAACTCCCCGGAGCTTCATCCCCATTCTTGGTGAAGGACTCAGGTGAGGATGTGGTAGGATGAAGTGTATAAAGCCCTTAGTGCCGTACCTGGTACATAGTAAGCCCTCAGAAATGGTTGGTGTTGTTGGTATTGTGATACCCACTCATGTGCATATTCTCATTCTTCCTTTGTCCTTTTCTTCTCCGGATGCAGGCGTGACCAGGGGGTGTCCGGGGACCAGGTCTCCATCATGGTGGACGGAGTCCAGGTTGCGCTCCCGTCGTACGAGGAGGCTGTATATGGCAGTTCTGGTCACTGCGTGCCGCCAGCGGACCCCAGAGTGCAGATTGTGCTGTCAGAAGGGTCTGGGCCCAGCGGGAGGAGCGGACCGAGGGAGCCGCACCTGCAGGACCAGGGGGCCTGTTCTGCAGGCAGTGAGGAAGAGGCCCCAGGCCAGTCTGGACTATGTGAAGCCTGGGGCTCTCAGGGCTCAGAGACTGTGATGGTGCACCAGGCGACCACCTCTTCCTGGGTGGCCGGCTCAGGGAACAGCCGAGTGGCACACAAAGAAGCCCCAGATTCAGAGAACAGTGACATACAAAGCCTCACGTCAGAGGACTACAGAGATGGTAGGTGGTTTGTGCCGGTGCCCAGGGCCCTTGCTGGGAGTGAGGAAGGACAGTGAGCCTTTCTAATCATTGGTGTGCCTGGGGGCAAAGAAGGATAATACCTAGGGGATTATCGTACAAAATAGGATTTTACCCTAGGTGGGCCTTTGGGCTCTGTATTGGGAGACTTTTCGATATTGTCTGTGAGTCTTAATAGGTTTGGAGTCTCCCGAAACTATTCATGGCCTCAGGGAAATGCTACGTCAAAGGGTAGACAGCCAATTGGAGGTAGAAGTGGGGCCTGTCCTCTTGTTACAATTTTTATGTTCATGAAAGGACAGGAATGACAAGGAGGTGTGGAGTCTTAGAAAAACCGGAGCCTGTCTCTCTCCCAGAGCATTCTGCTGCTTCCTTTTAAATAGGAGCCTGTCACCTCCTGTGCTGTTTGGTTTTCTTGTACTACCTCAGGTCAGACCTCACGGTGATCCTGAGAAGTAGGTATTTTTACCAACGCCTTTTTACAGATAGGGAAGCTGAGGCTCCAAGAGGGTAAGTCTTGGTAAATGGCTGAGTTGGGATTTGAAGCCATATGGATCTGCTCCCAAGCCTGTATCATAATCTGTGGTGCCATACTGCCTCCCAGGTAACTCTGGGGCCTTTGTGGTAAAGCCGTCAGAGGATGAAATTGCTGCCTCCAATACCTCTGCCTTTACCGGAGCCTGGAGCGTCAGACACTGGGATTGACTCTTGTCACTTTAAAAACCATCTTTACATGAAATCCCACTGTGGTTCAGGATGCAGAATAAACCTAGATGTGTCCCTTTAGAAAGTCAGGACTTCCATGCTCACCAATCCCGCTCCCCCCGCCCCCACCAACCCCTCTGCCAAAAGTGTTTTAGAGCTCTCTCCTTCCTGCGAGTCCTGGGCACAGTTAGTGTCTAAAGTTTAGAATATCTGAGAGCCAAGAAGTTGGAAGTTTTTAAGTGCAGATCAGGTTTAGGGTTTCCTGAGTATCAGCAGTATGCCTCCTCTATTTTCTTGGTGGGATGTAGAGCTAGGAAGGGGCCATTAAATACTTGGGCCAGATTTAAAGTTGAAAGCCAGTGGCCCCCAGGGTAGCCGGCTGTGCCTGCTGTGTGTCTGCACATACTGAGGTAGACCTCAGCCCTTGTCCTTCCTAAAGAGCCCTGGGGCGCCAGCTCTTCTCCCTTCACCTTGTCCCCTGGCTTTGTTCCACATGTTGAACAAGCATTATTCAGACAGAGCCCATCTTGTGCCTGGTGTTGGATTAGGTTTCAGGTGCGATGGAAAGAACCACAAAACATGCTGTCTGCATGCATGGACTGTCAGTCAGCTGGGAAGATGGGGCATACACCTGAGGAAAAAAATGGAACCTAAATGGTAGGGTCCATGTCAGAATGTTGTTGTTCGGTGGCTGTCGTGTCCGACTCTTTGCCACCCCATGGACTACAGCACGCCAGGGTCCTCTGTCTTCCATATCTCCCAGAGTTTGCTCAAATTCATGTCAGTTGAATGGGTATGTCAGAATGAGGGGTGCACAAAACCAGACACATAGGTTATTGAGTTGGTTGCAGGCTAAGCCCAAGTTATCCAGGGCAGATAGTTCTGAAGGAAGCCAGGCCCTTCAGATGTCAGTCTAACCCAGGTGACGTGTGAGATGACTTGAGACGCAGAGAAGGGGATTGGTTTACTCAGAATCACACAGCTGGAGGATGGCTTTAAGAAGAAGGTGAGACTTACCAGGGCTCAGTAGCCTCTTAAGATGAGAATAAGGGTAGAAAGAGAAGCGACTAAACCATCAGCATCAAAGCAGAGAAGAGGGTGCAGGGTGGCAGGACCAGAAAGGGTCTGAATACCGGACTGACTGTTAAGGTTTTCTCACACAGACAGATGGAGAGATGAGCAGGGAAGGCCTGGAGAAGCGGTGAGGGGTTTAGAGGGCCCCCGCAGCAGGGTGAGCTGCGCTGCCGTCGCCCACACGGGTAACCACTCTGCTTTCCGTCTTCCTCTGCCCGCAGATATCCCACTGTTGAAAGAAGCATGAGGGGTGCCACAGGCTCCTCTCCTCTCTGCCCTTCCTCTTCTTCCTGTGCGTTTGAGCACCATGTCCTCCAGCCGCCTTGCCCAGAGACCCGAGCTGCCCACCTGTGTGTCTGTATCTCCGCACCTCCGAGGGCCCGCAGGCCCACTTCACTGGAAACTCTGGGAAGAGTCTCGCCGTCTGCCTGCTGGACGGCTGGAGGAGCCGGCTCTCTGCCCAGCCCAGCCTTCCCACCTGTGTCAGGGGCGTGAACTGAGCGTGCTGGGTTGAACCCGCCCCTCCCCAGAGCCCTGTGGTCCCCCCGACCAGCTCTTGGGTGGCAGCCCCGGCTCATGTGGCCCGGGTACGCCATGCTTGCTTGTGCCTTCCTCCTGCCCCATCCGGTTCCCCTGTCACGCGGGCTTCATGGCTGCGCTGCTGCCCCCCACGGGGGCCAGGCCTGGGTCTGGCCCGTTTGCTTTGGAGGCTGGCACCACTTGCCCTTAGCAGGAGCAGATCCAAAAGTGGCTTCAGCTGGGGCCAGAGTGTGGGGCCCTGGGCCTGCCGTTAGCTGACAGCGGTGGCGTGCTGCCTCGACTGAGGATGGAGGCTGTGAAAAGTCACCCCGCAGCCATCCTCACGCCCAGCTGTCTAGCTCAGAGGTAGTGGCTCCTGGCCCTGGTGAGTTTCTGAGAAGCGTCCAGAAGATCCCAAGGGAGGGGAGGAAGGTGGCTGTTAATGATTTGTCTTCCTAATATGCAAGTCCTCGCTTCCTACTTCCAGCATCTGGCCTTCCTGGCCTCTTTTTTTTTTCTCTTTCCCTGGAGCCTAAGGGGAAGGTGCCTGCTGCCTCCTGGGTGTGACGCCACGCGGCCCTGGCTTCCTTGCCGGCCAAGGCTGGCGGTGTCCCCCATGGGACGTGAGAGTTCTGAGATGCCGTGGGATGCCCCACTGGTCACTGGCAGTTGGGGGCCAGTGGCCTTGTCCTGGGTTCGTGGTGATGGGAGGGGGCCTGCGGGGCACCGACCAAGCCCCCAGATGGCTGCAGGCGGC
The DNA here is from genome assembly GCF_032405125.1 of Capricornis sumatraensis. Lineage (NCBI taxonomy): Eukaryota > Metazoa > Chordata > Mammalia > Artiodactyla > Bovidae > Capricornis > Capricornis sumatraensis. The sequence continues at coordinate 21,495,038 of NC_091070.1, read as the reverse complement.
TCTGGCCCGGTCCTGAGTGTCCTCGTCACCGCAGTCACGTGCCTTAGTAACTGTGCCCGGGAAGCATGCTGCCGCTTGCTCGCCGCTGCTCCTCCTCCTCCTCCTCCCGCCCTCCCCTGCTGCCTTCCACCCGTCACAGCTGACAGACGACCCCCCTGGAGGCATCAGCACACGCCCCCACTCGCCACGTGCGCTTACTGGTAGGGACGGTTTGGGAGCAGCCTGGCTCCAGGGCCCTGCTGTGGAAGGAGTGGCCGGGGCCCTTGCTCGGGCCTCTCCCTCGGCCGGGCTGCTGCTCTTCACGAGATGTGCTGTTGCTTTTGTTCCTGAAGCGCTGCCCCTCTGCTCCCCCACGAGCCTGAAAATACTCGAGCTCAGGGCGTTTTCAGTTCCTGACCTAACAGGGTAGCTCCGGTGGCCTTGGAGAGGAGGGGCACGAAGGGCCTTCTCTCAGCCTCCCGCCCCCTCACTCAACACTCGCACTTTATTCCCGCTCATCCTGGCCTCTCACCCCTGTAGTCTTCCTTCCTCTCAGGTAAGGGCAGCGCCTGCCGAGCGTCTCTCTTTCCTCCCTACCTGGCACCCACAGCCCTGGCCCGTAAGGAGGAGGTGCCCAAGGGAAAGTGCAGAACGGAGCAGGCCTGCCCTTGGCCTCCAAAGAGGCCGTGTCCAGAGATGCACCTGCCAGCTGTGGCTGGCCCGGGGTCCATCTGGAGGGCAGGGTCCCCATGACCCCAGTCACTTCAGCCCACACAGGTTCTGCTCCACCCGCAGTACCCTTGTCTTCCTCCAGAAGGGAGCAAGGCCCAGTGCGGGGAGGGGGGGGTGCTTGGGGGTGCCTCCAGAGTCTCACTGCTGAGCCCACAGCTTTCGTTTCCCCATCTTCCAGCACCTGAACTCGAGTCTAGAATATTTTTTTAAACAGGGCTCTTACCCTTTTTTATAGAAGTACTCTGGGGGTTTTCCCCATGAGATTGCACTTTTTGTTTGTGGCTTATCCAGCCACAGAGATGATCCGCCTGCCGCTTGAAAAAAATGAAAAAGCCTGCCTTCTGAACCCTTCTTTCACCTTGCCCGCCCACCCTGGGGGGATTGCAAGCCCAGACTTGCCACCTGGAAGGGAAGAGAGAAAAGTTGGGAGGCTCCCCTCCCCTGCTCCCCTGTCCTTGGCTTTGATGAGGCCTGCCTGCTGGAGGCCCCTGGCATGTGGGTACCGGGCCAGCCTCACCTCCCTGCTTACCCCCTGACGGCTTCCCGCAGGCAGTTAGTTCTCGTCTCCCACATCAGCCATAAACTGCTGTTTCTAGAGCTTCTGGCCCTTGTTTCTTGTGAAGGATCAGGCCCTCCACGGCAGCCTTGGGGTGGGGTCTGGCTGAGAGACAAGGTGGTGTTGGGGGCCACCAGAGGGTCCTGGAGCAGTGGGGAAAGCTGCCGGGTTGGCTTCCCCGGGCTCACCTCTAGGGGAGCCCAGCAGAGAACTTGTACAGGAGGAACAGTCGGCACCAAAGGACTTTTAAGAAGCGTTTTTTTCTTTTTATTTGCATGCACAGTCTGACTCAGTGCAGGTTTTATATCTTGGTAACTTGCAGTCACATTCCAGTGACTTTCAAGGGCCAGTATATGGTGAAAAATCACTTAAAATTTCTAACCTTTTCAATGCCTTAGTTCAGCAGGTAGGCTCTGTCTTTTGCCATTTTTGAGTTTTGTGTGCTGTGTTCGCATTTCACTGGGTGTGAACTGTGAAATGGGCCAAGTCCTGGCCATGAGTTCTTCTGGTTTTATAAGGCATTTCAACGTACATTCTCCCAACACTCCATTTGCGAACAGCACTTAACTCCTGTCTCATCCCCATTCTTCCTGCCCGCCGCCTCCTCCCCTCCCCCAGCCGTGAAGCTTCATGGAGAAGCTGATGGCCAGACAAAGGTATACTTTTCCTGCTAAGTCAGTGGTGGCACAGGAACCCTAGCACTCGACCTTTCCCTTCCCCACCCCTATGGAGCTCAAACCACTTGCTTCCCACGTAACTGCCGCTTCCGTTCCCAGGGAGCATCCCTACATAGAGAATGGAAAATGCTGCAGACATTTCTAGATCCTTGCCTGTTTGTTTGGTTCCCCTCCCCGCCCCAGCTCTTTGAAAATACAGGGCCCAGAAGGGAAAGGACGCAGGCTTGACAGCTTCATTGCAGATGTGCTTGCTGAGGACAGAGTCCAGGAGCTTTGCTGAAGCCTGCCAGGGCTCCTGGCCTTCAGCACAAGGCCTGTTACTGGAGTCTGGTGAGGGGCTCGGAGAGGATTTTGTGTGGCAGGTTTGTAGACCGAGTGGTAGAGTAGCCAGTTCCCTGGAGAGGGAAGGGCAGGCTCAGCTTTCCTGGGAAGCAACCCCTCTTAACCACCAGCTGAAAATCTAGTAGAATTTTGAACGAGAACCCCAAGGTTGAGCCCTGTGCTAGGAGCTGGGGGGATGCGCCTGGGCAAAGCACTTGGATCACCAGGCGGGGAAAAGAGGGTTGAGGGTGGCCTGGCGGCTCATCACGCCACTGTGGAGTCTCAGCAGTGGTTTCACATGACGCACGCATCGTTGACTGTGCAGGATGTCACTCAGTTTGGGTTTGCTTTATTTTATTTTATATATATATTTTTTGGTATCCTGTACATTGCAGTGGGTGTGAAGATAGTATTTTAATATTTGTACAAAGTTTAATTTAATTTTTAATTGTTCTCTGTATATAACTGCATTTCTAAATAATAATAAAAAAAAAAGTTCTTTTGAAGGCAGTTGTGAGAGATGTGATCCTTCCGGAAAGTTTTTGCAGAAGCCCTCCCAGGGGCAGAAACTCATGAAGGGGATGAAAACACCAGCTCTGAGGGGGAGAGGTGCCTGATAAGAGGAGACGGGACAGGGAGGTGGTCTATGGAACAAGGAGGGGAGACCACAAGCACAAGTGAAAACACGCCAGTCCTCTTTTTAGAGCTCTCAGCGTGCCAACCACTGTGCCCAGGCCGGGATTCAGCAGTGAGCAAGATGGTGAGTTGGGGGCCTTCATGGAATTCCTGACATGTCAGGAAGGAAGACAGAGCGGCATCCAGTGATGGCTGTGGTGACGGAAGTTATGTTGAGGGGACAGTCAGGAAAACCTTATGGATGAAATGCCATGTAACTGAGAAGAGAGAAGCCAGAACAGTGAGACTGAGGGGCAGGACCCAGCGTCTGCGTGGGCAACAGAGAAGCACTTGCAGTTTGAGAAACCAAAAGGAGTCTAGGGCCGCTGCAGGGGGCTGAGGGCAGAGGGCTCAGGGACTGCTGGAGGAGGCAGGCGGAGGCTAATGGGAGGAAACCCTCGCCAGCCACGCTGGGACGTTTCACTTCTTCCTAAGGGCAACAGGGAGTGCCCTCATGGTTTTCATTAATAGAATGACTTAGCTCCACTTTGTTTTCGGAAGCTTTCTCTGTCTCTTAAGAAGAATGAATTTACGGGTATAAAAACATACAGAAGAGAGAGGCCATGTAAGAAGTTGTTGGTCCTGTGGGGAATAAGGTAGTTTGAGCAGCTAGGTGAACAGCAACACCGTTCTCTGAGGGGGAGAGGAAGTGCTGGAGCCTAGAGCTGAAAGAGCAGAAGGTGCAGAGGTGAAAAGAGCTCATTGCCAGGTAGGAGAGGCCAACAGTACTCAACAGGTAGTAAGGGTATGAGTAGAAAGATGTACCAGGTACTTTGGGATAAAAATTCAGGCCACCCTTAGGTTTGTCCCCCTGGGAAATGGTCAGGATGTGTTTACACACAGTTTTGTGGAAAACCATTCTAGGGGTATCTGTGCCAACACCCAGTCTCAAGCTCAGAACACCCATCTTCAGTAGGCTCTGCCCAAGCAACACTGCCATAACTGCAAGGGGGTGGAGAGAGAAGTGTTCCAGCTTTGAAGAGTGATGGTGATAGTGGAAGTGAAGTGAAAGGCACTCAGTTGTGTCCAACTCTTTGCGACCCCATAGACTGTAGCCCGCTAGGCTCCTCTGTCCATGGAATTCTCCCGGCAAGAAGACTGGAGTGGGTTGCTATTCCCTTCTCCAGGGGACCTTCCCAACCCAGAGATGGAACTCAGGTCTCCTGCATTGCAGGAAGATTCTTCACCATCTGAGCCGCCAGGGAAGCCTGATGGTGGTAATGGCTGGTCCTTAAAAAGCACTTACTCTTCACCAGGCAGGGTTCTAAGTGTTCCATTTGTACCAGCTCATGGAGCCCACGCAGCAACTCTACATGGCAGGTATCAATAGCTTCCCTGCCCAGAGCCCTGAATCACAGAATGGAAGTGAGGCCTAAAGAGGTGAACTGACTTCCCCAATGTGGAGCCAGAATTGAATTCAAACCCAGATGGCCCTGAAGGAGTGATCCCCTCCCCGGCCCACTTCCCACCCCACCAGATTCTGCCTGCCTCTCAAGGCCCTCATCCCCTTCCTACTGCCTTTCAGAGTCTCTGTTCTCAGCAGTGAGCTTCAGACAGAGGAAGAACTCTTTAATTTCAGAGCAGGGAAATGGCATACTGTCATGAAGATAATGAGGTACCCTCGTCTCAGAGGATTGGGATGTGCCCTTCATGGCGTTGAGGGAGGAGGCATTTAAGCTATGCAGAATGTGATGAGAAATAAATTCACCAAGCAGCAAAAGTTGTTCCTCCAGGAGAAAAAAAAAACCAGAAAGACAAGACCGCTTGTTTCAATGAGAGGTAAGTCATCTCTCTCTTTGGAATATAGGGGAGAAGCATATCCCATCAGGTAAGGAATGCTGGGGAAGGGAGTTTTGTCAAAATGGGGTCAGCCACAGGTTGGCAGCCCTTCTCTTGATGACAGGTGAGGGGAACAAAAGAAACAGCCCACAAAACCTGCAGAACTGCTGGGGGAAGGGCTGTCTTTGAACTGATTGGCCCAGATTGGAAAGGAGATGGAAGGGGAGAAAAGAAATTTCCTACCCTGCCACTGAACCCCCATTTCCCAATTTGGAAAGCTGAGACTACTAGACAAGGACAAAAGTAACAATCTCCAGGGCAGGGCTTTCTCAGACTACTTAAAACATCTTTAAATATGCCAAAGTAACACATACTCATTTCAGAAAATTTAGGAAGAAAATTAAAATCACCCATAATTCCACCTTCTACTGACAATGTTCTAATCGTAAGATTTCATTGACACCATTTTTAACGGTTGCATAGACTTTATCATATTGGTAATCTGGACTTGTAGATTGTCAAACATTTTTTTAAATTCTTATAACCAATGGTTTGATAGTATTTTAAATTACTTCTTTGGCATAAACTGCTGGAAATGGAATTGCAAGATCAGAAGAAGCACATTTTAGAGGCTTTTGATACAGTTCAAATTGCCCACGAAGAAAGTTACTCCAAATTACAATCTCATAGGCAGTGTTCATTTTCCCAGCAACCTCACCAGCCAGCATGGGTTATTTTGTCTTTGTTTTTTAATTTATTGGCTGCACTGGATCTTCATTGCTGCACAGGGACTTTCTCTAGTTGCCACTAGCAGGGGCTACTCTGTAGTTGCGGGGCTCAGGCTTCTCATTGCGGCGGCTTCTCATTTCTGTTGCGGAGCATGGGCCCTAGGGCACGTGGGCTCAGTAGTTGCGTCTCAGGGGTTTAGTTGCCCCTAGGAATGTTGGATCTTCCCAGATGAGGGGTCAAAATCATGTCCCTTGTATTGGCAGGAGGATTCTTAACCACTGGACCACCAGGGAAGTCCCTTTTTTTAAAAAAAAATAAGCCAGTTGAAAGAAAATGGCATTTTGATCTACAGTTGTTTCATTATTTATGAAGTTGAATTTTAAAATCAATTGAAAACTGTCCAAGTTTGAGGTCCAAGGCATCCAGGTTTGGGAGAGAGAGAGAAGTTCCTGAGGCAAGAAATGAATCTGTACCTGGGTAGACACGGCACATTCCCACGACGACAGGCCCGGATTGTTGCTCTAAGCTCTGTGGAGGTAAGAGAGAGCATCACAGGGCTTGGGGACTGTCCCATCCCACACCCAGAGGTGAACAGCTGTTTGGCATTTCAGATTTCCCATGATGCCCCAGGGCCACCAGAAAAGGAAATTTCATAACATAGGAATGTCCTGAACAGCCCATCTGGGGTAACTTGAACTGTTCCCGAACCTGGGGTGGCTGACGACTCTCAACTTGGCAGAAAACTGCGGAGGCTTTGCAAGTGTGGACTTCCCCACCGTGGAGCTCCCTGGGGAAGCGGGTTGTCCAGCCTCCAGCAAAAGGCAGCATGCTTGTGGGTTCAGCCTGCTGACCTGGGCTGAGCATCTGAGGTGATCTTGGGTGTGTGAAGGAAGGACTTTGGCTCCACACAAACACACCAAGGATGGGGGCTGCTGCTGTGACTTCTAGGGTGGTCTCAAAGCCCTTGAACATGGAGCTCTGAAGACTTTTACAGAATTTGGTGCTGTCGCCCTTTTATGGGATGCCTATTCCCACTCCTGCTCTGGTCATTCATTCATTTGCCAATTTACTCAACAGTTGTTGTTGTTGTTGTTTTAAAGCTTCCCTGGTGGCTCAGATGGTAAAGCATTTGCCTGCAATGTGGAAGACCCAGGTTCGATCCCTGGGTTGGGAAGATTCCCTGGAGAAGGAAATGGCAACCCACTCCAGTATTCTTGCCTGGAAAATCCCATGGATAGAGGAGCCTGGTAGGCTACAGTTCATGGGGTCACAAAGAGTCGGACACCACTGAGCAACTTCACTTTCACTTTCTTTCTTTGTTTCTGTTTTATTTTAGAGGAGTTAGCTTTACACAAAATCTAGGTCCCAGGAGTATAGCAGCGAGTAAGAGTCAGTCTTTGTCCTCAAGGAGTTTGCAGACTAATAGGGGAGAAAGAGATTAAACAGCTGCCTAAAATTTAAGGCAGAACTTAAAGGAAGCTATTGGAGCACCCGCAAAGCGCCTGGGGAGTGAAGAGTAAAGAGTTCATTTCTTGGGGGACAAGCAAAGATTCCCCAGGGAAGGTACCATTTGCTTTACATCATAAGGGATGAATTTTGTTTTAATACTCTAGGTAGGAGAGTAAGTCAGCAAGGAGCTGTAGGGTGGGGAGTGTGCAGAAGTGGTTCCTTCGGGCTGTGTCTGTGCGCGTGTGTGTGCTCATTCAGTCATGTCCTACTCTTTGCGACCCTATGGACTGCATCCCACCAGGCTTCTCTGTCCATGGAATTTCCCAGTCAAGAATACTGGGATGAATTGCCATTTCCTACTCCAGGGATCAAACCCGAGTTTCCTGTATCTCGCGCATTGGCAGGCAGATTCTTTACCCCTGAGCCACATAGAAAGCCTATTTAGGCTACAGAGACCTATAGGAGCAAAGCACCAGCATAGAAGATGAGGAAGCATCTGAAATTGCCACTTCTGCAGGTTAATTTACAAAGGTCAGTATGAGCAATTTCAACCTAAAACTTAAGATCTGCCAAAATTGTAAATGCCTTTCTCCTCTGGGTTGATTAATTACTTTAATCACAAGAAAGAAATCCAGGATACCCATAGACAAGAGTCTGAGACTTCCTGTCCCAGAGTCTGTTTCCTACAAAAACAGAGCACTTGGTGCCAACCTGCCAGCTCCTGCTCCTGCCTGCAGGGGGCGTCTTCAGAGAGCACGAACGGGTCCAAGTCTCCAGTACAGGGCCAATTCACTAGCTCTTTGGGGACAGAAGGGACACCCAGGGCTTGCAACCAAGTTTCTGCCAGCAGCAGCCAGGCAGCCATTTCAATGTTAAGAGGTGTTTTTGTCCTGTCATTTCCTTAAAGCAGAATTAAGGGACAGTGGTTACATCCAACTACAATACTCTTTTCCTCATCACCTTTCTTTTTCATTAGAAACATTGGAAAATAAGCTGTCTTATAATGAGTGATACATGTTAAAACATCGGAAGTAATATTTTTTTCACCCATCAGTTTGGCAAAAGGGAAAGCTTAAAAATGTCTAGTGGGAATGTAAATTGGTACATTCTCTATGGAGAGTAATTAGGCGACAACCATCAAATTACAATGCAGTTCCTCTTCCCTTATTTACTGAACAATTCAATTCTAATACCATTAAGTGGGGGCAGAATTACACAATCAGAAAAGGAAACAGAACGAACACAATGAACCCTGCAATGTCAGATTGGAACGGTAAGATTTCATGGTTTCAATCTATATAAATACAGAAATATAAATAAACTAATGCATAAAAAAAAACTAATGCATGTATGCAGGTACACACACACACACACACACATACACACACACACACAAGCTAGATATTCCCAAGCTCTTTCCAGAGGATTTGGGATCAGTGATACTTCAACAGCAGTGAGCACACCTAAAGTTTAGATCTTGGCTTTTAAAGACTGTTTGCCACTAAAAGGAACCTGGGCTCCTTGGAGAAATTGCTGGGGTCTAGCCCCGGTGGATCCAGGGTAATTCGAAGCAGGGACGGAATAGGCGTCCTAGGAAGAAACTTATTTAATTACAGATATATAGAGAGATATAGAGAGAGATTAGAAACGGATAGTGTAGTAGGAAGTATTAGTGGAGAAAAAGAGGCTGAATAACTTGGTTTACGTGGGATACCAATAAAATTCCAAGACAAGGAATTCGCACCATCTATGTTGGGCTACCGGCGCCACTTGAATATCGGAAGGTGCCCCTCCTTGGGCTCCTTCTCACGTGGAACTTAAAAGCCGGGGCAAGTAAGTAGACATGGCGAGCACCCATGCTCCAGATGGGAATTCAGCCAGAAAAACAGGGAGCAAGAAAGAAATGACACAGGGAAATCAGTCTTTCCAGAAACTGATCCCATTTCTTTATTTTTTAGGTTTGCTTATATACCCTTTGTTACAAATAGAGACAAATGGAAATTTTAAAGTCACGTGGGGGTCAGCAGTCCTGACCTTTATCAAAATCAGGTGCTTCATATAAACGTAAAAAAAAAAAAGTCTTAGGGGTTTTACATCATCTTTTGGGCATGAGGCCTCCTGACATTTTATGATCCTTTCTTTCTGATAACCAAAAAACTTATTTTTTCCAATGGTGTTTTTTCTTAAACCAGGCGCCACCCTCTGAAGGTACCAGATAAAGTTGCATTCCTATAGGGTGAGGGTGTAGTGGGTTACAACTAAGAAAGGAATTTATTTAACCTAAGGTTAACATGATTAATCTTAAAGGTTAATACTTATTTCTCCTATATGCTAGTTAAATACATTATAAGGGCAGGGAATATGGAGATTTAGCAGCAAACATCAGCCCCACAAATGAAAAACCCTTCACCAATGTTCCCCTTAAGATCTATTTAGTCTTAAGATAGTGATAAAGTTACATTTTTGCATAGCAAGGACACAGTGATTTATAACAAAGTACAGTGATCTAAACAAAAGAGAAAATTCATTAACTCAAAAAGTCTAGTGTTGCTAACATAAAAAACTACTATATTTCCTCTTCTATATTCCAAATACATTGATTAATATATTCCCAGGTACCTAAGGATATGGAGGCCTGGCAGTAGTCATTGACTCAACAATGAGAAAAGCCCTATGCTAATTAAGACTTTCAAGATACTCCAAACTCTCTGTGCTGTTTATGGTCGAGAGGTTGTCACACAAGCTAGTCTGTCAGCAGAGAGGTTTAAGTTGAAACACTCTTGTCACGCCCAGGAATTTTTATTGACTTGGAGCTGTAAGTTAACTCCTCCGAGAGAGGTAATGGGGGTCAGCCCCCCGTCAAGTCAGAGGTGTAGGTGAGAGCATAAAACAGTAAAGTAAGTAGACTCTGGTTTTGGGGGTAGATGCTGAACTGAATAAAGCCAAAACTTCAAAATAACCTAAATGACCATCAACACAGGCTAAATACATATGATACATCAAACATTAAATGAACACGGTGGGGGAGGCAGGGGAAGAGAATAAAACAGCTCTGGACTATTCTTCAGGATACATTGTTGTAAACAAAACAAAACAAAACAAAAAAAACAGGCACAGAAGAGGGTGCTGGAACACTATCATTTGTATACCAAAAAAAAAAAAAAAAGATCTTTTAAATGTGTCAATGTGCAGCCTTTTCTCTGCACAGAGAATCACTCCAGATATGGGTAACATTGGGTGCCTCTTGAGAGAGAATGACTTGGGAGGAAGGGTCACTTTCTATACCTTTTGCGCTTTTGAATTTTGTAGCAAGTGAATATATTGCCTCTTCAATACATTATTCCTTAAAAAAGCAAAATGCCTGATAACGAGGCACACAGAAAATATTCTCAAAGAATGATGAAAATGTATCTGATCTTTTCCTTTGTTACAAATCAGTAATCTGCCTTCTGGGAAGGGACACACAGCTCCCCAAAGAGCTTTGCTTAAGAACTAATAAACCATATTCATTGCCTGTTATTTCCATCTGCCTTTCTGGAGAAAATAAAACTATTTACTAGAATCTTTAGTGTTATGAACTGAATTGCTCATAACACCCACCCCCACCCCCCCCCGACCAAATGCATATGTTGAAGTCTTAATTCCAAATATCTTGGAACGTGACTGAAATTGGAGACAGCATCTTTAAAAGCGTAATTAGGTTAAAATGAGGTCATTAGAGTCATAATCCTGTATGACTGGTGTCCTCATAAGAGGGAATTTAAATACATATATACAGAAGGAAGAGGGCTTCCCTGATGGCTCAGTGGTAAAGAATCTGCCTGCCAATGCAGGAGACATAAGAGATATGAATTTGATCCCTGGATTAGGAAGATGCCCTGGAGGGCAACCCACTCCAGTGTTCTTGCCTGGAGAATCCCATGGACAGGGGAGCCTGGTGGGCTGCAGTCCATGGGGTTGCAAAGAGTCAGACACGACTGAGCGACTAACTTTCCCTTTCCCTTAGGCAAGTGGGAGCCATCAGAGGATTCTGGAGAGCAGGAGAGGCTCTGAGTATATTAGAAAAGAACTTGGTGGACAATGAATCAGAATCGAAACCCACCCAGGAGACCACTGCAAGCACCCTGGGAGGGAAGGAAAAATCAGCCGTCAGATGATTAGAAGTTGTAGGAGAAATGAGATCATTGCCCAAGATGGTTCAGGTTAAGAGATCTGAGGTTTGCGTGGCTGACTGTACTGGGTGGAGAGGAATAAGAGACAGAAAGGTTGAAATGACAGTACAGGTGACCCTGGAGTAACGTGGCTGTGAACTGCACTCGTCCACTGATACACGGATATTTTTCTGTTGTAAATACTAGGAGCAGACTCATTGGAAAAGACCTTGATGCTGAGAAAGAGTGAGGGCAGAAGGAGAAGGGAATGATAGAGGATAAGAGAATTGGATGGCATCATCGATTCAATGGACGTGAGTTTGAACAAGCTCTGGAAGACAGTAAAGGATAGGGAAGACTGGCACGCTGCAGTCCATGGGGTGGCAAAGAATTGGATATGACTTAGAGACTAAACAACAACAAATACTATAGTAAATAGTACAGAAGGAAGGACTGATGCTGAAGCTGAATCTCCAACACTTCGACCACCTGATGCGAAGAGCTGACTCACTGGAAAAGACCCTGATGCTGGGAAAGATTGGAGGCAGAAGAAGGGGACGACAGAGGATGAGATGGTTGGATGGATGGCATCGCCGATCCAACATGTCAATGGACGTGTGTTAGAGCAAATTCCGGGAGATGGTGAAGGACAGGGAAGCCCAGTGTGCTGCAGTCCACGGGGTCGCAAAGAGTCGGACACGAATGAGTGACTGAACAACAAATAGCACAGGATCTGAGGTTGGTTGAATTCACAGATGGGGAACCTTGGATATGGAGGGCAGATTGTAAAATTATGCTCAGATTTTCCACTTCTGAGCATGGGCACCTCTAACCTCCATATTGTTGAAGAGTCAACCTCATATCTCTATGGTAAGGAGGAGAAAAAGAGGAAGGACAGAGAAATACACAAAGGGAGTATTGGAAAGAGAGTGTGTAGGGAGTCTTGCAGAGGGTTTAGGAGTGAGAGGCTGAGGGTCCCGGACTCAGGGAAGGGTCATCACACTTGTTCAGGGAAGGGACTAAAGCCTGTCCTAGGGAATTGCTTCTGGGGTGAAAAAAGAACTGGTTGGCCTCCCACAGGAAGATGTAGGGGAACTCCAAAGGATCAGAGCACACCCAACCTGGGAAGGCAGAATCTGGAGGGTAGGGTTGCGGGTATCGTGGGGGCGTGGGGGCAGTAATCTGGTTCCTCTTATTTCTCCTCCCAGCACCTCAAACTGAGGCTGGGAAGGATGATTAGCAGGCAGAAGGATCTGATTTCTTCTCTCTGATAGAACAAAAGCCAATTCTCTGGGAAGAACTTGAAGTAGTTGATGCCTGGTCCTTGTCTTGGCCTCAGAAGATCAGCCCATAGTTGGGGGGAGTTGGGATGGCTCAGCCTGCTGGCGCCATCTAGTGTCCGACTGGTAAGAGTTGGACTACAAAGAAAGCTGAGCGCGGAAGAACTGATGCATTTGAACTGTGGTGTTGGAGAAGACTCTTGAGAGTCCTTTGGACTGCAAGGAGATCCAACCAGTCCATCCTAAAGGAAATCAGTCCTGAATATTCTTCGGGACGACTGATGCTGAAGCTGAAACTCCAATACTTTGGCCACCTGATGAGAACTGACTCATTTGAAAAGACCCTGATGCTGGGAAAGATTGAAGGCGGGAGGAAAAGGGGACGACAGAGGATGAGATGGTTGGATGGCATCACCGACTTGATGGACATGAATTTGAGCAAGCTCCGGGAGTTGGTGATGGACAGGGAAGGCTGGTGTGCTGCAGTCCAGGAGGTTGCAAAAGGTCGAACACGACTGAGCAACTGAACTGAACTGAGACACTAGTCCTCTGCCCGTCAGAGGGAAGGCTTAGGCTAGGCCAATGGGATAAACTGGAAAGTTTGAGTCCAGCCTGCAGCAGAGTTTTGGGCAGCTGTAGCCTCCAGGGGCGATGGAGAAGGAATGTGGCCAAGAGTTCATGGGCACTGAGCCTGGGACTCTGTATTAGTTTCCTGTGCTTCCTGCATTCCCTCTATCTCCACCAGTCATCAGATTCAGATCCGCCTGATCCAGCATGACCTCATCTAAACAGGAGGACATCTGCGAATCCCTGTTTCCAAGTAAGGTCACGTTCACACGTCCTGGGGGTTAGGACTTGAACCTACCATAGTGGGAAATGCAATTCAACCTTCAACAGACTCGTTTCATCCAACAGGGTGTCTGCCAAGTGCCAGGCCTGTGCCAGGGCTGGGCTTGCTGAGCTGAAAGTGTGGACACTGCTGGGGCCTTGAGGCTCCTTAAGAGTCTTGTCACTGGTTCACCCTTGACTCCTCAGAGCCCAGCAGGGCAGGTCCAGAGACTTGGTGTTTCACTGAAGTAGGAAAAGAGGATGGAGGAAGGGCAGGAGAGAGGAAGGAGGGGCTGCAGGAATGATGAGGGGAGAGATGACACAGCGGAAAATGGGGAAGGGGCCTCAGGACCACAGGCTAGAGCTTTTGCAGAGCAGGTGACCTTAAGCTGGGACTCGAGTTTGCCCAGCAGAAAGGAGATGAGCAGAAGAGAGGCCTTCTGGGCTGAGCTAAAAGTCCGAGCAGTGACCTAGAAGCCTGAAGGAGGCTTGTGACGTTGAGGGGTTTGGTGTGGCTGGAAGGGAGGGTGTGTGTGTGGCGGGGGATATTCTGCCTGTGCTGTGCTCTATGGTGAAGGCTAGGTGGGCCATTCTCAGGGTTTTAAATACTACCTCTAGGTGGACAGACACCTTAGGAGGTTTTAAAGCCTGCGCTAGGTGTCAAAATTACCAGGGGTAGAGTCTGAAGCAGGGTTTCCCTGGTAGCTAAGGTGGTAAAGAATCTGCCTGCAATGCAGGAGACCTGGGTCAGGTAGATCCCCTCGAGAAGAGAATGGCAACCTACTCCAGTATTCTTGCCTGGAGAATCCCATGGACAGAGGAGCCTGGTGGGCTACACTCTATGGGGTTGCAAAGAGTCAGACACAACTGAGTGACTAATGCACACACAGAGAGACTGAAGCAGGCAGAGACTCATGAAAAAGGGCTTCAGAGGGTGTCCTGGATAAAAATGAAAATATCCAATCTCAGAATTGCCCCCCATTTTCTGAGAGCATCTAGTGCAGAATAAAACCACACTGCCTTGAAACTTACCCCAGCTACTTAGCACATACTTCCAAAACAAGCCCCTCGCAGTGTGCAAGCTCCTTCATGGCAGCAAATACCAAGAGATCCAATCTGTGTGACTTCAGGTGTATGCCCCATAGGCTGTGGTTGCGGGTATCAACGTAGCTGATAAGTGTCATTTAATTTCTAGTTTGCCAACTGTTGTTAATAATTAATGAGCATTTGACTTCATGGAATACTTTTTCTGCTAGAATAGATAAGACGTAACATGGTTTTCTTTAATCCATTAATGTAACTCATTATATTGAACAGTAATAGAATTGACTGCTATTAAACCATCCTTATATTCTTGCTAAACCCAACTTGATTAGGATAAAAGCATGTGTGTGATTGTGTGTTTTAAAATACATTGCTATTTTTGTTTAATTGGCATCTATTGCCAATTAAAAGCTGTTGATCACCATCTGGTTTTGCAAGAATGAAGCCACTGTCACCTGCCATTGCAGACCCTCCACACACCCCAGAAGGAGTTCCGGGCCAGAGATCAGTAATGAGGCCCTCTGTGCTCGGGGAAAAGCTGGCAGAACAAGCCTTCAGATACTTGGACATTTTCAGGAGATGTTATGAGCTCAATTTCTCACATCTTCTCATAGCTAGAAAAGGACTAAAATTCTTAACAGAAGCATCTGCTCCTCGTGACCTGCAGCAGTCTTCTGCCAAAAATGTGTGCCTGCTTGTATGTATTCCCCTTCACCTTGTGGCTCAGCTGGTAAAGAATCTGCCTGCAATGTGGAAGACCTGGGGCAGTCCCTGGGTTGGGAAGATCCCGTGGAGAAGGGAAAGACTATCCACTCCAGTATTCTGGCCTGGAGAATTTCATGGACCGTATAGTCCCTGGGGTCGCAAAGAGTTGGATATGACTGAGCGAATTTCACTTCCTTCCTTCACTAAAATCATATATATACTGTGTGCCCACCCCGCCCCCGCCTTCAGAGTGGGTCGTCAGCCCTTTCTGAGTGGAGGTCTCTCAGGCTGTAATTCTCATTTGGCCCCAAATAAAATTTAACTCACAGCGCTCATGTTCTGAATTTTTTGAAAATTTCTTTTCTTGTCCTTGTTTGCCACAGAGCTATAGTAACCCATGTAACAGTATTTTGTGACTTCCCTCTTTTTAATTTTTGGAAGCTTATTGGTTTCTTAACAGTCGGATGAAAATGACCTATAAAACCATATGTGCAGTTCCGTGAATGATTATTGATTGAATTAGGTTTTCCATTTTATTGAAATAATTTTGGTGATTTTCTTTCTATAAAGTTATCTATTTCAATGTATGTTTTTCAAATTTGTTGGCATAGAGCATTTTGATTTTTAAAACTTTACTATCTGTAATCAGTTCAGTTCAGTTCAGTCGCTCAGTTGTGTCCGACTCTTTGCTACCCCATGAATCACAGCACGCCAGGCCTCCCTGTTCACCACCATCTCCCGGAGTTCACACAGATTCACGTCCATCGAGTTCGTGATGCCATCCAACCATCTCATCCTCTGTCATCCCCTTCTCCTCCTGCCCCCAATCCCTCCCAGCATCAGAGTCTTCCAATGAGTCAACTCTTCACATGAGGTGGCCAAAGTACTGGAGTTTCAGCTTTAGCATCAGTCCTTCCAAAGAAATCCCAGGGTTGATCTCCTTCAGAATGGACTGGTTGGATCTCCTTGCAGTCCAAGGGACTCTCAAGAGTCTTCTCCAACACCACAGTTCAAAACATCAATTCTTCGGTGCTCAGCCTTCTTCACAGTCCAACTCTCACATCCATACATGACCACAGGAAAAACCATAGCCTTGACTAGACGGACCTTAGTCGGCAAAGTAATGTCTCTGCTTTTGAATATACTATAGGTTGGTCATAACTTTTCTTCCAAGGAGTAAGCATCTTTTAATTTCATGGCTGCAGTCACCATCTGCAGTGATTTTGGAGCCCCCCAAAATAAAGTCTGACACTGTTTCCACTGTTTCCCCATCTATTTCCCATGAAGTGATGGGACCGGATGCTATGATCTTTGTTTTCTGAATGTTGAGCTTTAAGCCAACTTTTTCGCTCTGTAATCATACCCCTTTAATATTTCTCAGTTTCTAAAATTGTTTACTTGTTGTGACTTCCACTTTTTCTTGAGCAATCTCACCAGAGTCTTTTTTTTTTTTTGAAGAGTTCAAGAGCTGTTTACCAGAGTCTTACCTTTGGCTTCATTTGTTTTAGTTGGGTTTATTAACAGCTACTTTTATACAATAAAATTCACACTTTTTCATTTTTAGTTTTGGCACTAATATAATCAGGTAATCACCACTACAATGAAAACTGTTTCATCACCCTCTAAGATTTCTTTGTATTCCTGTGTAACCACCCCTCCCCAACTCTAGCCCCGAGGCAAACACTGATTTGTGTTACATCTATAAAATTTCTGCTTTACAGAATATCTTATAAATAGAATCATACATTATGCAGCCTTCTGAGTCTGGCTTCCTTTACTTAGCATAATATGTCTGATTTTTCTCCATGGTTTACATGTATTAATGAGTTCTTCCTTTTAATTGTCAAATAGCCTCCTATTGTACAGATGTACCAGGGTTTTTTAAAAAACTCATGTATCATTTTTTTAAAGCTTTTATTTTATACTGAAGCATACTTTGTCATGGTGGCTCACACAGTAAAGAATCCTCCTGTAATGCAGGAGACCTGGGTTCGATCCCTGGGTCGGGAAGATCCCCTGGAGAAGGGAATGGCTACCTAGCCCATTATTCCATGGACAGAGGAGCCTGGCAGACCACAGTCCATGGGGTCACAAAGAGTCAGACACGACTGAGCGGCTAACACTTTCACTTGTTTCACAGTTGATTGACAATGTTGTTAGTTTCAGGGGTACAGCAAAGTGATTCAGTTATACATACACGTGTATCCTTTTCCAAATTCTTTTCCCATTTCAGTTGTTATAAAATACTGAGCAGAGTTCCCTGTGCTCTGAGCAAGATCCTTGTCAGTTATCACTCTTAAATAAAGCAGTGTGTACATGTCAATCCCAAGCTCCCTAACTATCCCTCCCCTCTACCCCTCCTTACTGGTAACCAGAAGTTCTTTCTCTAAGTCTGAGTCTGTTTCTGTTTTATAAATAAGTTCATCTGGATCACTTCTTTTTAGATATAAGGAATATAATATAAGATTTCTCTTTCTCTGACTTATTTCTCAGTATGACAATCTCTAGGCCCTGGATGCACCAGGTTTCTCAGTTGTTCACATTTTGCTGTTTATTTATTTGGCTGCGCTGGGTTTTCATTACTGTACACAGACTTTCTCTAGTTGCGATGAGCAGGGGCTACTCTTTGCTGCGGTGCTTGAGCTTCCCATTGTGGTGGCTTCTCTTGTTGTGGAGCACAGACTCGAGAGCACATGGGTTTCGGGAGTTGTGGCATGTGGGCTGAGTTGCCCCTTGGCATGTGGGATCTTCCTAGACCAGGGACTGAACCTGTGTCTCCTGCATTGGCAGGTGGATTCTTTACCTCTAAGCTACTAGGGAAGCCCAGAAGCTTCCAATTTAAATGAAGTTCATAAGTTAAAAAAAAAAATATGATGAGATTGGGGGCCTGTCAGTCCCTCTCTATTGTGTTTTGTTGTTGTTGCTTTCTATTGTTATTGTATCATTTAAAAATTCCCTTCTTTGGTCTTCAGTTTAGTTCAGTAGTTCAGCCCCTCAGTCATGTCAACTCTTTGCGACCCCATGGACTGCCACACACCAGGCCTCCCTGTCTATCACCAGCTCCCGGAGCTTGCTCAAACTCATGTCCATTGAGTCAGTGATGACATCCAACCATCTCATCCTCTGTTATCCCCTTCTCCTCCTGCCCTCAATCTTTCCCAGCATCAGAGTATTTTCCAATGAGTCAGTTCTTCGCATCAGGTGGCCAAAGTATTGGAGTTTCAGCTTTAGCATCAGTCCTTCCAATGAACATTCAGAGGTAATTTCCTTTAGGATTGACTTGTTTGATCTCTTTCCTGTCCAAAGAGCTCTCAAGAGTCTTCTCCCACACTACAGTTCAAAAGCATCAATTCTTTGGCACTCAGCTTGCTTTATGGTCTAACTCTCACATCCATATATAACTACAGGAAAAACTATAGCTTTGACTATATGGATCTTTGTTGGCAAAGTAATGTCTCTGCTTTTTAATAGGCTATCTAGGTTGGTCATAGCTTTTCTTCCAAGGAGCAAGCGTCTTTTAATTTCACGGCTGCAGTCACCATCTGCAGTGATTTTGAAGCCCAAGAAAATAAAGTCTGACACTGTTTCCATTGTTCCCCATCTATTTCCCATGTAGTGATGGGACCGGATGCCATGATCTTCGTTTTCTGAATGTTGAGCTTTAAGCTAGTTTTTTCACTCTCCACTTTCACTTTCATCAAGAGGCTTTTTAGTTCCTCTTCACTTTCTGCCATAAAGGTGGTGTCATCTGCATATCTGAGGTTATTGATATTTCTCTTTGATCCTAATTTAGGTTTATTAAGTATTTCTGTTTGGCTCCATTTGTTGAGTACAATTTATTTATTTTAACTTGATTTTCAGGAAATGCATTTAAGGCTACCAATTTCCCTCTAAATACTACTATAACTGCATTTTGAAAGATTTGATTAGTAGCATTTCCATTTTTCAGTTCTAAATAAGTGTCATTTCCCCTTTAACCATGAGTTATTTGAAAATAAAACTTTAAGTTTTCAAATAAGAATTAAAAACACTTTGTTTTAGTTATCGGTTTTAAATGTAATTGCATTGTACTTCTTAGAGACAGTGACTAGTATAACAGATTACTTGAACTATCTTGAGATTTTCTTTGTGACTTTATAGCTGGTCAACATTTGTGATGGTTTTTTCACACTTGATATAATGTATGCCTCTGTTTTTTGGTGCAAGTTTCTGTATTCAAGCAAAATACTTAGAATGGTGCCAGGCATGTAAGTTCTTAACTGTTAGCTAATAGTATTGTTTTTCATTTTATAATTTTTTCTTTGTGACCTATTGATTTATGATAGAGGCTGTTAGGTCTTCCCACTAGGCCTTGTGATTTGTCAGTTTCTTTTTATAATTATATTAGTTTTTGCTTTCTGCATGGGCTTCCCAAGTGGCCTAGCCTGTAAAGAATCTGCCTGCAATGCAGGAGACCTGGGTTCGATCCATGGGTTGGGAAGATCCCCTGGAGGAAGGAATGACTATTCACTCCAATTCTTGCCTGGAGTGTTCCATGGACAGAGGAGACTGGTGGGCTACAGTCCGTGGAGTCACAAAGAGTCAGACTAAACTGAACAAGTAACTCTTTGCTTTCTATAATTTAAGACCGCCTTGTTTTTTTGAAAATAATTTTATTTTTGGCTGCGCCATGTCTTCATTGCTGCAAGGCCTTTTCTCTAGTTGCAGTGAGGCGGGGGCTACTTTCTATTGTCCTGGGCAGGCTTCTCATTGGGGTGGTTTCTCCTGTTGCAGAGCAAAGGCTGTAGTCACTCAGGCTTCCATAGTCTCAGTGCGCAAGCTCAGAAGCTGTGGCTCTCGCTTAGCTGCTCCTGCGCATGTGGGATCTTTCTGGACCAGGGATTGAATCCATGTATCCTGCATTGGCAGGCAGATTCTTTACCACTGAGCCACCAGGGAAGCCCAAGGTCATCTTATTAATTACCTGCTACTGTATGACAAAATACCCCCTGAATTTAATGGCTTGAAGCAACAATACACATTTGCAGTCTCGTGGTTTTTGAGTCTGGGATCCATACATTAATTTGGCAGTTCTGGCTTAGGGTCTCTCATGAGTTTGCCATTGTTCGCAGGAGTCACTGTTTTCCAAAGGTGAGCACAGGTCTGGGGACCTGCTTCCAAGCTCACTCACGTGGTTGGCAAGTTGGTACATCAGTCTTCCCCCACGTAGACCTCTCTGGGACTGCAGGAGCGTCCACTGACATGGCAGCTGGCCTTCCCCAGGGCGAGTGATTCAAGAATGTACATACGCATCAAGGAAACAAGAACTGAAAGAGATACATGTGCCCCAACGTACATCCCAGCACTGTTTTCAATAGCCAGGACATGGAAGCAACCTAGATGTCCACTGGCAGATGAATGGATAAGAAAGCTGTGGTACATATACACAATGGAATATTACTCAGCCATTAAACAGAATACATTTGAATCAGTTCTAATGAGGTGGATGAAACTGGAGCCTGTTATACAGAGTGAACTAAGTCAGAAAGAGAAACACCAATACAGTATACTAACGCATGTATATGGAATTTAGAAAGATGGTAACGATGACCCTGTATGCGAGACAGCAAAAGAGACACAGATATAAAAAACAGACTTCTGGACTCTGTGGGAGAGGGAGAGGGTGGGATGATTTGAGAGAGTAGCACTGAAACATGTATATTACCATATGTGAAACAGATCACCAGTCCAGGTTTGACGCATGAAACAGGGTGCTCAGGGCTGGAACACTGGGACAACCCAGAGGGATGGGATGGGGAGGGAGGTGGGAGGGGTTTTCAGGATGGGGAACACATGTACACCCACGGCTGATTCATGTGAATGTATTGCAAAAACCACTGCTGCTGCTGCTGCTAAGTCGCCTCAGTCGTGTCCGACTCTGTGTGACCCCATAGATAGCAGCCCACCAGGCTCCCCCATCCTTGGGATTCTCCAGGCAAGAACATTGGAGTGGGTTGCCATTTCCTTCTCCAATGCATGAAAGGGAAAATTGAAAGTGAAGTCACTCAGTCGTGTCCGACTCTTAGCGACCTCATGGACTGCAGCCTACCAGGCTCCTCTGTTCATGGGATTTGCCAGGCAAGAGTACTGGAGTAGGTTGCCATTGCCTTCTCCAATGGCAAAAACCACTACAATATTGTAAAGTAATTAGCCTCCAATTTAAATAAATTAATTTACAAAAAAAAGTACAATGAAGTAGCTGTGATGTGTTTTATGATGTGATTTTGGGAACCACATACTTCACCATATTCTACTCATCAGAAATGAATCGCTAAGCTCAGCCCATATTAAGGCAGGAGAGTTATGCTACACCTTTTGAAGGAAAGAGGGTTAGAGCATTTGCGTGCATACTTAGAAATAATTCAGCTGCTCTTTAGTCTATCCAGACTTATGATGTCCTCTTTTCTTAATGGAATATTTCTTTATTATGTACTTTTCTTCTTTATGCCCTATTGATTTTTTTAAAATTTAACACCACCTAGTTTATTTATTTGCCCATGCTAGGTTGCTAAGCTAGCTTTTCATCCCTTTATTTTCAAATATTCTTTCTGGTTTTGTTGTCAGATATCTGTCATGAGTAGCATATTATTGGATTTGTAGGACTTTAATCTGATAAATTATTTTACTATATGAATTTATTATGTTTATCTTCCTTATAATTATTAATATATTTGAACTTACATCTATTAGTTTGTATTACCCTCTAATTGTTCTTCATTTTACTTTTCCTGCTTTCTTTTGGATTGAAAATGTTATCAATTTTCTATAATCTCTGTTTTACACTTCTCTAGTTGGGAAGCCATAATATTGTATTTCCATTCTTTAGAGGCCACCAAAGTTTTTTGAAAAAAATGAAGTTATTATTTCCATCCATCAATGTTTCACAAACCTTTGCCCGTCTTGAGATTTAAAAAAAAAACAAAACTACTTTTGTTATACATTTCTAATTTTATTGTGTTGTCATCAAAGAGTACAGTCTGAATGATAAGGATCCTTTGGAATTTGTAGAGGTTTCTTCAGTGGCTTACTGTTTTAAGGGGCGTCCCTGGTGGGTCAGCAGTAACGTGTCCACCTGCAATGTAGGAGACATGCGTTCAGTCCCTGAGTCGGGAAGATGCCTTGGAGGAGGGCACGGCAACCCACTCCAGTATTCTTTTTGGGAAAATCCCATGGACAGAGGAGTCTGGCGGGCTACAGTCCATGGGGTCACAAAGAGTCAGACACAACTGAACACACACATACACATATACCGTTTTAAAGGCTGCATGTCTCAAAAAAGTGTATGTATTCCTTTTTTTTTTCCAGTTCAGAGTGCTGTATATAGCTAATAACTCAGTCTATTGAGTGTATTGCTAGACCTACAGGAGTGTGGCAATATCTCAAACTGCAGTGTGACTATTTTGTCACGTGTTGCTTGCCTTGTGCCAAGAGGCTCTCCTGCACTGTCACAGACACAAGCCACGTTGGTTTTTCAGTGTATTTATTGAACTTTAATGCCAAGCTCTATTCTTATTTGCTCCATTTGGACAGTTTTTTGTACAGGCACATGATCCGTCTTCAAATTAAAAACACTGGTGAAGGTTAGAAATGGGTTCAAGCTGGTACTTTGTAACAACCTGGAGGGTGGGATGGGGTGGGAGGTGGGAGGGAGGTTCAAGAGGGAGGGGACATATGGATGTCTATGGCTGATTTATGATGATGTATGGCAGAAACCAACACACTATTGTAGAAAGCGGAGTGCTGAAGATCTGATGCTTTTGAACTGTTTGAACTGTGACGTTGGAGAAGACTCTTTGAGAGTCCCTTGGACTGCAAGGAGATCCAACCAGTCCATCCTAAAGGAAATCAGTCCTGAATATTCATTGGAAGGACTGATGCTGAAGCTGAAACTCCAATACTTTGACCACCTGATGCGAAGAGCTGACTCATTGGAAAAGATGTTGATGCTGGGAAAGATTGAAGGCAGGAGGAAAAGGGGACGACAGAGGATGAATTGGTTGGATGGCATCACTGACTCAATGGACATGAGAGTTTGAGTAAACTCTAGGAGTTGGTGATGGACAGGGAGGCCTGGCGTGCTGCAATCCATGGGGTTGCAGAGTCGGACACAACTGAGTGAATGAACTGAACTGAACTGAACATATAATTGTAAAACAATTATAAAATAAATATGTTCAAGTTACTAGAGTGGTGGTCAGATACTGAAAATGGATTTGGTAGTGAGAGATAAACCTGTTTCCCAACATTTATACAGCTTTCCAGTATCTGTGAAAGTGAAAGTGAAGTCGCTCAGTCGTGTCCGACTCTTTGCGACCCGTGGACTGCATGGCTACAGTGGGCTCCTCCATCCATGGGATTCTCCCGGAAAGAATACTGGAGTGGGTTGCCATTTCCTTCTCCAGGGGATCTTCCTGACCCAGGGATCGAATCCAGGTCTCCCGCATTGCAGGCAGACGCTTTCACCTCTGAGCCAGGGAGACAGCATGCAATACAATTTGTCCACCAGGTGGTGCACTAAGCACATAGTCTAATTCTGAGAGGAAGAAACGATCTCAGTAAGAAATGTAAGGAAAAAAATGGGAGATTTTTCCAATGAAAGATCAGGACTCCATAGTCAACTCTGTGTGTGTGTGTATGTGTGGTGTGCACTAGACCAGGAACTTACAATAACAGAATCTAGGATCTGGATTGGATCCTTGGCCTCTTCTCCCTTAATCCTCTTCCCAGAAGAGGTAATTCAAAGGATGAAACAAATGGTTTGATTCATAACTAATGTAAATGTAGTTAAGGTGTTTTATCCATAATAGTGGATAATGCAATATTGTTTTCTAGAGTGCAATATTTGTTTTATTTTAAATTTTTAACAGAGATGATTTTATATTTCCACTACTGAGAAAGGTGATGCGTTGCTTTAGCTATTGAAACAAACACAGAAAACCCCACTGAGGGCTTCCCTGGTGACCCAGTGGTCAAGAATCTGTCTTGCAGTGCAGGGGACAATCCCTGGTCTGGGAAGATCCCACATGCCACGGGGCAACTCACCTCGTGTGCCGCTAAAGCCCACAGACTTCAACTGCTGAGCCGATGTGCCTAGAGCCTGCGCTCCATGACAAGAGAAGCCACTGCAATGAGCCCAAGCACCACAGCTAAGATACAGGGCAGCCAATAGATTAATTAATTAACCAATGACTTGCTAAAAAGCCCACTGAGTTGTTACATTTACATTATGACCACCCTCCCCAACCTGTTGTTCACTTAGGACACCTCTGATTTTTTCCATTCAGGCACTTTAAACCACGATTATAAAGCTTCTGTTGCCACACTGAGAAAGCTTGTAGTACGACAGGCAACAGAAAAGAAGGCATAAAGTAGATTTGCAGTCATTATAGCCATATAAAGACATGAGCTCGTATGGATGTAGGTTGGAAGTGGACCATGGAGAAATAAACTTGCAGTATTTTGGGGGGAACTGGAATTGTGTGTGTTTCTTCCTCTATTATAAATCATACATTATTGCTACAATAAATTGATAAGGGATAAAAAAGTGAAGCCACATATATATATGCTTTGACATACAAAGCTCAATGTGAGAAATACAAGACAAAATTCATTGTGGTCTTTTTTTTTTCTGGCCATTCTTATTATTGGTTTCATTCCATAATTCTTAATGAAAATAATTTTGTTGTATAGAAGAGGATGGTGTTCAAAAATGATCTACTTTAGTGGTCAAATATACCAGGTCTGCTGCTGTTGGCGGTGAAGATCCTCTGGAGAGGAGGAAATGGCAACCCGCCCCGGTATTCTTGCCTGGGAAATCCCATGGACAGAGGAGCCTGGTGGACTATAGTCCGTGGGGTCGTGAAGATGCTGCTGTTGGCAGTCTGGGTCTCCTCTGCCTCTTGGGAAAAAGAACAGGACTGTGGGAGGGTTAAGTGATCTGAGTCACTTAGTTGAAAGAATCACTCTACATTCATTCAAACTTAAATGCATGAAGCTAAGAAAGCCTTGCTGAAGGAGAGGGGCGTGTCTCCCCAGACTTTTCCCCGGAGGGCACCCCGAGGTTGAAGCCACCTGCAGGAGTGGGAACAGGGGTGGCTTTGCTGCTGGTGTCAGCCGGACAGGAATGGGGGCCTCCAGGCCTCCCTCCTTGGCCCTCCCTGCAGCTGTCACAGAAAAGGTGCTGGTTTTCCTGCCAGCTGGAGGCTGGAGTCCACAGGAGAACCAAGTCAGTTCAGCTTGGGAGTCAAGCTCAGAAAGAAGGAGAAAGGTGAAGGCCTTAGAGGAGAGGAGTCTCCGGTTAGCCTCTCCCTTCCAGACAGGAGAAGGAAATGGCAACCCACTCCAGTATCCTTGCCTGGAAAATCTCATGGACAGAGGAGCCTGGTGGGCTGCAGTCCATGGCGTCGCAAAGAGTCGGGCACGGCTGAGCGACTAACACTTACTCTGGACAGACAGACTGGGTGGGCAGGGGCTCTGCCAGCCTTAGCCAGGTGGGCAGGGAGAGGCCTGGGGGGTCTCCCATGTGTCTGGCTTTGGGACAGAAGAGCGCAGGGCACAACCTTTAAAATAATGACATGGTCATAAGAAGCAACATAAACTGATTAGCACCAGCTAGGTCCAAGACGGCTGACTCGACTTCCACTTGACTTTGAGCCTCAGTATACGCTCACTGTGGGGGTTTCCCAGGTGGCACTATTTGTAAAGAAACCAACTGCCAAGGCAAGAGACATAAGAGACACAGGTTCGAGCCCTGGGTTGGGAGGATGCCCTGGAGGAGGGCTTGGCAATCCATTCCAGTATTCTTGCCCAGAGAATCCCAAGGACAGAGGAGCCTGGCAGGCTACAGTCCGTGGGTTGCGGCATCAGACACGACTGAAACAACTCAGCACGTAGGCACACAAGCACGTCGGCTCCTGGTAGGGCTTCTCAAGTGGCACTAGCAGTAAAGAACCCATCTGCCAAGGCAAGAGACACAGGAGATGCAGGTTTGATCCCTGGGGTGAAGATCCCCTGGAGGAGGGCATGGCTACCCACTACAGTATTCCTGCCTGGAGAATTTCATGGACAGAGGAGCCTGATGGGCTACAGTCCAGGGGATCACAAAGAGTTGGACAGAACTGAATGACTTAGCATGTAACATACGCAACACTTAGCTCATTGTAACATACCCCAGGTGCCATGACCATAAGGCCAAAAGGTGGACAGTGGCCCAGCTCCTGGAAATCCCCGCGCCTTCCCCAAAATAGCCGGAATACTCCTCCCACTCACGAGCCTATGAAATTACCCACCCCTATAAGAAATGACAACTCCATACTTTTGGAGGTATCCTCTGTCGCTGGAGTGTGTTTCCTCTCTGAATAAATTTTCTTTCACTTTACTATGGCTTCCCTTGAATTCTTTCCTGTGTGAAGCCAAGAATACACACTTGGCGGCTACTCCAGGGACTCGAACGTGACCTGGGAAATGACCATCCTCTCGTGCCCTGCTCTCTTTCCTGAAGCAGTTTCATTGCCCGTGGTGCCCTCTCCATAGGTCCACGGCTGTTCCTGGGGGGCCAGCACGGGGTCCTGCTCCCAGGACTTCTCTGCCTGCCAGTCTCACCTTCTTGGATCGCTCTTCAGGCCTGTGCACTCAGCTCAAATATCTGCACTGTGTCCTCCCCACCCTGAGGGTGGAGAAAGCCCATTTTACAGATAAGGAAACTGAGGTAGGGGCTTTAATGTCTTCAGGATAGGGGAATTCCCTCAACCAGCCAAGAGGCTCCTTTCCTTGGTGCAAATACCATCTTGTTCTCAGGATAACACAAATAGTACAGGCCTCGCTGGATCATGAGGAGCTGGAGTCTTGGTCTGAAGAGGGCAGATTCAATGTGATCAGTGGCTAGACTGTGAGCTCCCCAAGGAGGGAGACTGGTTGGGTCATCTCTGTCCCCAGTGCTCTCAGATGCTTAGTCGTGTCCGACTCTGCGACCCCATGGACTGTCGCCCGCCAGGCTCCTCTATCCATGAAATTCTCCAGGCAAGAATACTGGAGTGGGTTGCCATTCCCTTCTCCAGGGGGTCTTCCAACCCAGGGATTGAGTCTAGGTCTCCCACATTGCAGGCAGACTCTTTATTGCCTGAGCCACCAGGGACATGAGCTACGGACTGCAGCCTGTCCTAACTGGGGATTAATTGGTGATAGGAACCACTGTTACATCAGAATAAGTGCATTTTTATCTTACTAATTCCAGTACCATTGTATTTGAAAGCAAGAAGTACCACCAAAAAAATAAAGAAAGAACTTCCCTGCAGTCCAGCGGTTAGGACTCCTCACTCACTCGCACTGCAGACGGCATGGGTTCGATTCCTGATCAGGGAACTAAGACCCTGCATGCTGCGTGATGTGGCCAAAAAAAGAAAAAAAATACCACCAACTGGCCAAAGAGTTCTGCCTTCAGAGAAAGGAGATCAAGAACTGGGAGACCCAGTCTGAAAACTACCTTGTTTCGTCATGTGAACGAGCGTAGAGGCGGGGGATCCAGGTGTGGGCATTGTGTAAAAACCAAAACACCCCACAGAACCTGGGGAGACATTGGACACGGTGTGTGTGGGGGTGGGGGGCACTTTGGACAAGTAGCCCTGACCTGGCGCAGGAGGGTTGAAAGGAAGCCTTGGCTCCTGATAAAATAAGTTTCTCTTTAAAAGAGACTTTATGTGATTTGTGCATGAGAAATGCAACAAAGTCCAGAAGTAAAGCCCTGACAGACGAAAGACAGCAGGAGTCTTAGGCAAGCAAGCAGTGCTCACCTATCACTGGTGAAAAAAAAAAGGACCTGTGACTCTGGGCAGAGTCCGACCTTCCCAGACTAGGAGCCTCTGTGGTGCTTCTATGGGGAGGAATCCCGTGTGGTCTGAAATTTGAAGAAAATTGTCGAACTTTTAACCGGATGCAGCCCAGGCAGCAGAAGGGAAGAATGACTTTACAGGAACCCTAGGTTAAGACACTAATGCTAACAGTGTTCTGACCACTAGGAAGAGCACCTGCCGTTTATTTATTGAGCCCTTATTGTGTACTTTGCATACATTTCTCATCCTAAGTCTTGTTACCACTATGAACTATAAAATTGTGTGATTTAGCATTAATGACATAGGGCTGAGATCTCTGTTCTCTAAAGTCCGTGGACCAAGAGAAGCTTTACTACTTTAACTCTTTTCCATACCAATGGAACATTCCAGGGTTCTGAGCCATGCAGGTCACTGTAACACATAGAGACTGTGATTTCCACCCTAGGTGCAGAGCTTGACTTAAAGGGTCTGGGGATGCGACATTCCCTGTGTAGCTTCATTTTGTGGAATGGAAACCAGATCCTGAGTTCACTTCCTGGCCCTGGTGGCAGTCAGACAGTTTCTACCAACACCTAAAACAGTGTTGCTGAGGACTTCTTTGGTGGACCAGTGGTTAAGACCTCACCCTCCACTACAGGGGATATGGGTTTGATCCCTGGTTGGGAAGCTAAGATCTCTCATGCTTCCTGGCCAAAAAGCCAAGACAGAAAATAGAAATGGAATTGTAACAAATTAAATAAGGACTTTAGAAATAGTCCACATCAAAAATCTTTAAAAGAAAAAAAAAAGAAACAATGTTGCTAAGGGGTCCTGGGCAAGGTCACACAATCCCACTGTTTCTGAATCCTTATTACTTTCTAATTTATGACACCCTAATTTCTCCACTGAAGGAAATTTTCTAAAAAAAAAAAAAAAAAAAGACCTAATTCAAAGACTTCTTTTTTGACAGAGACATTTTAAAAGGAAATACTAAAAGTGTTTAAATCTCTGCTAACACAGTACTCAAGCCTCACATGGCTATTGAACACTTGAAACATGGCAAGACAGAGTAGAGATGTGCCCAGGAGCAAAACAACACAGCAGATTGCCAAGACGTAAGATGGGAAAAAGGTAAAATATCACATTAATAATTTTTATATTTATTGTGTATCACAACAATAACATTTTAAATATATTGAGTCAAGTGAAATATATTATTGAAATTAATTTCACCCGTTTCATTTACCTTTTAAAAAATATGGCCACTAGAAATTACTTAATTATGTGTGTGGCTTATATTTCTCTTGAAGAGTGCTGGTTCAGATAATCATTGTTTCCGTTTTGTTGTTTAGTCACTAAGATGTGCTTGACTCTTTTGTAACCCCATGAACTGTAGCCTGCCAGGCTCCTCTGTCCATGGGATTTCCCAGGCAAGAATAATGGAGTGGGTTGTTATTTCCCTCTCCAGAGGATCTTCCTGATCCAGGGGTTGAACCCTTGTCTCCTGTTTGGCGACTTCCCTGGTGGCTCAGACAGTAAAAGCATCTGCCTACAATGTGGGAGACCTGGGTTCTATCCCTGGGTTGGGAAGATCCCCTGGAGAAGGAAATGGCAACCCACTCCAGTGTTCTTGCCTGAAAAATCCCATGGACGGAGGAGCCTGGCACGCTACAGTCCATGGGGTCGCAAAGAGTCGGACACGACTGAGTGACTTCACTTCACTTCACTTCTCCTGTTTGGCAGGTGGATTCTTTACCACTGAGCCACCTGGGAAGCCCAGTCTTTGTCACTGGCTGCTGCTGTTTGGTCGCCCAATCATGTAGGGCTCTTTGCGACCTCGGGGACTGCAGCATGCCAGGCCTCCCTGTCCCTCACCTTCTCCCGGAGTTCGTGTTCATTGCATTGGTGATGCCATTCAGCCACCTCATTCTCTGACTCCCTCTTCTCCTTCTGCCCTCAATCTTTCCCAGCATCAGCATCATTGTCATACCGGTGTCAAAAGAAGAGAAAAAAGAGACTGGAGAGGGGAAATGTAAGAAGACGGGGGTGGGAGAGGGAGAGTGAGAAAGAAAGGGAGAAGGAGAGGGAGGGGAGAAAGATGTCCAGTTAAAGATTGTCAGAAACCTCCCAGGACTGGTTAAAGGTCTGTAGGCTCCTCCTAAGATCGTGGAAGGGTAGTGAGATTCCAGAAAAGGTACTTAAACCTGTTAATGTATACCAGAAAATTGCTGAAGTGTTTTTCAAGATGCGGAGTTCTAGAAAGGAACAGCTATACCAGACCACAGAGTTTCATTCCCACCTGAGTTTGAGACAGGTTCTTTCTCAACCTCCGGAGAATATGATTCCGTGCGTCGAGGAGGGCCCTGAAATCCCGTGGTTTTGCTGACCCTCCTATGGCTGATTCTGTGGTTACTTGAGTTTGAGAGTTGTTGACTTAGAAGGTGGTTGTATAGTGTCAACTATAAATTGGCCCTTACCAAGAGCATGGCCAGAAAGGCATCAGCCATCTGCCTCTACAGAGATTGAGCCCCATACTGCAATAGCTGTTGACCTTCAACAACCCCTGAGGGAGTTCAGGGTGGAGGGAGGCACTCTGTGCTCCCAGGAATCTGGTGGGACAGGTATAGTTGGATTTTTTAGAAACAGATTTTATGATCTCAATCCTTGCATCTCCTCATATATCAGTTCAGTTCAGTCACTCAGTCGTGTCCGACTCTTTGCGACCCCATGAATTGCAGCACGCCAGGCCTCCCTGTCCATCACCAACTCCCGGAGTTCACTCAGACTCACGTCCATCGAGTCAGTGATGCCAACCAGCCATCTCATCCTCGGTCGTCCCCTTCTTCTCCTGCCCCCAATCCCTCCCAGCATCAGGGTCTTTAACAATGAGTCAACTCTTCGCATGAAGTGGCCAAAGTACTGGAGTTTCAGCTTCAACATTATTCCTTCCAAAGAAATCCCAGGGTTGATCTCCTTCAGAATGGACTGGTTGGATCTCCTTGCAGTCCAAGGGACTCTCAAGAGTCTTCTCCAACACCACAGTTCAAACGCATCAATTCTTTGGCACTCAGCCTTCTTCACAGTCCAACTCTCACATCCATACATGACCACAGGAAAAACCATAGCCTTGACTAGACGGACCTTAGTCGGCAAAGTAATGTCTCTGCTTTTGAATATACTATCTAGGATGCTCATAGCTTTTCTTCCAAGGAGTAAGCGTCTTTTAATTTCATGGCTGCAGTCACCATCTGCAGTGATTTTGGAGCCCCAGCAAATAAAGTCTGACACTGTTTCCACTGTTTCCCCATCTATTTCCCATGGAGTGATGGGACCGGATGCCATGATCTTCATTTTCTGAATGTTGAGCTTTAAGCCAACATTTTCACTCTCCTCTTTTACTTTCATCAAGAAGCTTTTTAGTTCCTCTTCACTTTCTGCCATAAGGGTGGTGTCATCTGCATATCTGAGGTGATTGATATTTCTCCCGGCAATCTTGATTCCAGCTTGTGTTTCTTCCAGTCCAGCATTTCTCATGATGTACTCTGCATAGAAGTTAAATAAGCAGGGTGACAGTATACAGCCTTGACGTACTCCTTTTCCTATTTGGAACCAGTCTGTTGTTCCATGTCCAGTTCTAACTGTTGCTTCCTGACCTGCATACAGGTTTCTCAAGAGGCAGGTCAGGTGGTCTGGTATTCCCATCTCTTTCAGAATTTTCCACAGTTTCTTGAGATCCACACAGTCAAAGGCTTTGGCGTAGTCAATAAAGCAGAAATAGATGTTTTTCTAGAACCCTCTTGCTTTTTTGATGATCCAGCAGATGTTGGCAATTTGATCTCTGGTTCCTCTGCCTTTTCTAAAACCAGCTTGAACATCAGGGAGTTCATGGTTCATGTATTGCTGAAGCCTGGCTTGGAGAATTTTGAGCATTACTTTACTAGCATGTGAGATGAGTGCAATTGTGTGGTAGTTTGAGCATTCTTTGGCATTGCCTTTCTTTGGGACTGGAATGAAAACTGACCTTTTCCAGTCCTGTGGCCACTGCTGAGTTTTCCAAATTTGCTGGCATATTGAGTGCAGCACTTTCACAGCATCATCTTTCAGGATTTGAAGTAGCTCAACTGGAATTCCATCACCTCCACTAGCTTTGTTCATAGTGATGCTTTCTAAGGTCCACTTGACTTCACATTCCAGGATGTCTGGCTCTAGATGAATGATCACACCATCGTGATTATCTGGGTCATGAAGGTCTTTTTTGTACAGTTCTTCTGTGTATTCTTGCCACCTCTTCTTAATATTTTCTGCTTCTGTTAGGACCATACTATTTCTGTCCTTTATCGAGCCCATCTTTGCATGAAATGTTCCCTTGGTATCTCTAATTTTCTTGGAGAGATCTCTAGTCTTTCCCATTCTGTTGTTTTCCTCTATTTCTTTGCATTGATCGCTGAGGAAGGCTTTCTTATCTCTTCTTGCTATTCTTTGGAACTGTGCATTCAGATGCTTATATCTTTCCTTTTCTCCTTTGCTTTCCTTTTTTCCTTTGCTTTTTTCTTCTCATATCTAGGGAAGTACTAAATCCCTTCTGGTGACATCAGATCCTCATAACTTAACAAAAAGCCTTTTGTAAAATGAATGCTTAATGGTATTGAGCTCCCCTTTCCCCAAAATCTTATAAATTTACCTTCCCCTCTTCCACTTTGGAGCAGTCTCTCAGAGCTATCTGAGATGCTGCTTTCCGGGCTGCATTTCTCAGTACAGTTCAGTCACTCAGTCGTGTCCCACTCTTTGTGATCCCATGGACAGCAGCACCCCAGACCTCCCTTTCCATCACCAACTCCCGGAGCTTACTCAAACTCATGTCCATCTAGTTGGTGATGACATCCAACCATCTCATCCTCTGTCAGCCCCTTTTCCTCCTGCCTTCAATCTTTCCCAGCATCAGGGTCTTTTCCACTGAGTCAGTTCTTTGCATTAGGAGGCCAAACTATTGGAGTTTCAGCTTCAGCATCAGTCCTTCCAATGAATATTCAGGACTGATTTCCTTTAGGATTGACTGGTTGGATCTCCTTGCAGTCCAAGGGACTCTCAAGAATCTTCTCCAACACCATAGTTCAAAAACATCAATTCTTTGGTGCTCAGCTTTCTTTATAGTCCAACTCTCACATCCATACATGGCTACTGGAAAAACCACCACAGCTTTGACTAGACGGACCTTTATTGGCAAAACAATGTCTCTGCTTTTTAATGTGCCATCTAGGTTTGTCATAGGTTTTCTTCCAAGAAGCAAGTGTCTTTTAATTTCATGGCTGCAGTCACCATCTGCAGTGATTTTGGAGCCCCCCAAAATAAAGTCTGTCATTGTTTCTAAGGCCCACTTGACCTCCCATTCCAGGATATCTGGCTTTAGGTGAATGATCACACCATCATGGTTATCTGGGTCATGAAGATCTTTTCTGTACAGTTCTTCTGTGTATTCTTGGCACTTCTTCTTAATATCTTCTTCTTCTTTTAGGTCCATACAATTTCTGTCCTTTATTGTGCCCATCTTTGCATGAAATGTTCCCTTGGTATCTCTAATTTTCTTGAAGAGATCTCTAGCCTTTCCCATTCTATTGTTTTCCTCTATTTCTTTGCACTGATTACTGAGGAAGGCTTTATTATCTTCCTTGCTATTCTTTTGAACTGTGCATTCAAATGGGTATCTTTCTTTTTCTCCTTTGCCTTTAGCATCCCTTCTTTTCTCAGCTATTGGCAAGGCCTCCTCAGATAACCATTTTGCCTTTTTCCTTTCTTTTTCTTGGGGGTGGTCTCAATCACTGCTTCCTGTATAAGGTCACGAACCTCCATCCATAGTTCTTCAGACACTTTATCAGATCTAATCCCTTGAATCTACTTGTTATGGATTCACAAGATGGCAGAGTAGAAGGATATGCACTTATCTTCACCTGTGAAAACTCCAAAATTACAACTCTTTGCGGAACAACCATTAACAGGAGAATGTTGGATCCAAGCAGAGGCCCCAGCAAGATGGTAGGAGGGGTGAAATAGCATTTAGAATCAGACCCTATAGCCGCCAGAGACACTCAGAGGGCTCAAACAAACTTTGTGTGCACCAGGACCTAGGGACCCCAAAGAGACTGAGCCAGAACGGTGTTTGAGTGTCTCCTGTGGGGTACAGGTCAGCAGCGGCCTGCCACAGGGACAGGGGCTCTGGGTGCAGCAGACCTGGGTGTGGCATAAGCCCTCTCAGAGGAGGTCGCCATTAACCCCACTACAGAGCCACCAGGACTTACACAGGACCGGGGAAACAGCTCTTGGAGGGCAGAAACAGAACCTTGTGCACCAGGACCCAGGAGAAAAGAGCAGTGACCCCACAGCAGAGTGAGCCAGACTTGCCGGAGAGTGTCCAGGAGTCTCGGGCAGTGGCGTGGGGCGGCGGTGGCAGGCTGCAGGGTTGGGGGTTACTGAGTGTAGCAGTGTGTGTGTGGGACCTGTTGAAGGAGG
Source organism: Capricornis sumatraensis (assembly GCF_032405125.1). Lineage (NCBI taxonomy): Eukaryota > Metazoa > Chordata > Mammalia > Artiodactyla > Bovidae > Capricornis > Capricornis sumatraensis. The sequence continues at coordinate 21,460,784 of NC_091070.1, read as the reverse complement.
TCACCATCATCTTCACTACCTCCACCATAGTTTGGCCCCAGGTCAAACAACAGGGAGGGAACACAGCCTCACCCATCAACAAAAAATTGGATTAAAGATTTACTGAGCATGGTCCCGCCCATCAGAGCAAGACCCAGTTTCCGCTTCAGTCAGTCTCTCCCATCAGGACGCTTCCATAAGCCTCTTATCCTTCTCCATCAGGGGGAAGATAGAATGAAAATCACAATCACACAAAACTAATCAACTGATCACAAGGACCATAGCCTTGTCTAACTCAGTGAAGCTATGAGCCATGCTGTGTAGGGCCACCCAAGATGGACGGGTCATGGTGGACAAAACATGGTCCACTGGAGAAGGCAATGGCAAACCACTTCAGTATTCTTGCCTTGAGAAACCCACGAACAGTATGGAAAGGCAAAAAGACAGTACACTGAAAGCTGAACTCCCCAGGTTGGTATGTGCCCAATATGCTACTAGGGAAGAGTGGAGAAATAACTCCAGAAAGAATGAAGAGACAGGGCCAAAGCAAAAACAATACCCAGTTGTGGATGTGACTGGTGATGGAAGAGTAAACTCTAATGTTTTAAAGACCAATATTGCATAGGAACCTGGAATGTTAGGTCCATGAATCAAGGCAAATTGGAAGTGGTCAAACAGGAGATGGCAAGAGTGAACATCGACATTTAGGAATCAGCGAACTAAAATGGACTGGAATGGGTGAATTTAACTCAGATGACCATTATATCTACTACTGCGGGCAAGAATCCCTCAGAAGAAATGGAGTAGCCATCGTAGTCAACAAAAGAGTCTGAAATGCAGTACTTGGATGCAGTCTCAAAAACGACAGAATGACCTCTGTTCATTTCCAAGGCAAACCATTCAGTATCTGTTATGCCCAAGTCGTAAAATCTCCCAATGACCACCAGGGAGCCGATATCCGATGCAAAAGCAAGAGAGTCTTTATTACCAAGCTCGAGCTGGGGCTCCCACCGTTACCGACGCAGCGGCTATAGGGAGGAGCCCTGGGTTTTGGATTACATTGCTTATATAGGGAGTGTTCATGAAAAAAAGAATTTCTAGGTAGGGGGACGTCTGATTGGTCACTTTCTTTTGAAGTGTGTTGGTTTTTGATTGGTGCCTGTTACCTAGGTAGACCACAAGTTCCTGAACGTTAAGTCAGGAGATTCTGGTCTGGGGTCCGATTGGCTCGTGGGTGGTGGGGTGAGGTCAGGGGATTTCCTAAGGCTCTTTTCCCGGAACCTTACAAAATGGAGTTTTCCTGTTAACTAAATGGAGTAGCTTAGATTCTTCATATCACAGTAATCCAAGTCTAGGCCCCAACCAGTAATGCTGAAGCAGCTGAAGTTGAACAGTTCTATGAAGACCTACAAGACCTTCTAGAACTAACACCCTAAAAAGATGTCCTTTTCATTATAGGGGACTGGAATGCAAAAGTAGGAAGTCAAGAGATACCCAGAGTAACAGGCAATTTTGGCCTTGGAGTACAGAATGAAGCAGATCAAAGGCTAACTGAGTTTTGCCAAGAGAACGCACTTGTCATAGCAAACACCTTCTTCCAACAGCACAAGAGAAAACTGTACACATAGTCATCACCAGATAGTCAACACCGAAATCAGATTGATTATATTCTTTGCAGCCAAAGATGGAGAAGCTCTATATAGTCAGCAAAAACAAGACTGGGAGCTGACTGTGGCTCAGATCATGAATTCCTCATTGCCAAATTCAGACTTAAATTGAAGAAAATAGGGAAAACCTCTAGACCAGGCCTCCATGTCAATCCAACTCCCAGAGCTTGCTCAAACTCATGTCCATCGAGTTGGCGATGCCATCCAACCATCGCCTCCTCTGTTGTCCCTTCTCCTGCCTTCAATCTTTCCCAGCATCAGGGTCTTTTCCAATGAGTCAGTTCTTTGCACTAGGTGGCCAAAGTATTGCAGCTTCAGCATCAGTCCTTCCAGTGAATATTCAGGACTGATTTCCTTTAGGATTGACTGGTTTGATCTCTTTGCAGTCCAAGGGACTCTCAAGCGTCTTCTCCAACACCACAGTTCAAAAGCATCAATTCTTCAGTGCTCAGCTCTTTATAGTCCAACTCTCACATCCATACATGACCACTGGAAAAACCATAAAACCATAGCTCTGACTAGATGGACCTTTGTCGGCAAAGTAACGCCTCTGCTTTTTAATGTGCTGTCTAGGTTTGGCATAACTTTTCTTCCAAGGAGCAAGCATCTTTTAATTTCATGGCTGCAGTCACCATCTGCAGTGATTTTGGAGCCCAAGAAAATAAAGTCTCTTACTGTTTCCACTGTTTCCCCTTCTATTTGCCATGAAATAATGGGACTGGATGCCATGATCTTCGTTTTCTGAATGTTGAGTTTTAAGCTAGCATTTTCACTCTCTTCTTTCACTTTCATTAAGAGGCTCTTCAGTTCCTCTTTACTTTCTGCCTTAAGGGTGGTGTCATCTGCATATCTGAGGTTATTGATACTTCTCCAAGCAATCTTGATTCTTGCTTGTGTTTCATCCAGCCCAGACTTTCTCATGATGTACTCTGCATAGAAGTTAAATAAGCAGGGTGACAATATACAGCCTTGATGTACTCCTTTCCCAATTTGGAACCAGTCCATTGTTCTATGTCCAGTTAACTATTGCTTCTTGACCTGCATACAGATTTCTCAGGAGGGAAGTAAAGTGGTCTGGTATGCCCATCTCGTTCAGAATTTTCCACAGTTTGTTGTGGTCCACACAGTCAAAGGCTTTGGCATAGTCAATAAATATGGCAGAAGTAGATGTTTTTCTGAAATTCTCTTGTTTCTTCGATGATTCAATGAATGTTGGCAATTTGATTTCTGGTTCCTCTGCCTTTTATAAATACAGCTTGAACATCTGAAATTTTTTGATTGGTGTACTGTTGAGGCCCAGCTTGGAAAATTTTGGGCATTACTTTGCTAGCATGTGAAATGAGTACAGTTGTGTGGTAGTTTGAACATTCTTTGGCGCTGCCTGTCTTTGGAATTGGAATGAAAACTGATCTTCTCCAGTCCTGTGACTACTGCTGAGTTTTCCATACCTAACCAATAGTGTTTCTAGTGATCTCTTTGTTTGGTGCCTGGCTCAGACAGTAAAAAAAATCTGCCTGTGATGCAGGAGACCTGGGTTCCATCCCTGGGTCTGGAAGATCTCCTGGAGAAAGCAATGGCTATTCACGCCAGTATTCTTGCCTGGAGAATTCCATGGACAGAGGAGCCTGGCAGGCTACAGTCCATGGAGTTGCTAAGAGTAAACATGACTGAGTGACTAATAGTTTGGTGCTTTGGAGGCACTCCTCTCCCACCTGAACAAAAGTTACCCTCTCACTCATCCTGAAGATTTGTCTAAGGGGCGAGGGGACTTTGGAAAGGGGATGCTTGGACCAACAGGAGAGTTCACAATCAGATCTACTTGGGAAAGAGTTCACATCACAGCAGAGGATTGTCACAGACTAATGTTTGTGTCCCCCCATATTCATATGTCAAGATTCTAGCCCCCAAACAGATGGTATTTGGAACTGGGGTTTTGGAGAGATAATTAGGTAATGGGATCAGCACCTTCATAAAAGGGACCCCAGTGGACTTCCTCGCCCGTTCACCATTGTGAGGACATGATGGGAAGACGACCATCCATGAACCAGGAAGTGGGCCCTCAGCAGACACCCAGTCTCCTGGCATCTTGATCTTGGACTTCCCAGCCTCCAGAACAGTGAGAAATAGATATTTGTTTACAAGCCACTCAGTCTGTGGTATTCTGTTAGAGCAGCCCACATTGACCACGACAAGTATGCCAAACAGCAGATGGATCTCTTAAAATGGAAGTTAGTGCCCAGATATCCCTTGGGAAGTCTGGGTGCATCCCCCAGGGGTTCACCTGCCCCAGATGTTCACATACAAGCCAGCCGCCGTAGCTGCTGCAGATGAGAATGATGTAAAGATAACCTCGACCCACTGGTGAGAAGGTGGAAGTTGCTCCAGGGAGGATTCTGGGGACCCTCGCACCCAGAGCTGCCTCTCAGTTCAGCTGGCTTCCCCTCCATGGGAAAATGGCTCCTCGGCCTCATCCTCCCCCTTTATGTGACAAATTCTTTCCTTTAACTTCTCTGGGTATGTCCTTAAATTTTTCTTCAGCACATATCCAGTATTTATTGCTTTGTCACAGTGGTAAACGTTTGAGCTCTCCAAGATAAACAACTTGAGTTCAAATATTTATTTGTTGTGCGACTTTTGGAGGTTACTTTCTCTAAGCCTTGGTCTTCTCTGCCCGAAACTTGTTTTGTTACAAAGTTGCAGTGACTGAATGCACAGGGTGTTCTGAGCACAGTGTCAGGAGCAGTGAGCACTCCATAAATGTGAGCTGGTATTATGATTGACAGTTGCCCTGCACCTGGCCTTTGAAGTCTTCCTGGGACAGGCAATGCTTCTAAAGAGAAATCACTGGACAGGTCTTTGACCCTGTTGTTCAATCATGTTAACTCTGCTCCTTACTGGCTCTGTTTTCCTGGGGAAGGTGGGATCAGAGGGGCAGTGTGCTGAGTTAGGGCTTGGGAGAGTCAGTGTTGGACTCAGAAAGGAAGCAAGTCTCCCAGTGCCTGAAGCCCTTCCGTCTGAACTCAATTTCACCATCAGCTTCTGCTCGCTGAGGCACCCGAGTGCACTCTACCTACCCCTCTGATCCATACTGAAGGTGATGTTGGCCGTGAAAAGAGGTTAGACCAACTAGGGGTTTGAATCCTGCACTGTGATTTCCCAAGTTGTCAAACTTGGGAAATAGATCTCTTGGGACATAGCTCCTCTCCTACACAATAGGTCCAGCAATATGCATCTTAAGGTTAAGGTGAAGGTTGAAGGAGATAAGTCTATGAAACCCCTGGCAGAACATTTGGCACATAGTAGGCCCCTAGTTATTCCTGAATGCTACCCAGTTTAGTAGGTAATTATTAGGTTATCTTTCTAGTTAGACATAGCGAGGAAAACAGGCATGACTCAGGCAGATGAGATGGTTTCACATACCTTTGCCCAAACAGAGCCTGGTGCAGGAAGATAGATAAGCCGGTCTGGCCTGCTCCGGTAGAAGGGTGCTGGGTGGTTGTGAGTTAAATCCAGGGCACACTGGGCCATTTTGAAGTTGAACTGCTTGCTAGTTCAACATTTGGGGTGTCATCCTATCTTACAGACTCTTTTATGAGGTGGGCTCACCTCATCCAAAATGGGCTAATCAAATTTTCCTCTCCAGGAAACTTGGAATTGGGACAAAGAGATTTCACCTTCATGCTGGGTTCTGCTTGCGGGTGGAGGAGATATAAAAACTGGGTGACATGGTGGGTGGGGACTTCTTCTGCCATATGAATCAAGAGATAGGGAAAGCCAGGCTGCAAGAGGGGAAGAAATGAAACAAAAACCAGATAGGAGAAAGGGAGACTTTCTGAGTTCTTGACAGTTCCCACTTCCTGTTTCCAGACTCTTCTTATGTGGGCACATTCTCTTCCTGGGATTTCATGAGACGCTGCTGAATCTGTAGGGATGAGCCTGTATTTGGGGCTTGCACTCGATAATGTTGCTTGTTAAGCTACTTTGTGCTCAAGTTACAGAAGCCAACTTGAGCTAGCTGAAATACAAAGAAGAACTTTCTGGAAGGTGTTGGGGTATCTCCTGAAATTCAGGAGGTTCAAATCAGTTTCAAGAGGTGCTGGCATCAGGGCAGCTCTGGGAACGTCAGCCTCGGACTGGGAAGCCGACTTCTTTCTGGCAGGCTGCCGTGAAGATGCCTCAGCGTGGGGTGTTTCAGCTCAAAACTCTAAATTTCTGTGGTAGAGAGAACCCCATTGATTGGTGATGAGTGCATTAGCGATACCTGCGGGGAGCTCCAGGCTGAGCAGTACAGCTGCTGAGAGAATGTACTCTGAGGTCAGGACGTGCTGCTCCTCAAGAACAAGGAGTGGGCACTGGTCAGCCAGTGCAAGTGACGTCTTATGCAAGCTGGTTCTTACAATTGACTGCACACAGGGAATTGTGCGTCTCACTGAGTGGGCTGCAAAGGTTTATAGAACAGGGTCTCTAATATCAAAGAGCTTATGCTGCTGTTGCTGCTGCTAAGTCACTTCAGTCGTGTCCGACTCTGTGCAGCCCCATAGACAGCAGCTCACCAGGCTCCCCCGTCCCTGGGATCTTCCAGGCAAGAGTACTGGAGTGGGATGCCATTGCGTTCTCCACAAAGAGCTTATAATTTCCCACAAATAATAATACTCTAAGGCAGCCTGTTTGGCAGCTGCTAGAGGACACCTACAAAGATGAAGTGCCACAGGAGTTTAGAGACAGGAGAGATGACTTTGAGCCAGTGGGGACCCATGGCTATGTCAAGGTGAGCAAATGACTTATTCAGTGAAACACTGAAAATACACTTAACATGCCTTACGATAACAACCAGAAGGACCAGGTATTTACAAATAATTATACGTTAAATGCAATTAAACAAGAATGTGTTTTTGACGGACGGGTCCAGAGTGTCTGAGCCATGGTGACACATGGAAATGCACCAGGTGGGCCAGGGTCCCGCCCCAATTTGAAGGTGAAGTAGTGCTGCCCCAATACTTTGGCCACCCAATGCGAAGAGCCGACTCATTGGAAAAGACCCTGGTGCCGGGAAAGATTGAAGGCAAAAGGAGAAGAGAGTGGCAGAGCATGAGATGGTTAGATAGCATCACTGACTCAATGCACATGGATCTGAGCAAACCTGGGGAGATCAGGGAAGCCTGGAGTGCTGAAGTCCATGAGCTGGACACGACTCAGCCACTGAACAGTCAATTAATCAATAGTCCTACTCTTATACCCTTGGCCCCAGCCCCAGATTGTCGGCCTCTGTTCAGCTAGTCTCCCCAAACCCTTGTCCTCACGGTGTTCGTGCTTGGGATTTTCTGGGCTGATGCCTTTTGTCCACTGGTCACCGGAAAGATCCTTCCAAGATGAACACATTCTTAAATCTGTTCACAAAATACTCCCTTCATGTCTTTGCCTCATCAGAAACCTGGGTGGCTATTTTTATTTTTCTGGTCACATACACGAGGATTCCTTTTAATCCTTTTGATCTTAGAAACTGCTCTCTTCTGTATCTGTCTCCTATACTTCTGACCTATGGATCCTGCTGCTCATGGACTCTCCTCCCAGGATGTTCCAATGCAACTAACCTGAGCAAGCACATAGGCTTTACCCCTTCATCCTGTATCCTCTCCTGTGCCCACACTATAGCCTGGAAGTGAAACTTGATCCTTATCGCCCTACCCCCCACATCAAATCAGTCCCCAAGTTGTTATAATCTGTCCCCCTCCTCTACTATTGCCCCATCAATCCCATAACTGACTTAATGCGCAACTGCTGATTTTGCCTCACCATCTGTGTTATCTACTGCTATGTGACCAACTACCCGAAACTTAGTATTTGAGAACACAAATATATATTATCTCCCATAGTTTCTGAGGATTAGGAATCTGGGAGAAGCTTGGCTGGGTGGTTCTGAGGGTCATTTCCAAGGCTGCAGTAAAGCTGTCAGCTAGGGCTGTAGTCATCTCATGGCTTGATTAGGGCTGAAGGAGCTGCTTCCAGGCTCACCCATGTGGTTGTTGGGAGGCCTCCCTTCCCTTACGGCTGTTGGTTGGGGGCTTCAGTCACCCTCCCAATAGGTTGTCTGAGGGTCACAATTTGGCAACTGCCTTCCCCCAAAGGAAGTGGTGTGTGTGTGTGAGAGAGAGAGAGAGAGAGAGCATTCTAGATGGAAGTCACAGTCTTTTAAACAACATAATTAGAGAAAGATATAATTAGGGACTTCACTGGTGGTCCAGTGGTTAAGAATCCACCTGCCAATGCAGGCGACAGGGTTCAATCCTAGGTCCAGGAAGATCCTAACGCTGTGGAGCCACAGCTACTGGGCCTACACTCTAGAGCTGTGCTCTGAAACCAGAGAAGCCACTGCACCACGAGGTAGAGTGGGCCCTGCTCAGCACAATTAGAGAAAGCCTGAGTGCAGCAGTGAAGACCACTGCAGCCCCCCCAAATATATATTTATTATATTATGTATATAGATAAAATAAAATCTAAAAATTAAGTCCATTTCTTTTTTTAAATTGAAATATGGTTGATTTACAATACTGTGTTAGTTTCAGGTATACAGCAAAGTGATTCAGTTATATATATATATATATATATATATTCAGATTATTTTCTATTATGTATAGGTTACTACAAGATATTGAATATTGCTCCCTGTGTTACCTAGTAAATCTTTGTTGTGCTTTTATTTATTTTTTAAAATATTTTTTAAATTCAGTTTTTTTTTCACTGTGCTGAGTCTTCTTTGCTGAGGGGGTTTTCTCTGGTTATGGTGTTCAGGCTTCTCACTGTGGTGGTGTCTCTTGTTTTGGAGCATGGGCCCTAGGGTGGGTGGGGTTCAGTAGTTGGGGGTGTGGACACAGTAGTTGTGGTTCCCTGGCTTTAGAGCACAGGCTCAACAGTCGTGGCTCACGGGTTTAGTTGTTCTGTGGCATGTGGGATCTTCCATGACCAGGGATTGAACCTGTGTCTCTTGCACTGGCAAGTGGATTCTTTACCACTGAGCTACCAGGGAAGCCTGTGTTTTTATTTCTAATTAATGATTTTTTGCTTTTTTCCTTCCAGTTTTATTGAGGTATAATTCACATATAGCACTGAATAAGTTTAAGGTGTGCACCATAACAATTTGACTTACATGCATCATAAAATGATTATCATAGTTTAGTGAATATTCATCATCTCATACAGGTATAAAATTAAAGAAATATAAGAAACCCCATAATATTTTAGAACTGAATTTCCAGCATTTTCACTTTGGCCATATTCTATTGGTCATATAGACCAAACCTGGTATATGTAGGAGAGTGTGTGTGAACATCAAGACGTGAGGCCCAGGGGCCATCTTGGGAGCTGGCTACACAGCATCCATTTATCCTTTCTGTTGGGTAAAATGAACTCTTGCTTTTCCTTTGGGGAACCACCTCTCCCCCACAGTTAAGCTACAGTTTGAGTGGAGTTGCCTCACCCCCTTTTCTGGTGAGGGTCCCCATTTGTAGTGTTCAGTTCAGTTCAGTCGCTCAGTCATGTCTGACTCTTTGCGACCCCATGAATTGCAGCATGCCAGGCCTCCCTGTCCATCACCAACTCCCGGAGTTCACTCAGACTCACGTCCATCGAGTCCGTGATGCCATCCAGCCATCTCATCCTCGGTCGTCCCCTTCTCCCCCTGCCCTCAATCCCTCCCAGCATTAGAGTCTTTTCCAATGAGTCAACTCTTCTCATGAGGTGACCAACGTACTGGAGTTTCAGCTTTAGCATCATTCCTTCCAAAGAAATCCCAGGGCTGATCTCCTTCAGAATGGACTGGTTGGATCTCCTTGCAGTCCAAGGGACTCTCAAGAGTCTTCTCCAACACCACAGTTCAAAACCATCAATTCTTCGGCACTCAGCTTTCTTCACAGCCCAACTCTCACATCCATACATGACCACTGGAAAAACCATAGCCTTGACTAGACAGACTTTTGTTGGGAAAGTAATGTCTCTGCTTTTGAATATGCTATCTAGGTTGGTCATAACTTTTCTTCCAAGGAGTAAGTGGATCCTGTTTAATGAAGGTCTGTATCAGCATATTTGCTATGGACTGAATGTCTGCGTTCCTCTGAAATTCATATATCGAAACTCTAACCTCTGGTGCGATCATGGCGCTGTGCGCGGTATGGAGCGTGCGGGCCGTGGTCGGGAGCGTGCGGGCCGTGGTCGGCAGCCTGCGTGCCATCTCATGCCCTGCTCGCTGCAGCCCTGGGGACTGCGGGCGGATGCCGTCCAGGCGCTGTGCACCGGTCCTACTCTGCTGTCAGTGCAGAAATTCACAGAAAAACACGAATGGGTAACAACAGAAAATGGTGTCGGAACAGTGGGAATCAGCCATTTTGCACAGGAAGCTTTGGGAGATGTTGTCTACTGTAGTCTGCTTGAAGTTGGGACAAAGTTGAACAAACAAGAGGAGTTTGGTGCTTTGGAAAGTGTGAAAGCTGCTAGTGAACTCTATTCTCTTCTGTCAGAAGTAACTGAAATTAATAAAGCTCTAGCAGAAAATCCAGGACTTGTCAACAAGTCTTGTTATGAAGATGGTTGGCTGATCAAGGTGACATTCAGTAACCCTTCAGAGCTAGATGAACTGATGAGTGAAGAAGCATGAGAAATACATAAAACCTATTGAGGAGTGAAAATGGAACCGCTAAATAAACTACTCTGAAAAACTTAATCTAGCATAGTTGTTTTAAATTAGTGGTGGATAGATATTTAAAAAGCAACGTTTAGCAAAAGAAACTACTTGTAACAATGTTTCCTGAAGAAAATACCTCTTAACTTTCTAATGACTTCAGATAAACACTGCGCATCTTTTCCACAGCATCCTGTGATTTTTAGGCTAGGCTCCAGTTATAATAGTCAGAATTCCTGAAGTTATCTCTGGTAAAACTAATTACAAAAGATCAGGAAGAAGCTTCCCATTTCCTTCCACAACTCTTTATCTGAGAGTAAGCCATTTCTTTCGAACTGAACGACCTACTTCAGGGTACTTTGATTTATCACACAGACCAATGTCAAGCGTTCTTCACTGGATTGGTCCTGTGTGACTTGACTCTAATTATTGTACCAGGGGAGGAATCATTGCCAGGACTGGGACTGCTCTGGGGGACGGAGTCTCTCCCAGCCTGGGTCCTTTAACCTGGGGCTCTGCTGCAGTGCTTGCACGTGGACACACATCTCTTCCAGCAACAAAATACAAAGAAACTATAAGGGACTGAAAGTAATTGTGTGCATGGGCAGTTGGGGCAAATTATGGAAAACAAAATACAAGAAGAACAAAAAGACCAACTGCCACTTCTGAAGAGCCTGGAGCAAAAAACAGGATGTTGGGAGCAAGAGCACAGTACTTCCACGTGCCCCCTGCACTCAACACCACCGAAGGGGTGGGCCAACCACCTAAGCCGCCCCTTTGGTGGGACTCCTAGACCTGCCTCTACTCTCACCCCATAAGGAACAAGCTCACCCCACTCAGCAAGTGAGCAAGGGAACATGTTCATTCTTGCGCCCTCCTGCTGCAGCAGGGGCCCCAACAAAGCATGGCCTGAATTTCTATCAATTTCTATTGATTAAGAAGGCCAAGAACCTTAGTCGGTAACATGTGCGCCACACCACAATGGTTCATTAGGAATCTGTATTTGGAGAATTGGTATTCTGAGGCTTCCTTTTTTTATTTTTTTCCTGAGTGGTTAAACAACAAATATTTATTTTCTCACAGTTCCAGAGATTGGTCCCAGCAGTGGTCAGGTTCTGGTGAGAGCCCTCCTCCTGGCTTGCTAATGGGATTTCTTGCTATGTCCTCACATGGTGGAAAGAAAGCTGTGGTGTCCAGCCCTCTACTATAAAGGTACCATGTCTATAGGATCCCAGTGCTACCATTATGAGGTGGCTTTGCTCTGGATATCAGAGATGTAAAGAGCCCGCTACTTGGCCAGTCCCCAGTTCCTGACAGCTTGTTGGGTGGAGTAGGTGTAGAGGACAACCAACACTGGGAGGCAGCTCTTGGGAAGAAATGGCCCTTGTCCGGTTCTTTCTCCCTTTTATACATGCTATGGACTGTTTGACTTTGGGAGGTTCATCTTTTATATTTTACCTGCAAAGGATTTGGGGTCATGAAAAAGGACCTAAGCTTCTATCTTGCTGGGTTCCCTTGTTTCAGCTGTTTAAACTCCCCTGTGATTGTTGTCCCTTCTGACTTGAGAGGGCTGCCTGGATCACTCATTAGAGCTGAAAGGTGAGGAGTGCACCAGGCACTGGATTAAATACCTTACATGCGTTATCTCACCTAATCCTCATGATCATCTTATGAATTAACTACTATTATTGACCTATTTCTCACACATGAAAATTGAGGCTTAGAACGGCCCAGCACCATGCTGAAAGTCACGCATTCTCTCCTCTACAAATATGGTTGGAGGACCTGTGGTATGCCAGGCCCTATTTTATTCTCTGGAGCTTCCCATACTAAGTGTTGGGCCTGAAATTCCAACACTCATCTGATTCCAGCTCTGCACATTTCGCTGATGGACTCAACTGCTTCCCCTGTGGATGTCACCTGTAACACAGACCAGATGATTTGGTCCTTGATAGTAAGAGTTGATGCTGAATCCATTTACACCTTCTAGCTCACACCTTTGTAACACAGAGACAAAAATATAGCTGAAGTTAGTTGTCCATGATGTGAAATTTGCTCTCCTGATTTAAAAAAAAAATGCTATAGGTTTTTGAATTTCCCTTTGAGTGTGTCATTTAACTTTAGAAAGAAAATCCCTTAGATCCACAGACTTAGAAAAGGTGCCTGGGGCTGAATCAAGGTCCTACCATTTCCAGCGGTGTAATTTTGAGCTTTGGTTTCAACACATTAAAAAAAAAAAAAAAAGGATATGAACTGACATCAGAGAGTTGTACGAAGGCTGAATTGGCTGATCAATCCAAAGCCCCAAGCACTATGTGGTGCACAGTAAGGGAGAATGAATGGCAGCTTTCATTAAGGAGGCTGAAAATTGTAAAGAGGCTGCTGGATTTTGTAGCTGGATTGATGATGAACATTGAAAGCAGTTCAGTGGAAAGGTAGGGTGGAGGTCTGGCTGTAGGTGAATGAGAGCTTGAGAAAGTGGCATCTCAGAGTGTAAAAACTACCTGCTCTTGGACCTCTGCTGTTGGTCCAGTGATTAAGACTCCAAGCTTTCACTACAGGGGACATGGGTTTGATCCTTGGATGCAGAAATGACATTTCACAACCGAGATCCAGTATGCTTCAAGGTGTGGCCAAAAAACCAAACAGCAAGAAACTACTTGCGCTAAAGCTAAATATATTGGCTTAGGAGAGGTGAGATGGGGTAGCTTTAATGAGTGACACAGGTTGAGGTGGGTTTTTTTTGTAAATTGCCAGTTAGATAAAATCAGGGATGTAATGAAGGAAACATTCCAGTTATGCTGAAAGTCTCCCAAAGAGATGACTTTGATAGACTTTATTTTAATCGTATTTCTCTGCATCTTTTTTCCTTTACTATAGATTTGCTACTCGGCTATCTTAGGAAAAGGATTTCTTAGGAAAAGGAAAATTGCCAAGTCATTTTGTTGAAACATTACTATAGGAACAGGAACACTTGAGAAAAAAATGTTAATGTAAACCCAGTTCTACAAATATTGAGTCTTTTCTATGCTAGGCATTTCTGGAAAACAAAACATGAATAACACGTATCTTTTTTATGTCAGTGATGAAGGAATTATTGGGGTGTACACAGACTACCGCTGGATCACATAGAAGGGAGAGTAATTCTCATGAAATATGACTTTTTTTAATTGGAGAAGCTGGTCAGAAAATCTAGTAGGGAAACTTATTCAACAGTTTTCACAGAAAAAACTCACTGCAGAAGACAAATGGTTTAAAATATAGCAGATTAAGTCACTAGGCACTCAGTTCAGTTCAGTTGCTCAGTCGTGTCCAACTCTTTGCGACCCCATGAATCACAGCACGCCAGGCCTCCCTGTCCATCACCAACTCCCGGAGTTCACTCAGACTCACGTCCATCGAGTCAGTGATGCCATCCAGCCATCTCGTCCTCGGTCATCCCCTTCTCCTCCTGCCCCCAATCTCTCCCAGCATCAGGGTCTTTAACAATGAGTCAACTCTTCGCATGAGGTGGCCAAAGTACTGGAGTTTCAGCTTTAGCATCAGTCCTTCCAAAGAAATCCCAGGGCTGATCTCCTTCAGAATGGACTGGTTGGATCTCCTTGCAGTCCAAGGGACTCTCAAGAGTCTTCTCCAACACCACAGTTCAAAAGCATCAATTCTTCGGCATTCAGCTTTCTTCAGAGTCCAACTCTCACATCCATACATGACCACAGGAAAAACCATAGCCTTGACTAGATGGACCTTTGCTGGCAAAGTAATGTCTCTGCTTTTGAATATGCTATCTAGGTTGGTCATAACTTTCCTTCCAAGGAGTAAGCGTCTTTTAATTTCATGGCTGCAGTCACCATCTGCAGTGATTTTGGAGCCCAAAAAAATAAAGTCTGACATTGTTTCCACTGTTTCCCCATCTATTTCCCATGAAGTGATGGGACCAGATGCCATGATCTTCTACTCAAGACCAATTACCTTTGTAGAAGTCAGAAACTTTTTAACGTTAAATAAATCAAGATACTTTATTAAAAAATTAATCCTGAAGAAAATCACACCACTTCTGGGGGTGAGCAGCAACTTTTTAAATGGTGGATAGCACCATTATTTTTGTTTTTCACCCCAGAAAATATTTTCCAGATTACTCTTATTGCAGCAAAAATAATGTTTAGTGAGTGAAAACACAAGATGTTGCTTCCATATTTAACACAGAATGCAGAGAATAATTGCAGTTGAAAGACTGATTTCTTTTATAAAAAATATTACGCAGGAAGCTAAGGAGCAAGGGGTCAGAGATGGTCAGACATTTTTTGCCAAGCCCCAGTTTCTTTCACCCTGTACTCTTTCGGGTATTAAAAAAAAACTTCAGATGAAAAAGGTGACCATTTGCCTTAGGGTAGTTTTATGGGCGGGGTAATGATGAACCACAAGCTGGAATCAAGATTGCCAGGAGAAATATCAATAACCTCAGATATGCAGATGACACCACCCTTATTGCAGAAAGTGAAAGTTAAAGTGAAGTCGCTTAGTCGCACCGGACTCTTTGCGACCCCTTGGACTGTAGCCCACCAGGCTCCTGTGTCCATGGGATTCTCCAGGCAAGAATACTGGAGTGGGTTGCCATTTCCTTCTCCTGGGGATCTTCCCAACCCAGGGATCAAACCCAGGTCTCCTGCATTGCAGGCAGACGCTTTAACCTCTGAGCCACCAGGAAAGCCCAAAGTGAAGAGGAACTAAAAAGCCTGTTGATGAAAGTGAAAGTGGAGAGTGAAAAAGTTGGCTTAAAGCTCAACATTCAGAAAACGAAGATCATGGCATCCGGTCCCATCACTTCATGGGAAATAGATGGGGAAACAGTAGAAACAGTGTCAGACTTTATTTTTTTGGGCTCCAAAATCACTGCAGATGGTGACTGCAGCCATGAAATTAAAAGACGCTTACTCCTTGGAAGAAAAGCTATGACCCACCCAGATAGCATATTCAAAAGCAGAGACATTACTTTGCCAACAAAGGTCCATCTAGTCAAGACTATGGTTTTTCCAGTGGTCATGTATGGTTGCGAGAGTTGGACTCTGAAGAAAGCTGAGTGCCGAAGAACTGATGCTTTTGAACTGTGGTGTTGGAGAAGACTCTTGAGAGTCCCTTGGACTGCAAGGAGATCCAACCAGTCCATTCTGAAGGAGATCAGCCCTGGGATTTCTTTGGAAGGACTGATGCTAAAGCTGAAACTCCAGTACTTTGGCCACCTCATGCGAAGAGTTGACTCATTGTTAAAGACCCTGATGCTGGGAGAGATTGGGGGTAGGAGGAGAAGGGGACGACCGAGGATGAGATGGCTGGATGGCATCACTGACTCGATGGACGTGAGTCTGAGTGAACTCCGGGAGTTGGTGATGGACAGGGAGGCCTGGCGTGTTGCGATTCATGGGGTCGCAAAGAGTCGGACCCGACGGAGCTGGATGATGACCCGAACATCATTGCCTCGGAGGTGCGAACGTTGTGAGCCATAGCCTCCCAGCCCCGAGCACCTGACGGCCACACCCATACAATGTCCCGCCCATCAGCCCCGCCCACCTGGACTCAGGGTCACTTGGGCCAGCACGGTAAAGAGGCCCCGCCCTGTGGACACCTCTGTCCCCCGACCCAAGGGGTGTGGTCAAGGGCGGTCCCGGAAGTGACGCAGGGACGCGCCCTCCATTTTGTGGGACGCCAGAGCAGCTAAGTGCGTCAGTTGTGGAGAGACGTAGACGAGTTGTGTCCTGGTCTGCGGGGAGGCGGCCGGCTCTATCGCAGACTACGGACCTCTCTGGGTCTCAGCTGCCAAAGATCCTGTCCGGTAGGTGAGTGGCTCACTTTGAGGGAAAGGCTTCTCGGATCGAGGCTTCTTCATGGCCGCTCAGATCGCGAGTGGTCAGGGCTGCTCTCTGTGCGGAGGACGGCGTCCAATGAGCGCAGTTTATTCGAGGTGGGCGCTGGGGCACGTCTCCCTTTGGGTATTGTGTGAGGGGACCTGAAGGTGGAAGGGCGGTCCTGGGCAGGGTCGTTTTCACAGAGGGGTCGTGCGCCCCTCCCTGCCTTTTTATTTCACTGTCTGAACCCCGGGAGTAGTGGGCCGAGACCTTTGCTCGGGGTGTGGTCGGGGCTGTCCCAGGGTGGGTACAGTGATCCGGAGCGGTGGGGTCGGGAGAGCGGGAGGGAACGGGGGGTTTGGCACGCGCGGTTCTCCCCACCGTTGGCTCCGAGGCCGCCATTTTGTGGCTGCTCCGCGGCCACCCGCCGCCGTCTGCGCAGGCGCGGCCGTGGCGTCGCGAGATTCCGGCTTCCACCCGCTGTGACGCTCCCGGGACGCGCTTGCAGCCAGTCGCCATTGGGCTGGCCTTGCGGAGGGCGGGGTCGGCTCCGCCCGCACTTCTCGGCCTTTCCTAACTGCGGCAGATGGGAGGGGGCCAGAAGAGCCGGGGACAGTGTGCGGCTGCGCAGTTCCAGAGGCGGCAGTGGGCGTTGCGGTTGCTGCGGTCTGGGCCCAGGGAACGATCGTGTTGGGAGCCGAGTTTTAATTTTGTCTGCAAGGGACCCGGCCTAATAAGAGGCACTCTTGGCAATCTTGTTTATAACATCACCGGGTAAACATTTTATTTTATGCTGTTTATGTTTTTGGTCCCTTGACCAGGCATTCCTCTGACATTCATTGGTACTATCTCAATTGAATTTATTTCCTGACAGAAAGTACTAGCCGGACATGAGTGGCTGTCGAGTATTCATCGGGAGGCTAAATCCGGCGGCCAGGGAGAAAGACGTGGAAAGATTCTTCAAGGGGTATGGACGAATAAGAGATATTGATCTGAAAAGAGGCTTTGGTTTTGTGGTAAGTGTTTAGAACTGGTTGAATTTTCTATTGTTAGTGGGTAAAGATTGTTATAAGCAGTGCTTTTGAGTTTTTTGAGTCCCAATAGAGTATGTTTGGGAAATATGCATTCTTAAAGTAGTGAATTTTCTTAAAGGAGAAAAGAATTTCACTCCTGGCTGGAGAAATCATTTCCGGTCCCTTTTTGATTGGGCTTAATTTATATGCTGTTGTCATTAACATTCTCTTTCACAGGTATTTAGTGTTTTTAATGTGTTGTAGAATAGACTTTTAAAGCAGTGTTAAGCATTATATATATTTGTGTTTTAGGAATTTGAAGATCCCAGGGATGCGGATGATGCTGTATATGAACTTGATGGAAAAGAACTCTGCAGTGAAAGGTGATAATTTTATTTTTAGTTTTATGACTTAGCAGTCTAAAGATAAGCTAGGTATTGGGCTAGGTGTTTTTGTAAATAGATCTTTTATGTAGCTTAAAGTGGGTAATGAAGATTTTTCTTCCTTTCCTGTAGGGTTACAATTGAACATGCTAGGGCTCGATCTCGAGGTGGAAGAGGTAGAGGACGCTACTCAGACCGTTTTAGTAGTCGCAGACCCCGAAATGATAGACGGTATGTGATGAATGGTGGATGGCTGCTTTGCACAAGCATTACTGGAGGAGTCTTAATGTTCTAAAGTTGTTAGCAAAAGTGATTTTGCTGTATATGCATAATCAATTTTGTCATTCATGTGTTAGTCTACTGTTTCTAATAAGCGTGAGTCATAAAATAATGCAGAAACTGTTGGTGGAAGTCATTTGAATGACTTGTCATACCTGATTGCTTGAACTTGCCCACAACTGAACACAATAGGTGCACGTTGCTGCATTTCTTCCATTGTGAGTACTCATTTTCTTCCTCAGAAATGCTCCACCTGTAAGAACAGAAAATCGGCTTATAGTTGAGAATTTATCTTCAAGAGTCAGCTGGCAGGTTTGTTGAAACACAGTTTTGAGATATTTTGATGTGGTTTTTTAAATATTAGTGGGTAGTTAATGTTTTTATTAATGTTTTATTAAAAGTAGTTTTATCTTTAATGGACTTTTAATTGTAATTTTAAATTTTTAATTAAATGTAATTGGGGGATATTTCAAATTTTAATGCTAGTGATCAAATGTAAATGTTTTGAGGATATATTTTCTTGTTTTTAAAAATCAATTTTAACCAAATATTAAACCCTTTATTTGCCAGCCTATCTGTGTCGTTGGCCTTATGACGAGGAGTGCCTGTGGGTTATCCTAATCGTTGTCTTGGTCACTCTTGGTTGGGCCTGGTTGACTTTGCCAGTCAGCTCCTACAGTGATCAATTGGCCACCTCTAGATCTGTGTTTGCCGGTCTAGACGTAATCGGTGCACTTCTTGAAGTGCCAGGTTGCAGCGATCCCAGAGCGCTGATAACGTGATCTGATCCCTAAGTTGAGAGCTGTCTTCTGTAACGCTTCCGAATAAGAGGTCCTGGTCGAAAAGAGTTGAAAGATTCGAAATTAGGTGGTCGTTGGAATCCTGATCGCAGTAAAGTGGTCCTTGGTAACTACACAAGAGTAGAACCTGTCTGCATCCGCCAATAGTCTGCTAATAGGGAGGGCTGTGCGATTAAAGGCTTCCATCGATTGGGTAGTATCCTTCAAGTGGGTGGCGAAGAGCCAGTCGGGCATATGTCATGAAGGTTTCTCCGACCGATAAATGGTTTGCTGCTTGACTAGCCTAGGGAAATAATAATAAAGGTAAAGTAAACTTTTTTAATGACATATGGGGCACAAAATAACTGGTGTCTTGTAAATGTTCTGTTTTTAAATATAAAATTTCTACTTTAGTCTTTACTTTAAAAATATGTATTGTTTCTTTTGTTTTTTTTTGTTTGTTTTGTTTTTTCTTTTTGTATTGAGCTCAGTATAGACTAATACTACTTTAATGTTAAAATCTAAACTTCCTCTGGCATTTTGCTTAAAAGCAATATGCTATTTGCTTATTTCGTGCCCTGACATATATTATTTTAAAATTCTGATAGACTACAAGTGTGGTAAATACCATGTTTGTACTTTATCTAACATCTTCTCTTTCAGTAGTCTTGTTTTTATACATTGTGGTTGTTTGTGTGTCACGTTTCCTTTTCTCTGCTTAACTCGATCATCTTGTGTTAAGGATCTCAAAGATTTCATGAGACAAGCTGGGGAAGTAACCTTTGCGGATGCACATCGACCTAAATTAAATGAGGGGTGAGTATGTATTGGCATATGAGAGCCTTTTAAAATGTTCTGAAAGTTGTACTGTGAAGTTAGCTTTCTCAAAATTTGGACATCCTGAAATGCAGCAGTTCTCAATCAGGGTTGAATTTGCTTTTCAGGGTACATGTGGCAGTGTCTGGAGACATTTTGGTTGTCAGAATTGAGGTTACTGCTTGCATCTTGTGGGTAGAGGTCATGTTGTTCAGTCGCTAAGTCATGTCTGACTCTGCAACCCTAAGAACTGCAGCACACCAGATTTCCCTTCCCTTCGATGTCTTCCGCAGTTTGCTCATACTCATGTCCATTGAGTCCGTGATCTCATCCAACCATCTCATCCTCTATGATCTCCTCCTCTTGCCTCCAGTCTTTGCCAGCTTCAGGGTCTTTCCTAGTGAGTCAGCTCGTCGTATCAGGTGGCTAAAGTAGAGGTCAGAGATGTTATTGATCTTCCTGTAGTGGACAGGAAAGCTCCTCACTCCTATTGAATTATGTGGCTTAAGATGTCCACCGTTTGGAGGTTGAAGTTTCCTGTTCAATAATAGCGATAGTAAAATGAACGTTAAAAAGTAATTAAGCTAGACTGATAACGGTTTGTGAGATGATAAGAAGTATATGTAACTTTACAAATAGTGTATTTTTCCTTTGTAGGGTAGTTGAGTTTGCCTCTTATGGTGACTTAAAGAATGCTATTGAAAAACTTTCTGGAAAAGAAATAAATGGGAGAAAAATCAAATTAATTGAAGGCAGCAAAAGGCACAGGTATCTCTTAATATTTTTAAGTCATAGTTTTATTTAAGGGATTTGT
This sequence comes from Capricornis sumatraensis, assembly GCF_032405125.1. Classification (NCBI taxonomy): domain Eukaryota; kingdom Metazoa; phylum Chordata; class Mammalia; order Artiodactyla; family Bovidae; genus Capricornis; species Capricornis sumatraensis. Next base: position 21,440,543 of record NC_091070.1, on the reverse strand, counting down.
GGGGGTCTGCTAGTTAGTTTATTTTTTTCTTTCCTTTCTAGTAGGTCACGAAGCAGGTCTCGTTCCCGTACTAGGAGTTCCTCGAGGTCTCGTAGCCGATCTCGTTCCCGGAGTCGCAAGTCTTACAGCCGGTCCAGGAGCCGGAGTCGGAGCCGGAGCAAGTCTCGTTCTGTTAGTAGGTCTCCTGTGCCTGAGAAGAGCCAGAAACGTGGTTCTTCAAGTAGATCTAAGTCTCCAGCATCTGTGGATCGCCAGAGGTCCCGGTCCCGGTCCCGGTCCCGGTCAAGGTCCAGATCAGTTGACAGTGGCAATTAAACTGTAAATAACTTGCCCTAGGGGCCTTTTTAAAAAAAAAAAAAAAATTCCCAAACCATACTTGCTAAAAATTCTGGTAAGTATGTGCTTTTCTGTGGGGTGGGATTTGGAGGGGGGTGGGTTGGGCTGGATATCTTTGTAGATGTGGACCACCAGGGGTTGTTGCAAACCAGTTGTATTAAATGTCTTTTGATAAGCCTTCTGCTCACATTTTTGTGAATGTCTGAAGTATATAGTTTGTGTATATTGACAGAGCTCTTTTATTACTAAAGCAAATTTAATTTTTTTGTACTAGAAAAATTTTGAACGTTTTAGTTCCTGGTTATTCAGATAGTTAATGCAAAATTAGTTTAATGTCTCAATTAAACTAATTAACAGCTTTGGACACTTAAAAGAGCTCTTAATTTGCTTGTACATAAAGGCTTAATATGAGTTTTCCTTGTTAGGGTTAAGGGTGTCCACCCACCCACCCTTTAACAGCTGTCTGGCAAAGACGTTAAGATAGCTGTTTGTTATTGATAATAAAAGGTTATAAAACTGCTTTTGTGTGTTTGTCTGAAGGAAGTATGGCTACCTACTTCTTCCCCATGCACTTTTGATGCATTTAAAATCCGTCATCAGGAATGCTGTAGCAGTGAGGTAGGTGTGTGTGTCCTAGACAAGTCCAACTCTTTGAGATTCCACGGACTGTAGCCTGCCAGTCTCCTCTCTCCATGGGATTTTCCAGTCAAGAATACTGGAGTGGGTAGCCACTCCCTCCTTCAGGGGAATCTTCTTGACCCAAGAATCCAGCCCACACATCTCTTATGTCTTCTACATTGTCATGTGGATTCTTTACCACTAAAGCCACCTGAGAAGCCACCTTAGTGAGGTATGGTGAGCTTTTTTTTTTTTAATTAGTACCTTTGACGTTTCCAGGCTAGTCAAAAGATTGATGGAGTGTGAAGTATTAAAAGCAAATGATGACTTAGTTTTTTATGACGGTTTTCCTTGTGTGTGACCCTACCTGATTTTGGCATCAGGTTACTTAGGTTTCCATAGCCAAGAGAGGGACAGTTTGGGAAGCAGATTGTAAAAGTTAATACTTCATGCCTAACTTAAAGGTTGTAAAACGATTTTGATGGTCTGAGATCATTCCATAAAACTTAAAAATAACTGCATGTAAATGCTTGAAGAGGCTTTCACATACATTTTATTAATAGTCCTGAGAAATGGGCGTGACAGTCTGTTGAAGGGAAAACAGTTGGTAGTCAAACTGCTTAAGGTTCTACATCCACCTCTATTAAATGTTAGAGTCCTATATCTAGGAAACTAGTTTTGTTGTTTCTTCTAGGAATATCTCAGACAAGTTTGATTGAATGCTAGTCAAGATAAATACTTGTTAAAATGAGTAACACGTAGTAGCTCTGTTAAGTTCCTTGCTGATGTAATGTCACTGAATCCTAAACCACTTAACTATTACATGTATTTGTATAGAAGTATTTATATATATGTATGTGTAATTTTATTTTTTAATACAAAATTTTCCAAGAGGAGAGCCAGGGCCTGGAACAACAAGTAAATGGTAGACTGGTATTAGAACCTTGGAAGTCTAGTTCCAGAACCCCAAAACTACACTTAACTGCCCCAGCCTTTCAGGGATTTTGAGGAAGGCAGAATTGGCAGCACTAGGAACAGGTTGGGCTTTCCCAGAGTGTGGCATTTGACAGTGGGAATCTGCATCAGCAGGCAGTGCATTTGAGAGTTCTTGGTAGGAAAGCTTTCCTGTGTTCAAGACTACAGAACTTAGGCCATGAAATTGTGAAGCTGATCACAATGCTTGGGAGAGTTTGTGTGGTGTACTTGTTGATTCACTTGAATGTGGGGCATTTTGTGGTTACCTCTGTGGGAAACCTAGGTTTTTTTTTTTTTATAGTGTATCTGAAGGGTGTACAGTTCAGCCAGAAGTTGCTGATGTCAGATGGAGAAGTGTGATTATTTTTCCCCTTAGACTGTTTAGATACAGTAACTGAGAAGGGCATGCTGTATGTACTTTGATGTTTTACCAGTGACTTCACCTCTGTCATTAAATACATAGTATCAGTGGCTTACCACTCTTAACAGGATAAAGCGCTGTCTTTAAACAATGGCAGAGATGACCAAGTTAATTTTGAAGTGATAAGTTGGCCTGAATTCCCAGATACAGAACATCAGAAATAATGAGTGTGGCTGTAATCCTAAGCAAAGTTTAGGACCAGGTTTTACAGTTAGTTGCTCAGTTGTGTCCAACTGCAGGTTTTGTGTGGTGTGATGTAACTTTTCTGCTGTGTGGTGAGGCATAAGGATCTTTGTTCTGGGACAGGGATTGAACCCCTGCCCCCTGCAGTGGAAGCGTGAAGTCCTACTAATCACTGGGCCACCAGGGGACTCCCTGTAATTATTTTTCTATATATAGTGGGTCCATGAACAATGCAGGTTTGATCTGTGTGGGTCTGCTTATATACAGACTTTGAATAAATACCTGTTGCTGTATTACATGGTCCATGGTTGGTTGAATCAGTTGATGTGGAATCTCAGATACAGAGAGCTGACTAAATTATACTCGAATTTTCAGCAACATGGAGATTGGCTATTTAGGGTTCAGCTTGGTCCTCTAAGGGAAATTTGAGTGTAATATATCTTAAGTTCAGCCATACTTTACTCAAAAAGCTGAACTTAATTGTTCTTCCTAACCAGGTCTCCTAGATGATGTCAGCCAGATATGAGAGAAAACAGTTTGAACAGATAAGTAAACATAGGTAAAATGTAAGGTTGATAGGTGGCAGATAACTTTACAATTTTTTTTTTTAAAACAAATTAGTGTTTTTAAGAGGTGGTTAATGACCCAAGTTGGTGTTCTGTTGGGAGTAGTGATAGTTGTGGACATTGCCAAATGAATGCCAAGATATTTACTTGCCTAGGTTTCCATTTGTACTTAATTAAGGGATATGAAATTCACAAGGAACTTAGGTATAGTCAGGTGTTTTCAAGTGTTTTTATTTGTTAATCTTTGACTTAATGTGTCTATGTGTGTGTATGTGTTTGCCTATGAGCAGTATGGAAAATGTGTAAATTTCATTGGGAAAAATTTGAAATTTAAGAATTTCAGTTACTCAGAAGTTAGCAATCACTAATTTTGGCAATACTTTACTGTCAATTTTAAATTTGAACATGACGTGAAAACTACTGATACCTAATGAACTGATGGGGTAGATTATTAGATTAGAGAAATTATTCTCTTGGTATTTATACTTCTCCTTGCTTTTTTGTTTTAAAGCTCTCTTCCAGAATTGTGTTCTCCAGAATGTCCTTTCATTTCAGTATGGTTGTGAGTTTGTCTTAGCCAGTTGGTGTCATGTTCTCAGTAGCTTTGTTGCCAGTGATGTCGAAAGGGAAAGAATGGGATCTAGATTTTTGTAAATCTTAAGGTTAGAAATGACTTCTGAAGTCTCTACTAATCCTACACTACTCTGAGCATCTTATTTCCCTTTTGGGTCACAAAACTGGGAATGGGATTTGGATATTTGATTTTAGGGTGAAAGCCCATTTATTGACCAACTCAGAAATTGCTTTTTTATGCCTATTAGGCACTGTTCTGGGGATGCAAAGGCAGTTTTGGTGCCTGCCTTTGTAGGGCTATCCTTGAATAAGTCTTTCATTTTTTAAAACAGATATCAAGTCCTGAGCTGAGGACAGGTTAGCCTTGTGGGGTAGACTCCCACTTGTTCTCCATGCAAGCCTTAATGATTCTGATAGTTTATGCTGGAAATGCTGGAGAAAGGCTAAGAACACCGCAGGTGGTTCCTCTTTCTGCTCTCTTCAGTTTGCCACGTTGAGTTGCTCAATTGCCTTCTGACCAGAATCCAACTCTTTGGGGAAGGCTGAAGTAAACCCAACATTACACTCCTCCCCTTTGTAAGTGCCATTTCCCAGAGCTGTTGGGAGGGTTTCTTCAGTTGCATCAACTTTGTAGGTCATTTTTGTGTTATCTGTAAAGTTGCAAAGGGTCATGGGTTAGGACGAACAAAAGAGTGATTAAAAAACTTCTGTCTGGGGGATAATATCAACTTACCCTTAGGGTATGCTATATTTTTTTCTCATCTCTTGACCACCTCTCTCCCCATGACTTAGTCAAACTGAGGAAAAATTAGGTTTCCCCTCAACAACTCTAATGATAATACTAGAAACAAAAGGTCTAATAAAGAGCGCTAAGGTCTAGAGAACACTGACTCTGCTTCACTCCATCTCTGTCATCTTAGTACAAGTGGTACAGTTGGGGAGTTGAGTTCATGTAAGCAGTGCTTGACTTGCATTTGGGGAGCCAGTAGGGGCAGGGAGCACAGCGCTGTAAGTGGGAAGTCTTCCCAGAGGGTTTCCATACGCCTGTTGTGGTGTTGGGTTTACTTCTGCGTACATGGTGGTAGCAAGGAGATATGCTTAGGGTTCACTCTTCCGTTTTCCCATCTTTCTAGAAGGGTGTGAGTCCAAAGCACAAAAACTGACAGATCCTTAAACTAGAACACCACTTGGGCCCAGACAGTATGTGAGATGAGTAATTTTCACTTGGTTTTCTCACAAGGATCTTCCTACATACATTGATGTCTAGAGCCAGAGGCTGTAGAAAATGGCCTCTTGGCATTTCAGCCGTTTCTGGTACTAAAACCGCAAGCCTGGGGATCTGGAATTTTTTTTTGTTAAGAGGGTGGAAATCTTGAATGGTAACAAATAGCTTGAGTTGCTCTTGGAGAAGTATCAGACTGCATACTTACCCATAGTTCTGTAGTTTTCAAGCAGAGCTGAGTATAAAAATGGTTCATAAGTAATGATCAGTTATTTATTGGTTCCTTTTTGGCTGCTTGATAACCAAGATTACATCTTTTAAGTTACTGTAAGTCTTCATTTGTTACTGTAAGATAAATTCTACCAGGGTAAGTTGTATCTTCTAGGGTGTGAATCAGTCTCTGGGTCTTGAGGAGGTCTTCAAGACATCCTCAAGTTCATGGGAAGTTGAGTCGGTTAAGAATGAGTGGTTAAGATGAATATTCTACTAATGTTTAGAGTTATAAAATACTGAAATATGTTGCCAGATGAGATTGAGTTTTCTGGGTTTGAAAAAAGATACTGAAGAAAAACGAATATTTGATGTTTACTTTGAGGAAAGGAGTCAGTGTGCTTTCTTGAAGTTTGTATCTTGAAGAGAATGAATACTCTTGAGCATCTTAAAAAAGATGCTGTAGGCTAGGAATTTGTGAATCCAGTAGTAATTAGATTAAATCTAGATTAATGTGAATCCAGTAGTAATGATTAAATCTAGATTAATAGTTGACTTTTTGTTACTGTGTAACCAGAGTTGAAATCCTCATTTTTTGATTTTGGTTTATTAGACTACATTGCTTTCATGTTTTCCCTCATAAAGCAATGCCAGTGGTGCTGGGGCTCTGACCTGGTTTCATGGCTTGAGAACCTACACTTAACACAGAATCTTACTGATGCCATAACCATGTAATGCTTAAGACAGTTCTGTCTGATTAATCCTAAATCCTGCATGGTCTTCCCCAGTTAAAGCAGCCCAAATCCCACCATGAGGCAAAGTCCACAGCTTACTCTCCCAGTGAAAATGAGATGTACTTATTATCGGTAGTTTGATTCTTTGGAATTCCTTCCTGCACATTGGTGCTGTGTGGTTCCTAATGACTTTATGGGTTACAGCCCCTCCTGAAAGGTCCTTGCCAGAGACAGTTGCTGGCGAAATCATGTCCCAGGTGAGAGTAGAGCTCAAAGGGGAATGATTCAGTACTTACCGCTGGAATGCTTGCATTTCTCATAGCACCTAAAGATGGCAACAAGGAGAAGCCCTTCTCCAACCTGGAAAATCATATAGAGGAGAGGAAAGAAGAAAAGTGGTCCGATGACTTCAGGGGGGAAGGTCACATTGAGGATGGTGGAGCAGAGTTGAATATTTTGGCATCCAGTCTCCATGCTGACAGTGCGTTTGGATCTGTGTTGATTAAAAAACAACCAAATGCCTTCAGAGAAGGGACGTAAGGGTGCAACTTCACTTGCTCATCTTTCTCCCAAATACTTTATAAGAGAGACTGACAGTCCAACACAGAAAGATGGAACTGAGCCATGTGCACAGGGTTTTGAGAAAAGTCAAATCGACGCATCTCTTAGGTCGCTCATCCAGCCTTGTGGAAGATGGTGACTAGTAGGTCCATGTTGGGGAGTTTTTAATGAGGGAATTTTTGATTAGCTTAGAAATCTACAGTTTGTCACTTGTGGGATTACCAAAATGAATTTTGGAGAAAATGTCTGCTTCCGGGGAGAAAAGATGTGAGCCAGTTTCATTCATTGGCACATGTTGGTTACATATAGGACAATTAGGATTTCAGTATAAAGTAAAAAATTGTCTAAATGTCTGGGAACCTTGTCCTGTGGTCCTATCTCTGGCTTGGATGTCTTCAAAACAACTGAAAGTTTGGTTCCATGATCTGCCTTTAGAACACATTCTCTTGCTTTACACTTACGGGCTAAAGAATGTACTGTTACATTTATTTATTTTGTACTGTTATATTTAATACAACATTTTATTTACTGAATTGCAGTTAGTGATTAAAATAGTTCTTTGCTAAAAAATTGTGAGCACTGTCTCTGCACATTTATTATAAAGTTGCCACCCCAGGGTGGTGTGTTACAACTAAAACCTAGACAGAAAAGGAGGCAGAGGGGAAGGGATCCGTTTCCTCATCCAGGCTTGTCATGAAGACATGGAGCTACTCCGCTGCCCTTTACTACCAGGGAGTTGGGCAGGTGGTGGCATCTAGGCTCTGCTAGGGAGCATTTCGCCATGAACTGTTCCTCTTTGCATGATTAGATACCTTTGGATTTTGTTTCTTTGTGTTATTCATCCAGTACCTTTCCTCCCCACTGTTCCTCAGTCCAAATTTCCTTGTTCCGTTTTTGCATTTGAATATATTGCTTAAAAATTATCTTCCCCAGGTTGTGGATCTTTATCCTGAGAGGTGTGGGACAGTGGGACCTAAAATAATACCTACCGTCCATTGAGGCAAAAAAGAGCAGAGAGAAGGTAGCCTAGCAGGAAGCCGATGAAAGGCATCAGGGAGGAGGTGGCCAGCAAGTGTGGTGTCATGACAAACAAGATGCTCTTGCCCACGTTGAGGGCCGAGAGCACTACAACAGCCACACTGCACAAAAGCAGGAGGATGATCCCTCCCTGCAAAGAAGGACGAGAAGAAAAGGCAGTTAGAAGGCTGTGGGGATACGGAGGAGCACAGAGGGCTAGGGAAACACTGGTGGATATGGAAGGTGGAAAACGTTTTAATAAACATATTTGAAGTGGAAGGGAATATGCAAGACCTTTATCATCATCTTGGATTTCTTATCTGTAGCTGGACAGCTTCCTGGAGGTCATAGATCTGATTACCATGTTACTGAAAGCTCAGCCAGGCATAGTTTCTGATAGACATCTCTGAGTAGTGGGTTTTCAGTGAAGTGCTGTGACTCTGAAGGATGAGACTATTCAGCCCTCTGGCAAAGTGGATATTGTAAATGAAAGTTCTCTTTACACATCCCAACAATACTTCGGATGCTCTGGATATTTTGAAACTGAGTAGAAGCTGTTCTTAGAACCTGTCATACTTGTTTCAAATATCTCTTTTATGGGTAGGGACTTCATCTATTTTAGGATGAATCTGATTTCTGGAAGTTGCCAAAAGTCATTTGAAGCAACGCTGGTTAAAGCAGGTAATGAAGTCAGATAATGTGGTTTTAGAGCTAAATGATGTATAGGGATGAGTGCTTTTCTTGAGTGACATGCAAATTGGGATGATAGGAAAGTTCCTAAAAGGAGTTTCAAATAGCTCAGGTAATAATGGCATCTTTAGAAACAGTGCAGGTCCACCCTACCCCAGGTAAGAGCTGTGAAAGCAGCTGTCATCAGGAACAATGGTATGTTTTTATTTTAAAATTATGATTTTATAGTTGGATCTTAACACACCACTTAGAATTTTCAGTAGGCAATTTATCATGAAATTAGAATGTTAAGAATTTTCTCTACTAACGAGGATTCAGGGTTTCAAAGTGTGTTATATGTCTGCATTTTAGAGAGTGACATCTAAACTGATGAAATACTTGCATAAACTTAAGCTCTCATCTTCTGAGTTGAGGTGTTTAGTCACTAACTTGTGTCCAACTCTTTGCAACCCCATGGACTGTAACCACCAGCCTCCTCTGTCCATGGGATTTCCCAGGCAAGAATACTGGAGTGGGTTGCCATTTCCTTCTCCGGGCGATCTTCCTGACCCAGGGATTGAACCCTCATCTCCTGCGCTGACAGGCGGATTCTTTACCACCAAGCCATCAGGGAAGCCTCGTCTTCTCAGTAAAAGTGTGTGCAGCAAACTTTGCTTGAACTTACTGTGTTCTGTAATGATTATGGTTCCATTTCCAGCTCATTTCACACCTGTGTTTGGTATTTCCTAAGGCTCAGACGGTAAAAGCGTCTGCCTACAATGGGGGAGGACCCAGGTTCGATCCCTGGGTCGGGAAGATCCGCTGGAGAAGGAAATGGCACCCCACCCCAGTACTCTTGCCTGGAATATCCCATGGACGGAGGTGCCTGGTAGGCTACAGTCCATAGGGTCGCAAAGAGTTGGACACGACTGAGTGACTTTGCTTTCACTTTAATGCGATTTTTTAAAAAAATGTAAAATATGTAGAACACAAAAGTTGCCATTTTAACCATTTTTGAGTATAATTCAGTGGCATTAATTACATTCACAGTGTTGTCCTAGTGACAGTTTAACATTTATTTACATTGCTCTAATTGCAACTGCGCAGTTCAGCCTGTGTTTCTAAACCATGTTGCAACTGATAATCATATAAAACAACACCTGTACTGTTGGTGGTCCTGTCCCAGGATAGGAAGGAATCTCACTAGTAACAGCGTGCTTTAAGTTTTATCGAGAGACTGACAGGGAAGCCTGGAGTGCTGCAGTCCATGGGGTTGCAAGAAGTCGAACACAACTGAGTGACTGAACAACAAAAGTTAACTGATTAACTGCTTAGTTCACCCTTGGGTTTTGAGTTAATTTCTCCTTTTGGATTTTTGCCTCTTGGGTTTGTCCTCTACCTGATGTCCAGATTTTGTTCTGAAGAGTGTAATGAAGAATGTACAAGGATTGTCTGTGAATCCGGAAGCCCTCTTTCTCTGCGTGAGCATTAAGCCCTCATTCTCATTCTCCCATTCTTGGGGCCTTTAGAGTGGCGGTGAGCATAGACATGGATGTGACCCAGGCGTGAAAACTGGCTTAGCCCTCCTCAGGTGTGTAAACTGGTGAGTCATTCAGCTTTTTGAATGAGGTTGACAGCACAGCACCTAGCATCTTAGAACGACTGACTGCGTTGTAGCTTGTAGGGAAGGGAGTGGAGCTTAACATCCCGGCTTCTTGTCACTCTCTGATCTGCCCATGACCTCTTGCTGAGAAGAGAGGCCGCAGTCATCGTCGTTTCATAGGTCACCATGTTTTCTGTCACCTGCATTGCCCTGTCAGTGCTGACTGAAGCTGTGATGAGTGTGTGTCCATTGATGGGCAGCCAGCTCAGCTTGCCAGTGATCCAGGAGATAACCTGGCCTAACTCTTCGCATGTAGGTGACCTGGTAGGTGAGTGACCCAGTGAGGAAGTCAGTCCTCTCATTTAGGGAGTTTGTAGAGTTACAGAGAGGGGGAGGCAAGAGCAGAGACAAGTGTGAAAATTTGGACACGGAGGCCTGCAGGCTGCAGAAGTCACAAGGTGGCATAAACTGAGACAAAGGAGAGTCAGGTCATTGATCAGTAGCAGCAGGTGTGGGGAAAGCGTAGGTAGCGTAGTTGAGCCAGTGTCAGGGTGGGATCCTTATTATAGTGAGAATAGTGAGGCTTATGTTAAGAGTGACACCTGGCCTGTGTCATGCTCAGGCTCACCAACTTTGTCACCACATAGGCTTGAATGAACTCCTGCATGGGTGAGTTACAGTATTACTTGAATCACCTTTCCAAATGGTGAAAGTGTTAGTTGCTCAGTTGTGTCTGACTCTTTGTGACCCCCTGTAGCCTGCCAGTCTCCTCTGTTCATGGAATCTCCAGGCAAGAATACTGGAGTGGGTTGCCAATTCCTTCTCCAGGGGGATCTTCCAGACCCAGGTCTCCCACATTGCAGGCAGATGCTTTACCATCTGAGCTACCAGGGAAGCCCAAATAGGACATCCTTAAAATTGTATCTTGGTGTGTCTGAATGTGACCTCTCACTAGGGAATGCAACTGGTTGAGCAGTTGATGTGATTTTTATGTGGTTCTTTGTTACTGGCTCCTGTCTTTCCAGTCCAGGCGTATCTCAGCCCTTTTAATGTTCTCTGGGGTCATTTGCTGTAGAATTGAGTCATGGATGTATAACAAAACAGGAATGAGAGACATTCCCTGGGCCTCTGTTATTCTGTATATAAAATGGGAATAAGGCAGGAGACTACTTCATCTTGAAGCCCTCTCTAGCTTTAAGATCTGAGATTCTTTTTTCCATCCTCAGAACACTTTTGTAAAAAAATTGAAGTGTACTTGATATACAATGTTGTGTTAATTTCTGCTGTACAGCAAAGTGACTCAGATATATTTCACATTCTTTTACATTTCATCACAGGATATTGAATATAGTTCACTGTGCTATGCAGTAGGCCCTTGTCCATCCATTACGTATATATTAGTTTACTAACCCCAAACCGCCATTCCATCCCTTCTCTGCTGCCCCTCTCCCTCTTGGCAACAAGTCTGTTCTCTATGTCTGTGAGTCTGTTTCTGTTTCACAGTTAAGTTCATTCATGTCATATTTTAGATTCCACGTATAAGTGATATTTTACAGTATTTGTTATTCTCAGAAGAATACTTAGATCAGGAGACATGTTCTTATATCAGTTGCTTTTGGGGTTCTAGTCTCTGGTTTCACCTATAAAGTGGAGGAGGGCAGAGTTGCTTTAAGTGATACCAGGGGTCATTTCACATTTTTATCTTCTGTGATATATATTTTCTTTTGTTCCTACATTCCACAAGCTCTTTAGTAAGTGAGATGATAGGTTCATGTTTCTGGTTTTCTGTTTTTCTACTAATGTGTAGGAGAGACAGGATTTGTCCTTTATTCCTTTGTTTATTCTCAGGCATTAGATGTGAGTGTTGAGAATTCAGTGTTAACACACAGCCTTGGGATCTTGCTTCTTGCAGGTGGGTGGGGAATAAAAATGAGTGGTATTTTTAATACAGTACGATCAGTGCTAGAAGGATGTTGGGTGATAAGGGAGCAAATAGGACACACATTCTCTCCAAGCTTGTGGGTTAAGAACAGCTTCCTAGAGGAGGTGCTAATTGTGTTGAGACTTGAAGGACGTGTCCAGTGAAAGGTGGTGGTGAAGGAGGTGGGATTTTGGAGAGAGGAGTATTCCACGCAGAGGGAAGGGCATGTGCAAAGAAAAGAGCTGACCCTGGAGAGGTTGGTTGAGACCAAATCAAGAAAGGACTGAGGAGCCTCATGACTCCTGGGGTAGAATAAGGAACCAATGAGGGGCTTTAAGAGTCTGAGTGACATGATAGTTTGTTCTTTCCAGACTCAGGTTAAAATTAGGTAAGGGAACCAGGTTAGAAGACTGAGTAGCTCAGTGAGCAAGGAGAGTGGCCTGAGTGAAGACAGTGGATGCAGGGATGGAGAGACATGGGCTCAAGCAAGAGACGGCAGAACTGGCAATCGGTGATCAGTGTGGGTGGGGAGGGAGGGAGGACGTGGAGAGTGACTTTCTGGTTTCTGGCTTAGGCAGTTGGGCACATTAAATGGTTCAGTGAGATGATCACATAGGAGGGAAGAGCAAGTTTGAGGAAATGGTTTAAATTTAAAACATACTGAGTTTTACATGCCTGAGACATATTCAGTAGAAAGATTTGGTAGTTAATACATGGATGCTGGAGTCAGGAGAGACGTGAGAGCTGAAGATACTGTTCTGGTGGTCATCAGCTTGTAGATGGCTGTTGAGTTGGGCCAGATCTCATGGTGGGAAGGTCCCGGGCTTAGGTAAGAAAAGCAGAAACCTTGGGCTGAATGCAGAGAAGTAACCTTTGCCAGAGGAACTCAAAAGGGAGTTTGAGAAGAAATGCCAGAGAGGTGGTAGGAAAGCAGGTGCCCTGTCACTGAAGCTGAGGAGAAAGATTTCTGAGGTGGAGGCAGTGATCAGCCATATCAAAAACTGCTAAAAGAGGAGTTGAGTCAAGTCTGTTGGATTTGGTGAAGGAAGTGGAGCAGGTGGTCATCAACATGTGAGTGGATGGGAGACCGAGGAGTAGACACTGATCGATGAGGGTGGTCACTGGAGAACAGCCCTGGGGGCTGGGTGGGCGTGGAAGGTAGGTGGGGGCAATGGGTGTCTCCTGGGACATGGCTAGGAAGGGGAGGAAAGACAGGTGTTGGCTGAAACAGGAAGTACAGTCCAGTGACTACTTACTAAAAAAAGGAGAGATGTAAACCAGAACCCATGTTGATTGGGAAGAATTAATATGGTGTCATTCTAGAAATGAGAGTGAGGAGGAGGCTGTGGGGATAGAGGATATGATGAATAAAAGGAGATTACTGAGAAGCAAGGGTGAAAGCAGAAGATGCCATCCAGAGCAGAGTGGGGTGATCAGCCATTTGGCAGGGGACTTCACATCTTCCAACAGGTCGGGAGGGGAACTGGCCGTGGTGTTAGGACTGCACCAGGGCAAGGGCAAAAATCTACCTTTGACGATGGTACTGTGAAAATTGAAAGACCCTGGAAACCCGACCAAACCTCTGTTCCAGGCCTAAAGCTGCTGCCAAGCCTTGCGCTTCCAAGTAGTGTACCTTGTAGACCGGCTCAAAAGGCCTATGAGCAGGAACAAAAACAGGCCTTCAGGAAGCAGAGTTTATACTGAGGACAAAGTTGGCACTTGTATCCCAGGGATGAGCAGTGAACCAGAGGAGAGACTGATGGGGACTGAGCTCCAAGGTCATAAGAGTTGGCAGAGGGAACTCTTAAGGGTCTGTTTTTTCCAAAGGCAAGACAGTGGCATGATGCCCTCATAGCATTCCCCCACACCCTTTGGGACCAACTCTCCACTTTCCTCCCATCCCATTCCCAAAGTGCTAGGAGTGTGCCTACCAGCTCTCTGGTCTCTTTCCTTCCACCTTCTCATCTAGTCAAGCCATGTCTGCCTTTGGTCTCCCTCTGAACTCCTCTATTCAGGCATTTCCTTAGGCTTACCCAAATCTGACCCTTTCTTCATGGTTTGGCTCAGGACTACCCCTCCTTCCATCCTCCAGAGAAACCTTTCTTGACTACCTGGCCCTGACTGACCTTACCTTCTTGCATTCTGCCAATGCCTGACTATACACTGCTGGGTCTTGTTTATCGTGTGTACTGATTTTCTGCGAGTAAACTCTTTGAGGACAGTGAATCCTTAGAGAGTAGCATAAAATTTAACATCTAGTAGGTACATGATAAAAGCTTAATTATCAAAATGATTGTATGTTGTGTGTAGTGTTTTCCTTTTTTTCCTGCCAACGCTTCAGAAATACTCTGATGTGCATTACCATCTGATGAAGTAGGTTGTATCAATAGCAGACTTTTTTTTTTAAACAAGGAAAGAAAACTGACACAGAAAAAGCCCAAATGACTTGGTTCAAGCCATTCACTGCTATGATGGTGGGGTTCTCACTCCCTGCCCAGACCCCCAGGTTCTTACCTTGGTGACGTAGGGTACGTATTGTGGCCGTTTGGATTTGAGGATGATGCCTATGGTGCAAGGGATGAGAATCAGGAACAGTGATATCACGATGCCGCCGTAGGGCACCTTGTCCTTCAGGGACCCGTCGTAGATGCCCCTGGAGTAAAGGTACAGGAGGAGGGGCATCATGCCCAGGGCAAAGAAGGTGGAGCAGGTGGTCATCACGATGCTGAGAGGGAGACAGGAAAAATGCAGAGAGAGAGCGTGCTCATTAATTCAGGCATACCTCATTTCATTGCAGTTCACAGTTGTGTTTTTACAAAATGAGCGTTCATGGCAATCCTGCATCAAGCAAGTCTGTTGGTGCTGTTTTTCCAACAGCATTTGCTCATTTAGTGTCTCGTCATGTTTTAGTAAGTCTCGCAGTATTTCACGCTTTTTCATTGTATTTGTTACAGTGATTTTTGATATTGTAATTGTTTAGGGGCACTGCGAGTCACGCTCATGTAAGATGTCGAACTTCAAGGATATAAATATTGTGTGTGTTTTGACTGCTCCCCCTTTTCTGTCTCCTCGAGCCTCCTTGTTCCTTGAGACACAATACTGAAATTAGGCCAATTACGAACCCTACACTGGTCTCTTAAGTGTTCACGTGAAAGGTAGAGTCAGATGTCTCTTATGTTGTTAAGTTAAAAGGTAGAAATGTTTACTCTTAGGAAATTCTGTGGAAATCCCAGGCAGGCTGAAGGCCAGGCCTCTTGCACCAAACAGCCACGTTGTAAGTGCAAGGGAAAAGTTCTTGAAGAAAATTATAAGTGCTACCCTAGTGAACTCACAAATGAGAAGAAAGCAAAACAGCCTTATGGAGAAAGTTGTAGTGATCTAAAGAGACAATCAAACCAGCCACAAAAGTCCCTTAAGCCAAAGCTTGATCCAGATCAAGGCCTGAACTCTCTTCAGTTCTAGGAAGGCTGAGAGAGGTGAGGAATCTGCAGGAGAAACATGCATGTTTCTTGACATATGCATGTATATGCAAGTGCAGGGTGAAGCAGCAAGTTCTCATGTAGAAGCTGCAAGTTATCCAGAAGGTCTTCCTAAGATCATCAATGAAGATGGCCATGCTAAACAGATTTTCAGTGCAGGTGAAACGAAAGAAGATGAATCTACAGCTCCCATAGATAGTAACTCCTCTGATGGATCTGTGCAAAGTTAACAGAAAATCTTCAGGAAAGGATTCACTATTCTAGATGGCCATTCATGATTCCTGAAAGAGGTCAAAATATCAATGTTACAGGAGTTTAAAAGAAGCTAATTGCAACCCTCGTGGATGACTTTGAGCAATTCAAGACTAGTGGAGGAAACAATTACAGATGTGACTGGTGAAAATAGCAAGAGAACTAGAAGTGGAGCCTGAAAATGTGACTGAATTGCTGCAACTCATGGTAAAACTTGAATGGATAAGGAGTTGCTTCTTACAGATGAGCAAAGAAAGTGGTTTCTTGGGGTGGAATCTACAACTTGTGAAGATGCAGTGAAGATTGTTGGAATGACAACAGAGCATTTAGAATTTTATGTAAACTTAGTTGATAAAGCAGTGGCAGGGTTTGAAATGATTGACTTCAATTTTGATAGAAGTCCTACTGTGCATAAAATGCCATCAAACAGCGAAATCATTCTTGAAGAAAGAGAAGGGAAGAGTCAATCAATGAGGCAAACTTCACTGTCTTATTTTAAGAAATTGCCACAGCCACCCTCACCTTCAGGAGCCACCATCCTGATCAGTCAGTAGCTGTCAACATTGAGGCAACACCCTCTACTGGCAGAAACATTACAACTTGCTGAAGGCTCAGATGATGGTTAGCATTTTTTAGCAATAAAGTATTTTAAAATTAAGGTATGTATATTTTTTTAGACACAATGCTATTGCACCTTTAATAAGTTACAGTATAGTTTAAACATAACATGTATATGCACCAGGAAACCGAAAAATCCACATGACTTACAATATTGTGATATCCTGCTTTATGGTGGTGGTCGGAAAATGGACTTGCAGTATCCCCAGGGCATGTCTGTACTATTTGTGGTGTGCCTGCTATGTGCCAGGCATGGCCTGAAGAATCTTACATGCGTTGCTTTGTTTCCTCTTCCCAGTAGTTGGAGGAGGTAAGCATATCATCTTTTTACTGATGAGGAGGAAGCTGGGGACTTGAAGGGTTGTGACTTGCCTAGGATCACAAAGGTGGGAAGGCTGAGGCAGGATTTGAACCCACGTGCCTGTACACTTCACTGTGAAAGGAGCCATTTTGATCTCCTCCATAATAGAACTCTTTGCTCTCTATACTTGTACATATGCACAGCCCATTTTGAAAAAAGCTGTGCGATCCCATCACTGACTGTAGCCCATTGGATCGTAGAATAACACCTGACCTACAGTGGCTAAGTGCCTGCCTTTAGAGCCTAGGGCATGGCTGGACATAGTGGTTCTGTGACTAAAATAACAAAGATCAAGCACATCAAGAACATTTTCTCTCAGGGAGTTTGAATGCGTGCACAATTATAGAGCACTTGGTCTTTGAGAGTGGGTGGCATGGGAGGGATTTCAGGCAAAAACCAAAAAACATGCAAAGAAAAAGCAGTAAACAGAGGTTATGATTAAGTGTGAAAGTCACTCAGTCTTATCTGACTCTTTGCAACCCATAGTCCATGGAATTCTCCAGGCCAGAATACTGGAGTGGGTAGCCTTCCTTCTCCAGGGGATCTTCCCAACCCAGAGATTGAACCCAGGTCTCCTGCATTGCAGGTGGATTCTTTACCAGCTGAGCCACAAGGGAAGCCCATATGATTAAGAGGACTGTGTAAAAAAAAAGAAAAAAGTTAATTGAAGGAGCGCAATAGTGGAGTATTAGAGAAGGCAGCAATAGTTACCCACTGTTAAGTGACAAGATAATCTGGTCATCAGACCTGTTTTATATCTTGAATAATATTCTAGTCCCCAACACTTGAGGACTTCTTAGGTGGTGCTAGTGGTAAAGAACCTGCCTGCCAATAAAGGAGATGTAAGAGATGTGGGTTTGATCCCTAGGTTGGGAAGATGCCCTGGAGGGTGTGGCAGCCCACTCCAGTATTCTTGCCTGGACATTCCCATGGAGCCTGGCAGGCTACATTCTGGTCTGAAGCAGCATGCACCCGTACACACACCCAGCATTGATAATCTCATGTCCTTTGTGTTTTGGCTTATCTTTAACATTATTTAAGATAAATTGAGTGTGAGTTTCAGATCTTGAATAATAATGTATCTTCCCAATTCTCATTTGTATCCTAACTGTCCTATTGCTCTCTGCATTTGGAATCTCATCCTTGTTAATCTCAGAACACTGTAAGAAGAGGCCCTTCAGGAAGACCAACAGAGAGAGGAAGCTGCTAGGAACATTCTTGGATTTGTAGACATTTACTCTACAATATATGTTTTGGCTTCCATTCTAGTGAGAAGGTTGGGGATGCGGGGTTGATAGGACCCCAGGAAAGCTGTATGAAGTGTGTGTTCCTCCTCTCCATAGCCCTATTCACTATTGACACTTATTCATTGTTTTTATAGAGATCAAATAAGACTCAAATGACCATCAACTACATCCTAGTCCAAAGGGTCTGGAGTATAGCCATCAAGAACATAACTGGTGGATGTATCACAAGGAGTCAGAAGCTGAGGAGAGACCCTCAAAAGATACTGTGGACTGAATAATGGGAACCTCCCCACAACATACTCATGAACACCTAGAACACTTAAGCACACACTCCAGCTTGTAAGAAACTGAGGGAGGTTTCCAGGCACTACAAACAAAGAATGTTGAGCAATTAGTAGGTAGGCTTGTGCTGAAGCTGCAGCATGTGGAGTAGGTGGTAGGGTGTTAGTCTTGGTAATCTGGTGTTTAGGTTTTAATACCCAAGGGAGGGGCCAGAATTGAGACTTTAAGCCTATGAAAAAAAGGAGAGGTGAAACAAATGTTTACTCAGTAATCAATACCCCAAAAGGACTATTGGAAAAATAGAATATCTAATTCTCTTATGGGTTGAAAATGAAATCATAATGGAAAAAATGAATAGAAGAATATAGTATTTTAAAATATGGGGAGATGACAGAGGATGAGATGGTTGGATGGCATCACCAACTTGGACATGAGTTTGAGCAAGCTCTGGGAGTTGGTGATGGACAGGAAAGGCTGATGTGCTGCAATCCATGGGGTCGCAAAGAGTTTGACATGACTGAGCAACTGAATTGACTTTGGATTAGACAATGATTTCTTAGATGTGATACCTAAATCACAGGAAACCAAAGGAAAAACAGGTAACTTTGACTTCAAAACTTAAAAACCTGCTTCAAAGGATACTCAAAATAAGTCTCCCACATAATGGGAGAAAATATTTGCAAATCATGTAAGTGTCCAGTGTCCAGAATATATAGAGAACTCTTATAATTCAACAGCTAAAAAACTCCAAATAACTCAATTTTAAAATGGGCAAAGGACTTGAATAGGCATTTCTCCAAAGATACACAGTTGGACAACAAGCACATGAAAAGATGCTCAACACCGTTAGTTATAAAAGAAATACAAATTAAAATTGATAATGAAATGATAAAGTGGTAATAAGATACCACTTCACGTCCCCTAGTAGAGCTAAACAATAAAAATGATGGATAAGTCTCGGTGAGAATGTGGAGAAACTGGAATCCTCTTAAGTTTTTGATGGGCATGTTAAAATGGTATAACTGCTCTGGAAAAGTTTTGACAGCTCTAAAAAAGTTAAACAGAGTTATCTACTGCTTCTTGGTATATACCCATAAGGAAAGCATATGTTTACACAAGTACATACAAGTGTTCATAGCAACATTAGTTACAGCTGAAAAGTGGAAAATAAAATATTGATGGATAAGCAAATTGTGGTATATTCATGTAATTGAATATTCTTCAGCCATAAAAAGCAATGAAGTACCACTATATATCAACTATCACATAGATGAATCTTGAAAACATGGCAAGAGAAGGAATCAAAAACAAAAGGATAGGTATTATATGATTCCATTTACATGAAATCTATAGGGACAGAAAATAGATCTGTGGTTGCTGGGGGCTGGAGAGAGAGAATGGGGAGTGACTGCTAATGTGTTTAAGTTTCTTTGGGGGATGATTAAAATGTCCTGGAATTAGTGGTGATAGTTGTACATTGTGAATATACTATAAACTACTGACTTGTACACTTTAAAAAGGTGAATTTTATGGTGTGTGAATTGTATCTTAAAAAAATTAAAAATCTAGAGGACAAATATATTCATCCTTAGGAAAATTTATAGCTTGAAATGTTTATAAAGGAAAAGAAGAAACATAATTAATATAATTATGTAAAATATAATTAATAATTTATATAATTAATGAGCTAAGCATTTTATTCAAGAGTTGGAAAGAGAAACTAAACCTAATGAAAGAAAGAGAAAATATTAAAGATGAGAGAATAAGCAATATAGTTTAATTGAGGATCAATTACACCAAGAGCAAGTTCTTTACAAAGTCCGATAATATAAATACTTGTGGCAAGACTAGCCAAGAAAGAGGAGAATGGGCACAAATTGATGTTAGCATGAATGCAAAAAGAAATATAATTTCTGATACAGTAGAGATTTTAGAGGACCATAGAAGAAAGCAAGGCTAGTCTTATATTTTCATTTTTGTATTCAGACTGAATGGACAATTTCCTGGGAAATATCTACAAAAACAAAATGAAGTTGAAAACCTGAATCAATTTAGACTCACTAAAGACATTTAATAAACACTTTGAAACCTATTATCCAAACCTCACATTAATGTATATGATTTTACAGTAGAGTTCTGCTAAACATTCAAAGTATAAATCGTCTCAGTCTCATACAGAGTAAAGAAAGGGGAAACATGCCCCAAATTATATATGATTAGTATGATTTTAAAACCAAAGGTAAAAAAGTCAACAATACGAGAAAGAAAAATTAGGGACCATTCTCATTTATGAACACAGAAGCAAAAGTCACAAATAAAATGTTACCTAGTGAATCTAGCCATGCCTTTATAAAATAATACAATGAACAAAATGGGTTTATCCCAGCATATAAAAATGGTTTAATATTAGGCAATCTACTGATATGTATCACTGCATTATTGGATTAAAGAAAAAAATGGTATCATAGATGTAGGAAAGTGTCATTCAACAAAATCCAGTGTTCATGCATGGCAAAAATCAGCACACTAGCAACAGAATGGATTCCCTTAAGCTGGAAAGGGTTATCTGTCAAAAAACCTACAGGAAATAGAAAACCTAATGGTGAAAAATTAGAGGAATAAAGGAAGGATACCTGTTCTCATCACATCACCTGCTATAAATTATAGTCTGTACGTCTTTGCTAGCATTGCAAAACAAGAGATAGGGAAACTATGTAGATGGGAAAGGAAGAAACTAAAATATGCCGATGATAGAACTGTCCACAGAGGAAATTCAAGTGAATTTCTATTATAACTAGTAGATAGAATCCATGAAATTCTGAATACATTAGCAATAAAAAATCAATTAAAAATTATACTATGAACAGTTATTAGTAAATGAATTTTTAATTATATGGAAGAACTTCCTAATATGAAATGATTGAATAAAAGGAAACCTGTACCAGTTTTGTGGATGGGAAGATTCAGTATTGATTTATAAATTTAATGCAAACTTAACCAAACTTTCAGAAATAACTTGTCGACTTGAGAGTTAGTCTCAGAATTCAAATGAATGAGTAAAGGGTCAAAAATAATTAACATAATTTCCAAGAATAACAAGGTAGGGCAACTTCTTTCAATTATCAAGATTTATCATGGAGTTGAAATTAAGAAAATGTGATACGGATGCAAGAGTAGCCACATAGAATAGAAGAGAGATCTCAGACATAAACCCATGCTTATTTGAGCATCTGATCATCAAGAGGTGGTGTTACAAGTTGCTGGAAAAAAATTAACTGATCCTAGGAATTTTTTCTGTTCATGTGGAAAAGATACAATTAGATCACAGAATACATATTAATAAATTAAAGATCTTCATGTGAGATGCAAAGCTTTAAAACTTCTCAAACAGGTGAATGTATATATGACCTTGAAGGCAGTTAAGTGTTTCTTAGGTAATCCCCCAAATATAAAATGTCAAGGAAAAATATTAATACAGTTGGTTAAATTATAATACGCACTGTTTTATATCATTATCAAAACGTAAGGATAAGCCCCAAACTGGAAGTAGACTGTTGAAATATGTAAAAACAACAAATGACTACCAATTAATAAGAAGGAAGCAACCCCATCCCATAGAAAAATAGGCAAAGGGCATTATTTTCAGAAAGGACACCCGAATGGCCAACGAGATTTGAATAGGTGCTAGACCTCCCGTGAAAGTGAAAGTTGCTCAGTTGTGTCCGATTCTGCGACTCCATGGACTTCCATGGAATTCTCCAGGCCAGATACTGGAGTGGGTAGCCTTTCCCTTCTCCAGGGAATTTTCCTGACTCAGGAATCGAACCCGGGTCTCCCGCATTGTAGGTGAATTCTTTACCAGCTGAGCTACCAGGGAAGCCTATGATGAATTAAATTTAAAACCACCATGACATTTCACTTTGACCAGATAGCAAAATTGAAAAATCTGACAATTCCGAATACAGATGACGACACGGAGAAACAGGGATCTTCATACACTGCCCTGGGAAGTGAGAAGTAGAACAACTACTCTGGATAGATGTTAGATGAAGACGTGCGAGCCTCAAGACCCAGCAGTCCTGCGCTTGTGTATGCTCTCACATGTGAGGATAGGGGCAGCAGGCAGAAGACTTGCTTAAACAGGAAATCCGCACGAATGTCTGACGACAGGACAATGCAAGCAAACTATGGTGGTTGCGGTTTAGACGCTAAGCCATGTCCGACTCTTGCAACCCCGCGGGCTGTAGCCTGCCAGGGTCCTCTGTCCATAGAATTTTCCAGGCAAGAATACTGGAGTGGGTTGCCATTTCCTTCTCCAGGGGATCTTCCTGACCGCGGATTGAACCCGGGTCTCCTGCACTCCAGGCAGATTCTTAACTGACTGAGCTACCAGGGAAGCCTGGTACAAACTATACTGCAGTTCAAATGCACAAAATCGCTCTTTTATTTTTAAACCTATCATCTCAAAGAAAGCAAGCTGTCAAATGATATGGGTAGTATGGTACAGTTCATATAAAGTATAAAAACATACAAATGCAGGAGTGTATCTTGCTGATGGATATATACATATATAGTAATAGCATAAAATATAAAAGGGTTTGTGGAAGTGCTGAAAGTCAAATCCTGGGAGGTGCTCCCGTGAACGTAGGGAGAGGGGAATGAGATTGGGAAGGGCAATCGGTGGACTACAGCGCTAGCTATTGATCTCTGCCTGGGAGAAAGGCCACACACGAAACTTGTGGGCTTGTTTTGATGACCTTGAACAGGGGTCATGCTTACTTTGGCTTGGCATGTCGGGAGCTTTGGAGTTTGCTCTGGGACTTGGTGTGCCTTATGTACTGGGGTGTGTGTGTGGGAGCCGTGCTCCCAGACCTCGTGATACCTCCTCCACACTTGCAAGGGCTGGGCTCTTGGCCTAAATTTCTGGTATCTGTAACGGTTGTGATCCTGTTACCCTGAAGGGCAGTGTTGGAAGGACAGTCCTGTTGTAGCTCTGAAACGAACCTGTCGTGTGGTAGCATTGTGAATCTGGGTTGCAGGCGGATTCTTGACCAGCTAAGCTGCCAGGGAAGCTGGCAACCCTTCTGCAACAGAATTAAGATATGGTCCAGGTTTCTCTCTACAGGACCCAGAGTCTGCTATGGACCTTGTTTAGGGGTCCAGGGACCAGGGGGAATGAGGACATTTCTTTTTTTTTTTTTAACCTTCCTGCTTAAATTCTCAGAGCACTCCACACAGCCTGCTTTGGGGCAACTGTATATACCCTGCTTGAGGGACAGGTTTTAAGCTCCTGTTAACAAAGGCATTGGCAGCAGAAGCTGAGGGAGCTGTGAGGGAACCGGTCAGCCTCTGGTGAAGTGGGAGACTTCGGGGAACCTGAGTAGCTTCTGTCTCCTCCTGCCTTGTCTTTCGTGGTGGGGAGAGCTGTGAGAATCCTTGGGTTCTCTCCACAGCCATTGGCTCTGCTGTAGGCTGGATGAGGGGTCGGGGGGGAGCAGGTGAAACTGAGGGGTGGCATAGGTGGTCGTCAAAGGGGCCCAGTTCTCCCTGGCCCTCTCTCCTCTGTCCCACAGGGAGGGAAATTTCTCTTGCCTGTGGGTCCACTGTCTTTTTTGAAGCATGACTCGGCATCCTGGAGGAAAGAGCTGCTGTGCCTGGCTGCCTTGAAGGTCCACCCGGTGGGGGGGCGCCCAGCCTTCTGGAATATGCCTTCTCCCCCTTCCACCCACGAGGGTCTCCCTCAGCCTCACTCCAACCCTGAAGCAGAATGACTGGCAAGAGAGACCCTGGGACTGGCTCCAGACACAGCTTGCCCACAGATTCTCAGGAAGCCTCTAGCAAGTCTCTGGACTTCAGCTTCCTCACGTGTAAAGTGGAATTGGTCTCAACATTCCTTTCTAGTCCAGATGGGAATAGCATGGTATTGTACACAGGCTTCAAACCCGTAGCCTCTGGGTGGCATCTGGGCCTCTGACATGTACAGTTTGGCTTGCACAGTGTTTTAAAAAATTTGAAATCATTGCCAACAATTAAAAATTTGGAGATTTCACCTTCAAAGGGAGATTCTGTCTTCTGAAAAGCAGGAAGCTATGCCAGCCATGAGTTCCTAATCCGACAACATCCACGGCAGAGATGGATGGCATATGCCCTGTGCAGGGAGGCCCACGCCTCAGAGGCTGGCGGTCACCCTCTGGCCACACCAGGCATTGAAGATATTTGAGTGAAAGCACAGGCTTTGGAGTCCCCAGACCTCAGATAAATGTATTAACCTCTCAGTTTCCTTGTCTCTAGAATGGAGCTCCTTATAGCACCTCCTCATGGAAGCCGTATCAGGATCCCATGTAGAGTCTTTGGCCCATTGTCAGGCTGTCTTTTATTATCAGCACCATTATTGTTACTATAATACCTGTAACAAGTTGTTCCAGGTGAACTCAATCTGGAATTTGAATTTTCTGGCAGCTTGTGATGGTGGAGGGTGAATGGGGTCAAAGGCCTGGTTTCATGTGTATGGGAGGTTGGTCTGTGGGAAGGGGCTTTATGGCAGAAGGTAGCTGTCCTGCAAAGTATTATCTCTTGAGGGGCCTAGGTGGAAGTGACAGCTCTCACCCAGGTGCCCAGACCAGGAGCCTGAGCAAGAGAGCATGAGTCACTGGAGGCGCCACTGGTGGAGGCCTAGAGCCTCTGAAAAGCAGGCATTGCCAAAGGGACCTGATTGGCACCCATTGGCTCAAGAGATTAGGACATCTGGTCACTCACACTTAGAGACTCCCCTACTATGCTTTACACTGCCTCCCACCTCCCCATGCAGCTCTGCTGATACAGAGCCATAAGGCCCTGAGTACCCTGCCAGGCTCCTCTGTCCATGGGGATTCTTCAGGCAAGAATACTGGAGTGGGTTGCCATGCTCTCCTCCAGGAGATCTTCCCAACCTAGGGATCAAACCCAGGTCTCCCGCATTGCAGGTGGATTCTTTACCAGCTGAGCCACCAGGCAAGCTTGCAACCCTTCTACATCAGAATTAAGATATGGCTCTACATCAGAATTAAGATATGGTTCAGGTTTCTCTGTACGGGACACAGAGGCTGCATTGGGCCTGGTCTAGATCAGGTCAGGGGCTTGTTTTGCTGCAGGAAGGACCTGGATCAGATAAGGAGAAGAACTTCCTCACAGTGAGGTGGCTGAATACTGGACATGTTCCCATGAGAGACTGTACAAGCCAGGCTCTCTCTCCATCAAACACCTCAGTGAGGGTTGAATTATATGGGTAGAGAGTCCAGAGCTTCTCAGGCGGCAGGTCCAGGTAACCCCCCATGATCACTATCATTTTTTCATTTGAGAATCGGCTCCAGCATCACTTGGCATCACCAGGAAGAGGATTCCCTACTTGGCTGGTTTCCTTAGTGCAGTTCAGTCAGGGGCAGGGTAGTGACAGGCACAAGCAGATGGGCTGTCTTGGATTTACTGCCCTGCCTGGCATGGAACAGCCTCTCCACTGAGGACTGAACCATAGGAGACAGGCTTGAGACGGGCAGTTAAGTAAGAACCAGAGCTCTTGTGCTGGTGAGTTTTCTTCAGCCAGCAGAAGCTGCTGCTGAAGCTGGAGCTGGTCTGACGTGGCCTTGCCCTGGGAAGCATTCCAGACGAGTCCCACCTCTTTGGAAGGACAGATATTCCGCCACCCCCTGCAGGATTCTGCCCTCACTGACTTCTGCTGTAATGATTTGGGTGTGGGGATGCTGCTGTTGCCTCCTCCCAGTTTGGCTGAGGTGAGGCTTGTCCTGACGTGGGACCCTGACCTGGTGCTGGGGGACTCCAGGATCTACCTGGCTGTGTCTTTGCATTGAAGGGTTCTTGCCTCTGATGGGTGGAGAGGGGAGGTTCAGAGAGGACAGCCCACTTGCACAGACAGTTAGTTGGGGGGATCTTTGGCAATTCCTTCCTGCTCTGCAGGAACTGGAGGTTCTGAGCCGCCTTGATCTCCTTGGAGATCTTTGGGACTAATCTGCACTCCCTTTCGTATCTCTGGCCTTGAAGCAGAATTCTGCCCACCCTGGCTGATGGGTGAAAGTTCACCAGAGGTCCCTTTGCTTTAAATTAGTACAGTATTCCTTCAAGACAGTCCTTGCGCCCCATTTGCGACAACCCTAGGAGTAGGGGCGGGATCTCTCCAGGATGTCCCTGGACCAGCTGAGCCCCGTTGGCTTGGAGCCTAAGCCAAGATATACCCCAGCCCTGCCCCCAGCCCAGTGTTAGCTTTTGACCATAAATGGCTGACACCCCCTGCCCTTGCAGCCTCCCAGCCCCCATTCACTCCCCTCCCGGCTCTTCGCCTTGACTGCAATCTCCCCAAGTCGCTCCCTCCTCACCCCCAGTCCTACCTCAGGTTCATGTCCCCCTTTATGGCCAAGGTGAAGATGTTGGAGAGGTTCCCCCCTGGCGAGCAGCCGCAGATCAGGATGGCTAGGGCCTCGACGTTGTTCAGCTGGAAGAACTTGCCCAGTCCAAAGGCAGTGAGGGGCATGATGCCAAACTGCGCCACCAGGGCGACGGCCAGCCCCTTGGGCCTCCAGAAGTGCGCCTTGATCTTGCTGAACTCCATGGTGCAGCCCAGCGAGAGCATGATGGTTAACAGCATGATCACCAGAATGATGCTCAGCGCCCGGTCGGTGGGCCGCTTGCCGAAGTTGTGCGGGAGGGAGAAGTTGAATGGGGAAGACTCATTGAAGGCCTCCATCCTCCTGGAAGGCAGCGGTGGAAGAAAGGCTGAAGACCCTGTGCACCCCTGGTTGGTCTACTGACTCCCTGCCCTGCCAACTCCCTGCCCTGCCCAGTCCTTGCTGGGTGCCTTCCTCAATCACTTCCCAGGGCAAAATGTAGATCTGAGCAAATAGAAGGATTATGCAACTGGCTGTTCTTTCTCTGGCTTTGGCCGCAAAAGAGAGAGAGTGTGCCCAGAGCCTTTTCTGTAGGGCTGTTCTTGCCCCTCCTGAATTCCTCAGCCTCTTCTGCCTTCCCGGATGCCACTCACACCTCTTCTCACCTCCTGGCTGCTTCTGGAACAAGAGGCCTTATATTTCTTCTCCACATCCCCCCACCGCTCCCCCACTCCCACCTCTGAGCACGCCCACAGGCACTGTGTCCTGAGGACCGATCTGGGTCCAGCCCCTCTTTCTCTGCTCCGTCCCAGAGGCCACAGTTTCTCATTCAGGGGAAGGTGCCTCCCCTTGTCCAGACCCAAGGAAGTAACAAGAGTTGAATTTTACCTTTCCTTCTTGGAAAGGAGGTTGTGGGACAGAGGACAGGTGAATTACTGGCTTCTAGATGTGTCCATGACCCTTCTCCTGGAAGAGGAGAAGTGCCTGTGTCCTTCCCACTCAGGCTGGGAAACTCTTGTCTTATCCCCAAACCTGGCCACACAAGTTCTGGGGGAGGAACATGCCCCCAAGCAGGCTTACCACCAGGGAGGAGCCTGATGGGATGACCCAGGGGCTCAAAGGAAGCCTGGGGGCACTTTGCCCAAAGGGCTGCTCTGAGGGAACCCTGGCTGGGGAGATGTATTGCAGTCAACAGCCCGAGGAGCCCTGCTGCTTGGGAGACCTGCCTAGAAGGAAGCAGGAATGCAGGTTTTTCCTGATTTCCTGACTGCTCTACTTTTGCTCTGTACCTATCCGGGAGCCAGGTTCTGGGTGATGGTGGCAGTGGACAGAGGCAGGCACACCTGCTGGTCTCTCTCCTCCCATCGCAGCCTTGGAAAGTCAAGCATCTTCAGCGAGGGACAAGGAGCAGCATCAAAAGAATTGCCTCTAGCTTGGGCTGGAATCCAAGGGGCCTATATGGGATCTCATGTCTTCATCTTTGCTGACACACAAGATAAGGAATTCAGTGTAAGGCTCCAGAGGATAGGACAGGGACCAGAATGTGAAGCACTCTGTAGGGAAGGTGGAGATAGATTTTGTCTTGATATGAGGAACCACCCAAAAATTCCAGCTCTCCACTAATGGCCCCAGGGCCTCCTGAATCCTGCATAGATAAGGGTTGAGGGATAGGATCTGCACATTGTGTGCTCAAGAAGGCTGCTCTCTGGAGTTTTGCAGGTCACAGAGCTACACACTATGACCTCAGTGACATGAAATCGAAGTTCTTTTCCCTCTGAGAGTCTCTGACACTAATGATTTCCTGGTGCTTGAGTTGGTCTGGCCTCAAGGAAAGGGACAGGACAAGTGGGAATGTTTAGATGCTCATTGGGTGGGTGGGGCGTGGACTGAATGTGCCTGGAGAGTCGGCGTAGGCCCAAAAAAGGCTGCTTTCGTTCTCTAAAGCTGGTCAGAAGAGACCCCTAACGGAATGCTAGGGGAGAATTACTGATCATCAACTGAGTGCTAGGCACTGTGGGAGCATTAAAAACTATATAATCCATGTTCCTGCCCTCAGGAGACTTGCCGTCCATATGACAATTCACAATGCAAAGCAAAGAGTAATCAAGGGCGGAGTCCAGGCTGTGCACTGCATGATGCTAGGGACGCCACACACTCGGACACCCTGTGCCACCACAGGTGTTTACACATCTGCCTTATGCCCGGGGAGGTGAGGAGTAATCAATCAGTATCTGTTAAAAGGGTTTCATGCTGTCTGGTTGACAGCATGGCGGCAGGGACGGCTGAGGTGGCGGCGGCCTTGGTGGATATAGGCTCAGCCGGGCAATTTGAGGAACTGCTGTGCTTCAGAGCCAAGTCCCTCCTTGTGGTCCATTTCTGGGCACCATGGACTCCACGGTGCATCAGATGACCGGTGTGATGGCAGAACTAGCAGAGAGAATTCCCAGGTTTCAATCATGAAGAAATATTTCCAAGGAGTTTTAGTGCAGTGAAGGTTTTCAGACTTCAGATGCCCTTGATATTCTGGGGAATGCTTTGGTTTTACTAGTATTCCTGGTCTGGCCTCAGGCAGTTTTGCCTGCCACCATTGCCTTTGTTTTATTAAGAGTTCATCTTCTGGGAGCTCTTTAGAGGGGAGGCACATGTAGTGATCCTCCTGGCTTCATCAGGAGTTTCAAGAACATCATTTACTTCCCAGAAGAGTTTTCAGTGAGGGACCCTACTGGAAACCAGCAGGAATATGAGACGAGATCGGCTTTTAGGAACAAAGAGGAATTTGATTTTGTGAGTCAGGATGCTACTTGTTTTGTTCTGGCTTAAGACTGTTATCTTGCTTCAACTTAGTACTGCCTGTTTTTTGATTTGTATTACTTGATGATTAGAATCCAGTAGTGCCAGGTTGGGGATCTTCACTGAGCCTGGCCCAGTGGCCAGTGTTCACCAGATGTTAGTCGAAAGAGTGACTGTGATGCGTGCCTTTGTCATCACCTTTCTGCTCTTGGTCTGAGTGTGGAATTGTACGAAAGAATATGGCACAGACGTTTCTTAGACTTTAGAAAGAGTCTCTTTTAAATACCTGTCTCTGAATGCTTTACCTTCTCTTTGTTCTTTTTTCATTTTTATTGGACAGTTGGGGCTTCTCAGGTGGTGCAGTGGTGAAGAATCTGGAGATTCTTCATCAAGAGGTGCAAGAGACACAGTTTCAGTCCCTGGGTTGGGAGGATCCCCTGGAGGAGGAAATGGCAACCCATTCCAGTATTCTTGCTGGTAAAATTCCATGAACAGAGAAGCCTGGTGGGCTAGTGTCCAGGGGTCACAAACAGTTGGACATGACTGAGCTACTGAGCATATACATTGGACAGTTGACACTGATTTTAAAATGTATATAGTTTTTCACATTAAAAAATGAAAAGAATTTAAAATATTGCTTCAAAAGAGCATCCTAAAGAAAGAAGAATTAAGGTAGTAAAAGAGCACCCCAAAATATATGAGATGAAAAGTATAAACGAAAGTCAGATAACCACCTCAAACTGTATTATTGTCGTTTATTTGGATAGAAACACCAGATTGGTTAAAGTTATAGATAAAGATAGTATTTCAAGCCCAGTGGAAATCTTTCACCCTTGGAAAAATACGTGCATGTATATTTAAAAACCCTTTAACAATGTAACTTTTCAATACATTTCCTGTAGGTAAAAATGTGAATTCCCCATCCTGGAATGTGAAGTCAAGTGGGCCTTAGAAAGCATCACTACGAACAAAGCTAGTGGAGGTGATGGAATTCCAGTTGAGCTACTTCAAATCCTGAAAGATGATGCTGTGAAAGTGCTGCACTCAATATGCCAGCAAATTTGGAAAACTCAGCAGTGGCCACAGGACTGGAAAGGGTCAGTTTTCATTCGAATCCCAAAGAAAGGAAATGCCAAAGAATGCTCAAACTACCACACAATTGCACTCATCTCACATGCTAGTAAAGTAATGCTCAAAATTCTCCAAGCCAGGCTTCAGCAATACGTGAACTGTGAACTTCCAGATGTTCAAGCTGGTTTTAGAAAAGGCAGAGGAACCAGAGATCAAATTGCCAACATCTGCTGGATCATCGAAAAAGCAAGAGAATTCCAGAAAAACATCTATTTCTGCTTTATTGACTATGCCAAAGCCTTTGACTGTGTGGATCACAATAAACTGTGGAAAATTCTGAAAGAGATAAGAATACCAGACCACCTGACCTGCCTCTCGAGAAACATGTATGCAGGTCAGGAAGCAACAGTTAGAACTGGACATGGAACAACAGATTGGTTCCAAATAGGAAAAGGAGTACATCAAGGCTGTATATTGTCACCCTGCTTATTTAACTTCTATGCAGAGTACATCATGAGAAACGCTGGGCTGAAAGAAGCACAAGCTGGAATCAAGATTGCCGGGAGAAATATCAATCACCTCAGATATGCAGATGACACCATCCTTATGGCAGAAAGTGAAGAGGCACTAAAAAGCCTCTTGATGAAAGTAAAAGAGGAGAGTGAAAATGTTGGCTTAAAGCTCAACATTCAGAAAACGAAGATAATGGCATCTGGTCCCATCACTTCATGGGAAATAGATGGGGAAACAGTGGAAGCAGTGTCAGACTTTATTTTTTGGGTTCCAAAATCACTGCAGATGGTGATTGCAGCCATGAAATTAAAAGATGCTTACTCCCTGGAAGGAAAGTTATGACCAACCTAGACAGCATATTAAAAAGCAGAGACATTACTTTGCCAACAAAGGTCCATCTAGTCAAGGCTATGGTTTTTCCAATAGTCATGTATGGATGTGAGAGTTGGACTATAAAGAAAGCTGAGTACCAAAGAATTGATGCTTTTGAACTGTGGTGTTGGAGAAGACTCTTGAGAGTCCCTTGGACTGTGATCCAACCAGTCCATCCTAAAGGAGATCAGTCCTGGGTGTTCACTGGAAGGGCTGATGTTGAGGCTGAAACTCCAGTACTCTGGCCACCTGATGCGAAGAGCTGACTTATTGGAAAAGACCCTGATTCTGGGAAAGATTGGGGGCAGGAGGAGAAGGGGATGACAGAGGATGAGATGGTTGGATTGCATCACCAACTCAATGGACATGGGTTTGGGTAGCCTCCGGGAATTGGTGATGGACAGGGAGGCCTGGAGTGCTGCAGTTCATGGGGTCACAAAGAATCGGACACGACTGAGAGACTGAACTGAACTGAAAGTGGATACTAAGCCATTTAATTTCTGTCGACTCTTTGTCCTTTCCCCTTTTCAGAAAACCAAAGTTCTACCTCCTACTGTGAATCTTTTCCTTTTGAAAACACATCTTCTTGCTCTCACCTCGCTTCCTTCCTGACTCTTCCCTTATCCATTTGGTTTGTTCCTTTGCAAAGAATGGAAAAATCTCTTCTAGGAAGCTGACAGTCTTCATCCTTTTCTCCTAATCTCCTCTGCACCTACTCTAATGCCATAAAATTTGGAAGGCAGGCAGGTGTATTTTGTGTTACATTAATGATAACTGGCAGCTATTAAGCACATGCTATGTGACAGACACGGTGGTTTCAGTTACATTTCTTACTCAGTCCTCACAAGAGCCTCACGACATAGGTACTATTACTATTATTTTACAGATTAGGAAAGTAAGGTTCAGAGAGGGTACGCAATCTGCCCAGTTTGCACTGCTATTGATTGGTGGAACTGATATTCACACGCAGGTCTGAGAGCCTGGGTATGGACACCCAGCCTGGCTCTGTGCCCCTGGCCGTGATGCTGAGTCGTTTTGTTATGTTCCTTCTTCTTCCCCATCCGACCTTCTACTCACCCTGCTTTTAAGACCTGGAAGCTTTGACTGGAAAAGTCCTTGTAATTACATGTTTCTTCCCAAATTGGACTGGACTGGTTTTTTTCATGGACTGGATATACCAAGCGACACCACATCCAAATGCTTTAATAAGGATAGTAGTAGTTGAGGGAATTTAATTAAAGGGCACTGCAGCTTCAGCTGTAGCAAAATGAATTGTTTTCCTGTATTCTGAAATGTCATAAAAAGTCTTCAATCAGCTATTGCCCTTAACTCCCAAATTCTACTTATAGAAAATGATCCTACAGGAATATTTGAGTGTGAGGTTATACATACAAGGATTTTCACTGCAGCACTGTTGGTAGCAGTGAAATGTTGGGAACAATCTTGTTGCAGTTGTTTCATCGTGAAGTTGTGTCCGACTCTTTTGTGACCCCATGGACTGTGGCCCTCCAAGCTCCTCTGTCCATGGGATTTCCCAGGCAGGAATACTGGGAATGGTTTGCTATTTCCTTGTCCAGAGAAACTTCCTGACTCAGGGATCAAACCCGTGTCTCCTGCATTGGCAGGCAGATTATTTATCACTGAGCCGCCAGGAAAGCCTGTTGCAGACAACCTTAATGTCTATTAATAGGTGACTGTTTATGGTGCATTTAAATGAATGTAGCCATTAAAAAAATATGCTGGTGATTTATGCTATGAAAGCGGCAGGAGAAATTAGAATTTTCCTTTCTTTTCTTGGAAATCATTCAATGATCATAAGAAAAATGGAGGGGAAAACTCACAGGAAAATCCTGCATGCCACAAGAGAGAGAGACCTGACACAGTAATAAATAAATAAAGGGGCATAGAGGAAAGAAATAAGAATGGCAAACAAAATAGAGAGGAAATAAAGATGTAAGGAAAGGGTAGAGAGAACATGATAGATATAGAATATAGGAAAAGGAAAATTTATTATATATATAATTGGAGTCTCTTTAGAAGAAAATCAAAATAGTGGAACATTTCACATAGGAACATATGTTTTTGAAATACAGAAGACTTTAATTTATACCCTGTATCATGGGAGATTATCCCAGAAGAGTTAACTTAGAGATACTATCCTGGTAAAGTTAGATTACAAAGATGATCCATCAAGGAAAATGACCAAGGGAAAAGTGTTACCCAGGGGCTTTATCAACAGCCAAATTTCCCTTCAGCTGTGAAGACATGGTCTCGAACCATGTGAAGAGAGGGTCTCAAACATGGAAGACTTCAGAGAATATCAATTCTATGAACCTTTCTTAAGGAAATAACCAGAGAGTGAATGTTAGCCGACTAAGAGATAATTGAGGAAATTATGGAAAAAAAGATTGACAGCAAGTTTTGAATACATTTATTGTGAACCCGCTCCAGTATTCTTGCCTGGAGAATCCCCTAGACAGAGGAGCCTGGCAGGCTACAGTCCACAGGGTCACACAGAGTCAGACACAACTGAGCGAATGAGTGTGAAAGCTAAAGTAATTCTACACATTAGGGTGATTGAAAGTATGTAAAAATGATATGTCCTGAGAATATATAAACAATGTCTCTAATGGATATTTGCAGAGGAAGTGAGAGAGTAAGTGAGAAGTAGAATAAGTTTACTGATTGCTATACCTTTAATAACTGGGAGTCAAAAAATATTCATCAAAGCTGACATACCAGGTGATAAAGTAAGCACTTTTAAATACAAAGGTAAATTCTGAGAAGTATATTACTGACTAAAACTGGCCAAGAGAGGAGACAAAAGAAAAGAAGAGGAAATATGCTGACTTTTTCTGCCATTGTTCACAGCAAGGAAGGAATAGATATTTGAAAACAGATAATAGGAAGCTGGAGGTATTAAAGTTTTTATTATAAAAGTAACTTCTAAAAGCTTTCAACAAGGCCACAGGCTACATGGTAAGAGATTATGAAAACCTATAAAATTGGAAAGTATAATATGGTATTAGTGTGATAGAACTAAGGTTCTATCACAATAAATGTCTATCACAATGTTCTATCACAATAAATGTTCTATCACAATAAATGTCTAAATAGGCTTAACTCACCTATTAAAAGAAAAAGAAATTCAGATTATATTTCTCAGCAAAACTGACCTTATGCTGTTGTCAAGCAAATGACTCATCTAAGATAAAGTGTTTCCCAGAAGGCTGAAAATACATGTATAATGATGCATGAGGCAAATGCAAAGAAAAGAAAGCACGAGTCGTAATCTCAATATCACATCAGGTGACGATGAAGAAAGGCACTTTGTAAAATTCAAAAATGCAATTCACAATGAGGATATAACAGTTATGAAAGCATGTCTACCAAGAAACAAGGAACAATGTTCATAAAGCTAAAATTACAGGAGATACGGAAAAAATAGACAAGCAAACAAATAGTGGGAGACTTCAATTCACCTCTTTTCAATCAATGACCTTGAATATGTAGAAAAAATAAATTGGATGTAGTAGACCAAAATATCCTATTTGGAGAAACAGATACAGGTTCACAATTCCTCATCCAAAACCCTCTGTAATTTTCCAAAGTTTGAAAAGGTGATATGGTACATGTCAGTTCAGTTCAGCCGTTCAGTCATGTCCGACTCTTTGCGACTCCATGAACTGTAGCACGCCAGGCTGCCCTGTCCATCACCAACTCCCGGAGTCCACCCAAACCCATGTCCATTGTGTCGGTGATGCCATCCAAGCATCTCATCCTCTGTCGTCCCCTTCTCCTCCTGGCCTCAATCTTTCTCAGCATCAGGGTCTTTTCAAATGAGTCAGCTCTCTGCATCAGGTGGCCAAAGTATTGGAGTTCCCTTTAGGATGGACTGGTTGGATCTCCTTGCAGTCCATGGGACTCTCAAGAGTCTTCTCCAACACCACAGTTCAAAAGCATCATAAACATATATTATATATCATCCCAATTGGTATTTGGGATGATATATAATATATATGAATTTGGGGCTTGGGGCAGTACCATAATCAAACACACTGATATTTCTGCTGTAAGTCATTATGATGGGATAAATAAGGACTACAGATAGCCTCATACCAGTTCATCACAGGGTTTGCTGTCAAAGGAACTACAGAAAAAAAGAAAAAAACTTTCAGATTTCAGAACATTTTGGTTTAGGAATTGAAGAGTTGGGAGGTGAATCTGTTTCTGATTCTGCAACAGAGAGCTTGAGGCTCAGAAAGCCAAAATCTGACAGCAGGTGTTGCAGCAAAGGAAGGACTTTTGTTTGCAGGGCCCCAAGCAATGAGAGGGAGATAAGTGTCAGATCCCTTCCATTTTTGTCTTTGAGTTAGGGATGATTTAAAGAGGAATAACAAAGAAACCGAGATTCATCATTGTTTTGCGACATTTCTCTGATTTTTTCTTGATTGTGGTTTAGGAAGTTAGAAAGTTTTTCGTTTACAATTCTCTGGGAAGGTAGTCCATGGCTTGGTGTGGAGGGGAGGTGGTGGTCTGTGAGCTCATCTTGTCCTGGAGAAACAACCTGAGTCTGTAAGTTAATGGTGATATCTATAATAGTAATTTTAGCACATTAACGATGTTATCAACCACACCAATCTCAGTCATCTGACTGCTTGCTTAGTGTCCAGCTACCAAAGGACTGAGGTCAGAAGGGACAAGAAAGGGATTGTGGTCAGACAAGAAAAGCAAGGGAATAAAGTCTGGGATGGAGAGAGTAAGTATGAATGCAGTAAGGGAAACTGGTTCTTCTGGGCTTGGTTTCAATTTCACATAGGGAAAACCTTTAACCTGTAACTCTAAAAAAGGATGAAGTACCTTGAAGTGCCTGTCACTGCTGGAGGTGGGGTGGGTGAGGTTCAGGCAAAGATGACCCTTTTTCATGAGACTCAATTTTTGTTATTCAGGCGCTAAGTCGTGTCTGACTCTTCATGATCCCATCAACTGTAGCACGCCAAGCTTCCCTGTCCTTCACTATCTCCCCGAGTTTACTCAAACTCATGTCCATTGAGTCGATGGTGCCATCCAACCATCTCATCCTCTGTCACCCCCTTCTCCTTCTGCCCTCAATCTTTCCCAGCATCAGAGTCTTTTCCAATGAGTCAGCTCTTCGCATCAGGTAGCCAAAGTATCAAAATAACTATCCAAACAGAGGTTCTAGGGTTACCCTGGTTGAAGGAGGGGATACGTTAGAAGGGGTTTTTTCCATCCTAAGCACCGCCTGTTAGTTGCAAGTCTCTTGTAGTTAAAGCAAAATGGCATCCTCTCTGTTGTAACACGTGGTTGGGAAATATGTATACAAGACAGCAAACATGGTCTTTCAAACACTCTCAGAGGATTGATCTCCTACAAAGTAAATATGAAAAGTGCTGAAAGGTCCATTTGGGGTGTGGAAAGAACAACTATCTGATCCTTGTGCTTTCTATGGCTAGACATAATGATACCACTCCTGGAGTATGTCTGGACTTTTTCTAGTCCACAAAACACATCAGTAATTGTCTGATTTGGGGGCTTCAGTTGCTGGGGCCACAGCCAACTTTCAGGTGGTCAGTGATACTGATTATCAAGAACCTGGCCCACCTCTGTGAACTCAGAGGCCTGGAGGATTCCCTGGAGCGAAGGCGGTGGTGGGTGGAGGGCATTAGGCCTTTGACAGACCAGGATTGACCTGACATTTATGAACTTGAACTGGGGGATGCGGAAGACAGTTCTTCACTTTTAGTGAAGAAGTTCTTCGATGGTTCTCCCAGTATCGCTTGGGCTGTGATGACTGCCACGCTCACTGTGGTTCCTACTCCACTCAGCCTGGAAAATGCTGAGGCTGGTGGAGCGGAGTTTAGCTTCCCCTCCTGCAGCAACTTCTTACCCACGTGTAAGCAAATATCCCATGGTCAGGAGAGACCAAAGGGCACAGGAGACTAGAGTCCCTGGGGACAGAGAGCTGTAAGCCCAGAGGGTCAGCAGTCCTTTTTAACATTGATTTCTGTTCAGCTTAAACAACATTACACAAGGGAAACAGGTAGAGTAGGCAGAAAGGGAAGATAAGCACAAAGAAGAAAACAAAAGTCTCACCACCAGCAGCGAGCATGGTTAATATTTCAGCCTGGTGGTTTCCAACTGGGTTCTTGGAGGAGCTGGAAGGTGCTTTTAGGATTCCAAAAATGAGAGTTAGAATTTAATTAAAGAAGTAGGGAAAAACCATGTAAAAGCTGCAGTAAACAAACATACAGGTGAGCTCGACTGAGCAGTAACCTGTGGGGACCTCCAACACAGGAGGATGTGTGTCTCTGCTGGCTCTGGGCGTTCGCATGCACGGGTCAAGACGTGTCTTGGTCGGCAGGCTGCACCTCACGGGAAGGTGCACTTGTGAGAAACAGCAAGGGTCCCAGGCGGCTCACGGTGCAGGTCTGGATTCGAGGCTCCCAGGCTTAGGGCCTTCCCTTTTGCACGTGGACATTTACCTTACAGGGGAGTCACAGCTTGCGCAGCAAGAGGTGAATTTGTAACACACTGTGGTGCTGTTCTTCTCTCTTCATGATCACATGATGGATCATTTTAGCATCTGTCTTTTGTGTTTATTACTGAAGCATGGTAAATATCTTTGAAAAGAAATAACTTTTAATAAGTGGCAGTATGATAACGGTGAATATTAACCTTTCCCGTCCCTAAACCCACACGAACCTTCATCCTGAGGTCCCTCCGCTGAATGTCTGGTGAGTTCTCTGGCCTTCAGAGGAGGATTTCAGAAATGCAGAGAGAAAGAAGCAGGGGAATACGCAGGTTTTTTATTTAAAACTTAAAACAGAGAGGAGTCTTGATCGCTTTCAAGACCAAGGTCTGAACAACAGTCTCAGAGGATTCGGGAGTGGGAGGAAAGAGAATCAGAGAGGAAGCCAGAGAGAAATGAAGCCCATTGGAAAGGTGTTGCACTCTGTCCCCGCATCCCACTCAGGGTCATGACTCCAGCCTGGGGATGGTCACCTGAATAAATCTGGGGGCTCTGTGAGCAAAGAGGACCTGTGATCTTTCCTGGGTGGAGCCTGAAGGAACCACTGAGATCTAGCCAGCCCTCTACCTGCTATGGACACAGGATCCAGGTTTAGAAAAGAAACTGTGAAGAAAGGATGCAGAGGGGCCCTGTACCCTTTTTGAGGGTGGCAGGCCAGCCCTAAACCCTGCTGCTTCTTGTCTATTTCTAGTCTGATCTGACCTTCCAACCTCCTATGAATTCTGTGAAAACCCGTTTTTCTTTTAACATCCCTCCTTTTGTTTAAGACCATTAAAGTTGTTTTTCCCTGTGGTTTTCAATCAGGCACTCTGGCCCACACGAGATGCGAAAACATTATTATATTGGATTCCCCTTGCCATGGTGGGGGCTGGGGCATAGAGATACAGCATACAGGGCCTTCGAAGTCATTGTCAGGTTTTATTTCTTGGTCTGGGGAATCCATACTGAAGTCTATATTTTATTATTCATTATATATATGCACTATTTGGACATAGAGAATATTTTGTAATAAATATGAACATTTGAAAAATCATTGGTATGAATGGGAATCTCATGCCTGTTTACTCAGGTTTCCATATGACACTCTGTTTGAATCAGGGAAAAAGTAAACTGGTCCTGTTTTCATTGATTTTGTGCTCTAAATTAGGAATAAGAAAGTCCTTAAAAAAAAAAGTCCTTTGTGGCTCCAAACTGGATCTAGTAGGTATTTTTGTGTCCTGGCAATGCAACCTCTTCAGTGCAATGCTAGGGTGCACTGCCAGCTCTGACTGCCATTTGAAATCGGCTAAAATTCTGAAATCAAATAATCATGACATAGTGTTATCCAATGGGGTAATTTATTATCTCCACTTTAAATCTTTAAATTTGCCTCTCAGAATGTTGCCCAATTAGGCAAATTGCAAAAGAAAGCAGAAGAGAGAAGAAATACAAGAAAGTTGGAAATATGTTGTTTACAAAGTCAGAAGGAAAATTTTCAAGCACTTTTGGATATTCTTTTATATCTGTGTGCTTGTAAATGATCTCTTTCTTTGGTTAAGTGTGAATGATTAGAACTTTATATGAGTTCTTACGTGAGCACAAGGAATGATATAATTTCTGTTTCTATTAAATAGAGAATCCGTACTCCAGCTAAACATATGTTAAAACAGGTTGAAGGGGTGGCAAGTTATCATCAGCTGCCAGGAGCCCAAATGCCTCCATCTGATGCTGGGAGGAGCGTGGGCATGTTGGTCCATCTTTACATTCCCCGCAGCTCCTAGAGCACTGTGAGATAAACGTTTGCTGCAGTGGCGATCATATTGCAATGTATAAATGTATCAACTCAACATGAGCATGTTAAACTTCCAGAATGTTACATGTCAATCATATCTGAATTTAGAAAAAAATGCTTTGTGTGTGCTAGATCTCCTTCTGTTATTTTTACCAGAAAAAATAAAAATGAATACAAAATTTTAGCTGCCCTTGCCAATTCTACCACCGGATGGCAGCAAGTCACCTCTGGTGGGATTGCCCTACACCCAGGCCAGCTGGGGCTTGGGGACCAGAGAGAAAACAGGGGTGTGTGGAAAGGCCACGAAAAGGGTAGGAATGGCATGTTTGTTTGTTTTTTGTTTGCTTTTGGTTTTGGCCATGCCACATGACTTGCGGGATCTGTTTTGGAAATTTTTTTGGAAAATTTTTAATTGATGTACAGTTGATTTACAAGCTGGGTTAGTGCCTGCTGTACAGCGACGTGATTCAGTTATATACGTGTGTGCATGCATGCTCAGTCGTGCTTGACTCTTGTGACCCCCATGGACCTTAGCCCGCCAAGCTCCTCTGTCCATGGAATTTTCCAGACAAGAATAACAGGAGTGGGTTGCCATTTCCTACTCCAGAGGATCTTCCTGACCCAGGGATCAAATCCATGCCTCTTGCATCTCCTTCATTGGTAGGTGGATTCTTTACCACTGTGCCACCTGGAAAGCCATATATATATATATGAATATATATATATTTTATGTATGTATGAGAATATATATAACACATATTCTTATATATATTGGGCTTCCCTGGTGGCTCAGACAGTAAAGAATCAGCCTGCAATGCAGGAGACCCTGGTCCAATCTCTGGGTAGGGAAGATCCCCTGGAGAAGGGAATGGCAACCCACTCCAGTATTCTTGTCAGGAGAATCGTTATATATATGTGTGTGTGTGTGTGTGTGTGTGAGCGCGCGCGCGTGCATGTGTGTGCTAAGTCCCTTCAGTTTTGTCTGACTCCTGTGACCCCATGGACTGTAGCCTGCCAGCCTCCTGTGTCCATGGGATTCTCCAGGTAAGAATACTGGAGTGGATGGCCATGCTATCCTCCAGCCAGTCTTCCCAACCCAGGGGTCGAACCTAGGTCTCCCACACTGCAGGCAGATTCTTTACCATCTGAGCCACAAGGGAAGCCCAAACAAAAGTGAAAGTCGCTCAGTCGTGTCCAACTCTTTGTGACCCCATGGACTACAGAGTCCATGGAATTCTCCAGGCCAGAATACTGGAGTGGGTAGCCTTTCCCTTCTCCAGGCGATCTTCCCAATCCAAGAATCAAACCCAGGTCTCCCGCATTGCGGGTGGATTCTTAACGAGCTGAACTACAAGGGAAACCCAAGACTACTGGAATGGGCAGCCTATTCCTTCTTCAGGAGCTCTTCCCAACCCAGGAATTGAACCAGGTCTTCTGCATTGCAGGTGGATTCTTTACCAACTGAGCTATCAGGGAAGCCCATATAAAAAAATATATATACTCTTTTTTAATATTGTTTTCCATTATGGTTTATCACAGAATACTGACTACAGTTCCCTGCGCTATACTGGCGGACCATTCTATATATACTAGTTTGCATCTGCTAACCAGTCCCAAGCTCTCAGTTCATCCATCCCTCACCCATTCTCCCCCTGGGCAACCACAATCTGTTCTCTATGTCTGGGAGTCTGTTTCTGTTTTGCTGATATGTTCATTTGCATCTTATTGTAGATTCCTCACACAAGTGATGTTATACGGTGTTTGTCTTTCTCTTTCTGAATTCACTTCATAAGATAATCTCAAGAGGCATTTTTAAAGTCATAGCTTTAATGTGTGACATTCCTACAGTTATTGGCTACCAGTTTCTTGAGACACATTGGAAACTCCCCGAGCTCTCATGAAGCTCATCCACTCAGGTGTCACTGGTTCTGAGCCATGTCTCCACGTGGCCCCTAATTTCTGCCCAGGGAAAGCTCCATTTCAGGAAGAGCCTTGATTTCCTTTATATCAAGAAAATTTCTGGTTGTAGAAGGTTAACCCCTGCTTTTTGCTTCTGGGCTTATGTTGTCTTGGGGATCTTCGAAGCAAACAGGTGATGCTTGTGGGATCTTAGTTTCCTGACCAGGGATCAAATCCCGGCCCTCAGCAATGAGAGTGCTGAGTCCTAACCACTGGACCTCCAGGGAATTCCTGGGATGGCGTTTTGATTTAGAAAATTCTCAGTGGAAAAGGGGAAAAACCTGTTAGAAGTATAACTAAGCTTTACACAATTCACTGTGTCTTACAGTACTGTGTATAAACAACTTTTTTTTGTTGATTAGCCTAATTTAAGACTATTTTTCTATACATTCATATTTCCTCTTCATCTTTTATACAGTAGTTGTGAAATGTAAACTTCTCTTGCTTTCATGGTTTAAATGTTCTCTTTCAAACTCCAACACCTCTAATTGATTCATAAAAAGACCTTTAAGAATTAAAAACTGGCTTCCTTTAGGAGCACCTGTGACCTTTATTGAAGACCTATGTTGTGTGAGGCATTTTATGTATCAAATCCCTTTCATTTCTCACAACCATGCCGTGAAATATTTACCATTAACCTCATGATACAAATGAGAAAACTGAGGCCCAGGGAGACTTAGAAAACTGGTCCCATAACAAGTCAGTGGCAGAGTCAGGTCTGAAGCCCCTCCGCACTCATGCATGTCTTACAAGGTTTTTCAGTGTTATCACTGTTAACACTTTGGGCTGGATAATTCTCTGTTGGCGGGGTGGGCAGTGGGGAGAGGGGGAGGTGCAGGTGTTATCCTGGTTACGGCAGGATGTTTAACAGCATCGCTGGCCTCGGCCCACGAGATGCCAGCAACATCTCCCGACTTGTGCCAACCAAAAGTCTCTGCCGACATTGCCAGATGACCTCTGGGAGGCAAAACCATGACCAGTTGAGAACCACTGATGTATTGGAAGCTTTGCCTGGGCTTCTGGGTGCCGCCTTAGATCAGAGAGACAGGGCTCTGCGAGGTGCTGGCTGTTTGAAAGTCCTGCTCCAGCTGCCTTCCAGCTGCTGCTCTCCCCACAGGCCAAGGAGTCCGTGGAACCGAGGAGACGTGCCCACCTAGAACAACCCCACCCTCTGGACCACATTCTGTTTTCCAGGGCCTGCGAGGACTCACTGCCAGTTCTCCTGGCTGTTGGAGCGCCTGCACGTCTGCTCCGGAGGGGTGGCTCAGTGTGTCTGCTGAGTGGGGAGGGAGGCATGCTAAACATGCGAACTATGCGTTTTGGACGCAAACACGCAGGCAGGGCTCCCCCTATGAAGGATGGTGGTGGAGGTGGGAAGAAAAGGATGGTAGGCTATCGGCAGGGGCCTCCCTGGAATCTTGACTCAGCCTGCAGATATGCGGGTGGCCTCTCCAGACCCTGGCTGCTGGTGTGGTTGTAGCTCACACATTTTTGACCCATCCATGTGAAGACCTCAGAATCACCATATTTGCCAACAGAAAAAGCCTCTTAGGGCTCCAGGTTTTCT
Organism: Capricornis sumatraensis; assembly: GCF_032405125.1. Taxonomy (NCBI): domain Eukaryota; kingdom Metazoa; phylum Chordata; class Mammalia; order Artiodactyla; family Bovidae; genus Capricornis; species Capricornis sumatraensis. The sequence goes on along the minus strand of NC_091070.1, from coordinate 21,397,727 downwards.
CCTGAAATCCACATTTTTTCTAGAGAAATTGTCACTGTGTTTCTCACTTGGTGGTCATTTCTCACCAAGAAACAGCATTTTTTTTTTCTTCTTCTGGAAAAGCTGAAAGGAGTCAAGGAATTAAAGACACACTGAGAGGTGGGGCTCAGCCAGGCTCTGTCACCAGCCGGGGGGGTCCTCACCTGCAGCAGCCTTCTGGAGGGGGTACAATCAGCTTTGCAGAAGAGAGATAATGGCCCCCCCAACCTCATCCCCCACAAATGGAGCTATCTTTACCATTTTTACTTGAGGGAATCACATTGAGATGACCTCTGGATATACTTGATCACAACCAGTATGGGGTGGGACTGTTTTAACGCATTTAGAATCACTCAAAGCAAAAGTCTACCCATAATCCTCATTAATGGATCATTATAATGTTTTTCCCAGTTAAATTTTTTTATTGTGGTAGAATTGAGATACATTATAGTTTCAGGCATAAAACACGATATTTATATATATTGTGAAAAGTTCACCACAATAAGTCTAGCTAACATCTGTCACCATATATATAGAATTTTTTTTCTTGTGATGAGAGCTTTTAAGATTGCTTTTATCAACAAGTTTCAAACATGCAATACAGGGTCATTACTATGATCACCATGCTGTATATTACATCCCCACAACTTATTTATTTTATAACTAGAAGCTTCTACCCTTTGACCTCTTCCACCAATTTTTCCCACCTCCAACCTCCTCAGCTCTGGCAAGCAGCAGACTGTTCTCTATATCTATGAGCTGTTTTCAGTTTTTTGAACATTATAAATAATACATGTCTGTCAGGAGAGGACTGATTATTCATTCATAGTACATCCACATGCTGGAACCCAACACAACCGTTACAACCAGCAGCAAACTTAAAAAGACGAGCTAAGATTAGTTTCTCCTTTCACTCATGTAACAGATATATTCTGGGCACATAGCATGTGTAGGTGGCAGGTTAAGTGCTGACTAATAAAGAAATACATGTTTTGACTTGCAAAGATGTCCATAATACATTACTAAATTAAAAAATTCCAGCTCACAGTGTGTAATAAAATCACATATATGCTATCATGTATTGGTATAATGGTAATAATAACCATTTACTGAATGCTGGGACCCATTATGCCTGAATTAGGCTAAGCACTCAGACATGATAATCACACATAATGCTCATATCTACAAGGAGTGTATATCCTATCTATTTTGCAAAAGAGATAGTTGAGGCCTTAGAAGTTTAGGTAACATAGTTAAGTTCATCCATATAATCTTAAACTGCAGAGCTGGGATCAACTCTGACTAAAGAGCCTAAAATATCTGCAACTGTGCTGTGTATCTTTTCCAAAAATGTACACATGTAAGGCAATCCAGTAAAACTGTCAAAAGAAGTAATCTGTGCTGTTAGGATTATGGGTAAATTGCAGATTATACTACTTTCTATATATTTAACTGAATTATATAATAAATTTGTCAAGTTCCAGAAAGAAATTTGAGATTTTGATTAAAATTTCATTTAACTTAGAGAATACTGTGGGTAGAATTAACATATGTAATAGTCAGAATTCCTATCTAGTATTTTGGCTGATTTTCCCATACAGATTCAAGTTATTTCTGCCTTACCCTTAAATTAAGTGTGATAATTTAAAATGCATAGACCTCACATCTTTCCTGTTCAGTTGAATCCCAGGTACTTCATGGTTTCTGTCACTGCTTTAAAATGAACTTTTCCTCCAGTTTCCTTTTCTAACTGGGTATTTCTGTTCTATGTCAAGGTAACTGATTCTTGGGTGTTAATTTTCTATTCAACCGCTGTATTAAACCATCTTATGTTTAAATTTGAGGTGAAATTCACGTAACATAAAATTAGCCATTTTAAAGTGAGCAATTCAGTGACAGTTAGCACATTTACAGTGTTACGCAACCCTTGCTTCTGTTTAGTTCCAAAACATTTAATCATCCTGAAATCAACCCCCTTGCCCATTAAGCTGTTATTTTCCAAGAACCATATTATTATTTTTTAATTGATTATCAGGAACTGGGGTTATGAAACCCTCCCATGGAAGTCATCAGGCCATGTGGCAGTGCCACCTGATGGAGGTGGTTGTGATGGTGTTGTGATGAGCTAGGCTGTGGATTTTCTTGTCTCTTAAATTGTGGGAAGCCCCACAGATGTGGAATTTTTTTTTCCATTACAGAATCTCACTGGGATTCCAATCTTCCCTCCTTGCAGCTGGCCCTCCCCACTTCCAAGATAAAGCTGAGGCCCTGCTGACCTGCTTCCTCTCCTCTTATGACTAGTGCCTCAAATTCCTGGGAGTTTCCAAGGAAAGCCTGGGACAGGACACATGTTTTAGGATGAGCTGTGTCGGAAAATGAAATGGGTCTAAGGTTTCTCCAAGTCTTAGACACATCTCTACACCCATTCTAAGCCTGCTTGAAAATAAACCGTTCAAGAGATTCACACTGGAATGGCCCTCAGACTTCCTTTGGTCAGTCACAAGCCTAAGTCTTGCTGCCAAGGATAATTGGTGCTTCCGCCCGGCTGGAGCCAAGTCACGTGCTGCCAGGCTGGTCAAGAAACCCTGGGGATTTGGTGGAAGTTGAGGGCTGGGAGTGAGGGCAAACGCCTGGGAAGCCTGTTCATCTGTGATTGTCAAGACTCAGGGATATTTGCACGGTGTCTCACATTATTTGTATAAGCTGAAATTTATTCTTAAATTTCTCATTCTTTAGAAAGTTTATAATGATGCAAATAAAACAGGAAAAGCTTTCCAGTGATTTTACTGTCATTGTGAGTCTGTTTTCTATTCCATTTTCCATTCATCACTGAGCCAGTGTTGGGGGGTAGTGTGTGTGTGTGTGTGTTGACCTGGGTGCCACTTCCTGTGCTAGGCTGAAGATATTAAGACAATGTATTTTATTGAGTTTCTGTTGAGAGGACTAGAAACCCAACTCCATTGGCCTCCACCTTCATCTTATGTTGCTCTCTTCACATGCAGCCACAACTGGGATTGTGGGACTGAGTTAGTTACATGTAGCAGAAATGAGGTATGTGGTGAAGTCGGCTCACATGTGAAGAGTCAGCTCCCAGTGGATCCCTGTAGTGCCAGGAAATTTGTGACCTTTAGTGAGTGTGTGGAAACCCTGCATGCTCTGAGCCCCTGCCTTGGGGTTTGGTATCTGTTACAGACTGAATGTCCATGTTGCTCCCAAATTCCTGTGCTGAAACCCTACCCTCAAAAGTGATGGTATTAGGAAGTGGTTAGAATTAGATGCAGTCATGAGGATGGAGCCTTATAAATGGGGATTAGTGCCCTTTAAGAGTCGTGAGAGAGATGCTTCCTGTCTCTGCCTTCCTCCGTGTGAAGATGCAACAAGAAGACAGCAGTCTGCAAGCCAGCTGAACTCAACCATGATCTCAGACATCCAGCCTCCAGAACTGTGAGAAATACATTTCTGTTGCTTATAAGCTTCTAGTCGTAGCCCAAATGGACCAAGACAGTATCTGATGCTGATGTTCCAGTGGTACTGGGGGCCTGAATCTGGGCAGGAGACTGATCCTGGAAGACACTCTCGATTATGCTTGGACAGGCTGGTTCAGTTTTCCTTGTCATCCTCCTCCTGGAGCAGCCTCAGAGTATGTGCCGATGGCTCCTCCACCTGCTGGTCTCACAAATCCTTCCTTATCTCTCCTGTCCCCTCATTTGCTCTCTTTTTCAGTTGTGTCTTTTCTTTATTAATAATTTAACTTAAAGTTTCTGATAGATAGAGTGTGCTAATTAAGTTAAGCATGCAGTAAGTTGCCAATGATCTCACTGTACTGTGGAAATAAATAACGACAGCAAAACTTCTGGTCATAGAAAATAGAGTGAAAAGTTTCAAGTGGAATCAAGCAACAGAGAGCTGCCACAGAGGCAAAATGATCCACAAGGGTGAGGACTGGAACCCAGGACTCAGGTCATGAGGTCTCAGTTATACCTGTTGCCTCATCTTCACATGTTGTATCTAGAGTTCTATCTACACATAAGTCAACAGAAGAATTCTGTGCAGTGGCCTTTGTAACTACCACAGCGAGCGGAGTATGGTGGAAATGATACTATATGCCATCTGAGGCTGGTTCATAAAAATGCCATGAACTTTTATCAGTGTTTCTTTATATTTTTTCTTGCAATTGCTATAGTGTCTTCTTTATGAACACGGTTGTTGTATATTAATAATTTTATATCTTCATGGTGAATCACAGGCTTTATCATTATAAAATGCTCTTCCTGGTCTCTTTTAATGTCACTCCTCTTGTTGATTCTTATATTTACATATTCCCAGCATACCTTTTGGAAGAAAAGTTATGACCAACCTAGATAGCATATTCAAAAGCAGAGACATTACTTTGCTACTAAGGTCCGTCTAGTCAAGGCTATGGTTTTTCCTGTGGTCATGTATGGGTGTGAGAGTTGGACTGTGAAGAAAGCTGAGCACCAAAGAATTGATGCTTTTGAACTGTGGTGTTGGAGAAGACTCTTAAGAGTCCCTTGGACTGCAAGGAGATCCAACCAGTCCATTCTGAAGGAGATCAGTCCTGGGATTTCTTTGGAAGGAATGATGCTAAAGCTGAAACTCCAGTACTTTGGCCACCTCATGTGAAGAGTTGACTCATTGGAAAAGACTCTGATGCTGGGAGGGATTGGGGGCAGGAGAAGAAGGGGATGACCGAGGATGAGATGACTGGATGGCATCACTGACTCGATGGACGTGAGTCTGAGTGAACTCTGGGAGTTGGTGATGGACAGGGAGGCCTGGCGTGCTGCGATTCATGGGGTCGCAAAGAGTTGGACACGACTGAATGACTGAACTGAACTGAGCTTACCTTTGTCCATTTAAAAATTATTATGCTATCTGAATTTCTTTGTCTTTTGAGTGTGTCCCTTGTACATTGCGTAGGTCTTTGTTTTGTTTTGCTGGCCAGCCTAAGAATCTTTTCCTTTTTTGGAAAAACATTTATTTATTTGGCTGTGCCAGGTCTTAGTTGTGTCATATGGGATCTTTTAGTTGGGGCATGTGAACTGTTAGTTGGGATCTAGCTCCCTGACCTGGGATCAGATGGCCTACAGTATTGGGCGTGCAGACTCTTAGCCACTGGACCACCAGGGAAGTCCCCCAAATCTTTTCTCTTTAATAGGTGAGTTAAAAGGAAAGTGGTGCCATCAATATGTTTGGCTCATTTCTGTCATATTATTATGACATGGCACATATCTCTTATCTCTCATACTTCTTATTGTGTATCTCTCACTACGTGGACTTTTATGTTCTTTCTCTCTTGATACATCTTTTGGTATTTGGGAAGGTTTTAAGTTTTGTTCTAATGGTCATCTTTATATTCATACCTTTATATAATACCCAAAGTACCCTCTCTTCTTTGTAGGTGGCCCATTGTCTTTTGGTGCCATTATACTAAACAATGTTAAAATCAGGTAGTGACATCTTTTCCCTGCCTCCTCCTTTTACACCAGTATTTAAAGTAGTACTGTCATATTTCCAAAAAATACTTATAAGGCAATCAGCATGCTTATTCTACTTTTCATCCACACCCTCCATTCTTATCTACTTTATTATGATAGTTGCATTTTATTTACATTATCAGAAATGTAAGCACTACATGCTATCCTGTCTCACAACCATAATTCAGTATTAATTTTACAGGTAAATATGTATTTAATGTCTACCACCAATGCTTATGCAGGTATCTTTCCAGTCATTTTTTTGTTTGTTTGTTTGTTTTCTGAAACTAATTTTCTAATGGATTCCTTAGGAAAAGATCATGGAAAGATGTTCCAGAGTTCTCACATCTTATCAAAAATTTTACTTGTGGCCTTTATACTTGAAGGTCAATTTGGCTGGATATAAAACCTGCAGTCACACTTTCCTTTTCTTGAGTAATTGATTGTATTTTGTCAAAAAGCATTGCTGTCAGAGAGCCCGAGGACAACCTCATTTTCTTTCCCTTGTAAGTGATCAGTCTTTTTGCTTGGATGTCAATTCTTTTCTTTCTTTCTTTGGCTGCACTCTACAGTTTATGGGATCTTAGTTCCCCAACCAAAGATTGAACCCGAGCCCTTGGCAGTGACAGTGTGGAGTCCTAAGCACTGGACCATCAAGGAATTCCCAAACAATCCTTTTCTCTTTTCTGTTACTGCTTTTTTTATTTTAAAAAAGTGAATTGAGTATTTTTGGAGAAAAGAGTTAAGAGTTTTTTAGACTCTTGGTTCTAGAACTCCTGTTGTTTTTGCAAAGAGATAAAAAATATGGCGGGGCATTTTCTGACATTAGTTTCCTCTGCTTCACATTTTTTATCCTTTGCTCCTATTGTCCAGTCCTGTTCCACTTGGATACTATTTTCAGCACCTTCTGGGTTTTCTTCTCAGATTAACTAGCTGTGTTTTTTGATGAATTTTGGGGGTTTGGGGATACTTAGTAGATTGGGGGTACCCTGTTACCTAATACTGTTGTCCGAGGCCTCTGATTTTGCTATCCTGATGACTTCATCTGTGTTTGGGGGAGCTATAGGAGATTAAAAAGCTGTGCCCTTGCCACCATTTTCTCTGAATCCACTCTTACCCCTACATTTTAATAATAAACTTTAAATTTTCTGACAGCTTTAGATTTATAAGAATATTACAAAGGTAGTACAGAAAGATCCCATATACTCTGCCTCTGGGTTTTTCCTTTTATTAACATCTTCCATTAGTACAGTACCTTCATTGTAATAAATGGACCAATATTAATACTATATTATTAACTGAAGTCCATATTTTATTCAGATTTCCTCACTTTTTACTAACATCTTCTCCTGTCTCAGAACCCCTTCTAGGACACCATCATGCCTCCTTGTGCTTCCCTTGGCCATGGCGGTTTCCTTGTTTTTGAGGAGGACTGGCCAGATATTTTGTAGAATGTCTCCCAGCTGAGATTTGTCTGATGTTTTTCTCATGATTAGATTGGGTTTATAGGTTTGGGGAGGGCTTCCCTTGTGGCTCAGCTGGTAAAGAATCCGCCTGCAATGCAGGAGACCTTGGGTTTAATCCCTGGGTTGGGAAGATCCCCTGGAGAAAGGAAAGGCTACCCACTCCAGTATTCTGGCCTGGAGAATTCCATGGACTGTATAGTCCATGGGGTCGCAAAGAGTCAGACATGACTGAGCAGCTTTCACTTCACTTCATGGGTTTGGGGAGGAAGAGCCCAGAAGTATCATGCCATTCTCTTCCCATTGTAGCAAGTGCACAGACAGCCTCTGTCTTCTTGTTTCTGACTCCTCTGTCCAGCTCAGAGAAAATAAGACTGATTCAATCTGAATAAGATTCCAAAGGTAGAAGTGACAGAAGCCAGGAATACAACCCAAACTCAGCCTGCTTTACCTTGGAGCCTGAACTCTTAACCACTCTGCCATGTTGGTTCTAAGAATTAAATCACTGATTTAGCATAGGCTCCACACCACTTCCCTCACATCCCAGTTGGTAAAGAATCCGCCTGCAATGCAGGAGACCTCAATTCGATTTCTGGGTTGGGAAGATCCCTTGGAGAAGGGAAAGGCTACCCACTCCAGTATTCTGGCCTGGAGAATTCCGCGGACCATACAGACCTATACAGGGTCGCGTAGAGTCGGACTGGACTGAGCGACTTTCACTTTCGCTTTCCACACCTTTCTCTTCTTTCCGCTTCCTGTTCCGGCATTGTGTCCTCTCCCCATTGTGTCCTCATCCAGGGGCCATGTCTCCTCTCCTGTCCTTGCTTTATGAAGGAAGTCCACTCTTCCTCCTACCCAGGGGCAGGGCCATTTGCTCCTTGCCCACCTCCCCCCAACCAAGCTGCCAAGAGGCTCTGTGATGAATGGGAAAGGAAAGCGGAAGGGGAGGGAGCGAGGGAGACGGGAGGGCGGGGGAGAGAGGGATGAAGAAGAGGAGGGAAGAGGGGGGATGGGAAGGGGGTAGGGGCCAGAATGGCAGATCCACAAACCCTAATTTAATCACAGGGCCCCATGCTCAATTTAACAGACACAAGGGCTCAGAATGGGGTCCCTGTGTGGCGGTGGGGCAATCAGCCCGCTGCGGTTCCTGGGAAAGCATTAATTGCGGATGACAATGTGTAAACAGTGGGGATGAATGGAGAGTGCAGGTGTGAGCTGCTGGGGCCAGCGGGGCTGTTTTCACACGAGCTGCGGCTCCCTCACTGCTGACCTGCTCCCCCAAACCGGATTAGTGGCAGCAGTTGGGGACCGTTGAGAGTGCTGGAGTTTGGCACGGAGCAAGGGGCTGAGAGCAGAAGGGGCGGGGCGGGGGAAGGGACAGGGAGGGCAGAAGCCTCGGGAGACCCGGCCGGGGTGGGGTTGGGTGGGCGTAGGGGTGGGTGGGTGTGCGCGCCTGCCTACTTCTGGCCTGCCCCCAGCCAAGCAACCAACTCTCTGGAAAGCAAGGCCGAGTCTTGAAGAACAGCTAAGGGCATCAGAGCCTGGGCAGCACGGGGGCTGGACTGGGGTCTGCTTTATGTCGAGCCTGAGAGGCTGGAGAGGGCTCCCTGAAGTCTTGAGGTCCCAGGGTCTCAGACCCTGGAGGTGTCTCGGACCCCGGAGTGGCTGGGCCTTTCTCAGCCAGCATGAACGGGCCCAGCTGATCTGGGTGGGAGAGTGTGGTGCTGGTGTGGAATTGGGGAGTTACTGAGAAACAAGTACAGGAAAGCCTTGATATTCAAACATCTTTCATCTTTGGATTCCAAAGCTCATTTCCAAAGCTGTCTCTGCCTGACATGTAAAAAAAATGTAAGTTCCCAGAGTGTGCAGGGTTCCCTGCCAGGTCACACCCGGCTCCTGAAATCTCCCTGCTCTACCTAGAGCAAGCACCCCAAGATTTTGACTTATTGTGTCCTGTAATACTAATCATGCTATTTATTTATTACTATTATGGATTCTACTTAGTGAGTATTTCTTTGTGCCAGGCCCTCTGCTAAACACTGTACTTACGTGACCCACCGGGTCTGCTTCACGTCTAACTTCCCATGTGTCTCTTGTCTTCTCAATTCTGTTGTGACTTTCTGGAGACAAAGGCAATGCCCCCCATTTCTCTTGCCTCTCCCACAATTCCTAGAACTGAGCTGGACCCTCAGGAATCCTAAGAGTTCTTCAGCCTTTATCCAGTAGGCAGTGGAGATCCATTGCCTTCTGGTATTGCCTTCTGCCATTTCGGTAGAAGTCATCGGGTTTCCGATGCCACTGGCCACCGTGATGGCTGAGGATGGAGGAATGACTTGGAAGTAGATGGGTTTGAAGGAGTTGCAACAATTATTTTGTGAAGTAACTGCAGGCCCAGTTCCACAGGAAGCTTCTGCAACCCCCACAAGAGTGCCTATCTGGAGAAAACTAATTTGAAAAGATGCATGCATCCCAATGTTCATTGCAGCATTATTAACAATAGCCAAGACACAGAAGCAACTTAAATGTCCATTGACAGATAAATGGATGAAGAAAATGTGATACATATGTGTGATGAAATATTACTCAGCCATCGCAAAGATTGAAGTAACGCCATTTGCAGCAACATGGAAGACCTAGAGATTGTCATACTGAGTGAAGTCAGACAGAGAAAGACAAATATCATATGTCTTATATGTGGAACACCCTCTCCTCCCAAATGAGATAAATGAACTTATTTAGAAAAAAGAAACATACCCAGAGACATAGAAACAGATTTATGGTTACTTAAGGGGAAAAGAGGGGGGAGGGATAAATTAGGAGTTTGGGATTAAAATACACACACTATTACATAGAAAACAGACAACCAACAAGGACCTACTGTATAGCACAGGGAATTATACTCAACATTTTGTAATAACCAATAAGGGAAAAGAAACTGAAAAAGAATTCAGGGCTGGCTGGCTATGGGGTGCGACAGCCCAGGATTCTGGTTTGAATGACTGGCAGGGAGTACAGATTAAGGGGCAGGTTCATAGTACAAAATAATGAATTGGGTTTGGAGTGACTTTCTTTCAGATTATTACTATGGACTTAAGGTTGGTAACCATGATCTGAGAGCCAAAAAAGAGTCCCAAGGGTATTTCCTGGAAGAGGGTCAGCATGCCAGGTCCCCGCATCTCCTTTCACTCGAGGGACCAGGCTGAGCCACCAGCAGGAAGTGTTCCTGCTGAGGAATGCCAACCTCATTCTGAACACCTTCTGGGGTGCCAGTCTGGAGCTAGGGGTCCAGAGCAGAGTGAATTGCTGATACAAATTGATAACAGGCTCAGAAGAGGAAAAGAAAATCAAGTTGGCCCTAAAACATCTCATGTATAACTGAAGTGAAAACAGCACACAGATGTGAATTGCATTCGAGATCTTGAACCTGTGATTTTTCAGGTACACTGTTCTCCCTCCACCACCTGTTTGTTTTTATTTCCTTTTTCAGAGAGATGAATTATATAGTTTTTTCCTTGCAAGGTCCCGGCACTTGAAGTGAAGTGACTTTCCAACCACAGGGAAGGTCAATGGTAACCCAGATCTAAAACACTGGGAGTGATAAGCTACATATTGAGTACTATCTGTATTTTTGCATCATTTTCCTATTTGAATTTCTAAATAATGGTTTTTGGTACAGTGGTTATGGAGTCAGAGCCTGAAATCAGATCTCAGCTCTGTCACTTGCCAGCTGTGTGATTTTGGGCAATACTTAAGCACTCTCTGCCTTAGTTTCTCCATCTATGAAATGAGGATAGTCATACCTGCTGCAGGCTTCGCTGGTGGCTTAGATGGCAAAGAATCCGCTTACAATGCAGGAGACCTCGGTTTGGTCCCTGGGTTGGGAAGATCCCTTGCAGGAGGGCATGGCAACCCACTTCAGTATTCTTGCTTGGAGACTCTTCATGGACAGAGGAGCCTGGTGGGCTGCAGTCCATGGGGTGCCAAAGAGTTGGACACAACTGGGTGACTAAGCACAGCACACAATACTTACTGCATGGCACTACCATGAGGACCACAGGTGTTCACGCATCTACTTGCTGAGGAATGTGTCTGGCTCATCCTAAGTATCAGTAAATATTGTGATCCTGGGAGTTTCTCAACTTTTCCTGCTTCAGCCCAAGAAATGCTCTTCTTGGGGAGCCCTCTGGCTTTTCTGCTTCATTGGTCCCTATACAGACTGTGCATCAGCTTTTGGGGCCCTCAAGATGGAGTCCTACAAGGAAGTCATCATTCATATTCTCATCGAAGATGATTTAGCCCTGTGGGCCAGATTTGAATGGTGGTTCTTCCATGTTGGGATTTCTTGAATTAGATTTAAAAATGAAACTGATAGATACAGACTACTGGGGAAGTGGGAATATTAAAGAAAGAACCATCATTATTTCATGCAGGGACATTCTAGCACCAAAAATGTTGAAAGGGAACATTGGACATTGATGCATTTTGACTACCAAGCATCCATTCACCTGCTTTAGCCAACAGCCCCTGTTTTGCTGTGTCCATCTCTCCCCAACAACCAGCCCCTGACTCAGAGCTGAAGCCTGGGGACAAGTGTAAGTCAGTCAGGGCTCCTCATTCCTCCGGGCCCAGCAATGAAGCTCAATCAGATGCTGAGACTGGTTGGAATTCTGTGGAAAAAGCAGTTGGTCCTTTCTGATGAGCTGGGACCTGAGAGCACATAGCCTGGAGGTGGTGCTGTCATATTCCTAGCAGCGGCAAGCCTGAGGCCAACAAGGAGGAAGGCTGAATCAAAAGATGAAGAAGATTTTTGAGTTCCAAGTCCAGCGATGCCTGAAGCCTCTAGATTTTTTTTTAATATAACCTTTTTATTTTAAAACAGTTTTAGATTTACAGAAACATTGTGAAAATAGTATAGAGAATTCCCATAGACCCTATACCCCATTGCTCCTATTATTAACAACTTACGTTATTGTGGCACATGTATCTCAATGAATAAACTGGTATTGGTGCATTATTCAGTTCAGTTAAGTTCAGTCGCTCAGTCGTGTCCGACTCTTTGCGACCCCATGTATCTCAGCACACTAGGCCTCCCTGTCCATCACCAACTCCTGAGGAGTTGAGGAGTTCACTCAGACTCATGTCCATCGAGTCCGTGATGCCATCCAGCTATCTCATCCTCTGTTGTTCCCTTCTTCTCCTGCCCCCAATCCCTCCAAGCATCAGAGTCTTTTCCAATGAGTCAACTCTTCGCATGAGGGGGCCAAAGTACTGGAGTTTCAGCTTTAGCATCATTCCTTCCAAGAAATCCCAGGGCTGATCTCCTTCAGAATGGACTGGCTGGATCTCCTTGCAGTCCAAGGGACTCTCAAGAGTCTTCTCCAACACCACAGTTCAAAAGCATCAATTCTTCGGCGCTCAGCCTTCTTCACAGTCCAACTCTCACATCCATACATGACCACAGGAAAAACCATAGCCTTGACTAGACGGACCTTTGTTGGCAAAGTAATGTCTCTGCTTTTGAATATGCTATCTAGGTTGGTCATAACTTTTCTTCCAAGGAGTAAGCGTCTTTTAATTTCATGGCTGCAGTCACCATCTGCAGTGATTTTGGAGCATTATTATTTTAAAATATTTATTTATTTATCCGCCTGTGCTGGGTCTTATTTTGCGGCACATGGGATGTTTAGTTGTGGCATGTGGGATCCAGTTCCCTGATGAGGGACTGAACCTGGGCCCCCTGCATTGAAAGCTTGGAGTCTTAGCTACTGGACCACCAGAGAAGTTCCTGGTATGTTATTATTAAACAAGGTCTATATTTTATTCATGCATTCTTAGTCTTCGCCAATGCCCTTTTCTATTTCAGGGGCCCACCCTGGATACCACATTCTATGTAGACTTCTTCTTGGCTGTGACAGTTTCTCAGACTTTCCTTGTTTTGGGTGACATTGACACTTTTGATAAATACTGGTCAGATATCCTATAAAATGTCCCTTAATAGGTATTCGTCTGATGTTTTTGTTGTGATTAGGTTGGCGTTGTATGTTTTGGGAGGAAGACCACAGAAGTGAAGTGTGGTTCTCATCACATCATATCAAGGGTGCCTTGTCACCTGGTCAACAGGACATCACGGTTGATGTTGACCTTGATCACCTAACTGAGGTGGGGTTTTCAGGTTTCTCCACCGCCAAGTTATTTATTTATTCAAGGAATGGTTACATTTATTATTTAAATGTTCTTTAAAAAATCTTAAGAATGCCTCACTTGACAATGGTTGCCGCACGCTGTCTTTTTCTTAATTACTTACTTCTGGCTGGGCTGGGTCTTCATTGCTGCTCTGGCTTTCTCTAGCTGCGGAGCGCAGGGGCTACTCTCTAGTTGTGGTGTGATGGCTTCTAATTGCAGTGGCTCTCTTATTGCGGAACACGGGCTCCAGGCTGTGAGGGCCTCAGTAGTTGTGGCTTCCAGGCTCTAGAGCACAAGCTCAATAGTTGTGATGCACGGGCTTAGTTGCTCTGAGGCATGTGGGATCTTTCCCGATCAGGGATCAAACCCACGTCTCCTGCACTGGCAGGCGGATTCCTTACAACTGAGCCACCAGGGAAGCCCTGTCAAGTTATTTCTTATTGTCCTTTCCATACTGTTCTTTTTGGAAAGAATTCAGTGTGTGCAGCCCATGCTTAAGGAGCAGGGATTTACGTCGCTTCCCTTTGAGGATGGAGTGTTCTACATAAATTATTTGGAATTCTTCTGCCTGGGAGACTTTTCTTCTCATTTATGTATTCAATCATTTATTTATGTAAGTATGGACTCCTGCATATTTATTTTATATTTTGGGATATAATCCAATGCTACTTTATTGATTTAGTTGCTCAGACTGTTCCAGCTTTGAGTACTGGCGGGTGGGGGGTGGTCGTCTATGTCGGCTACCATCGTTGTGGTCACCTTGGCTTTTCAGTGGCACAAGCTATCAATTCCTTTTTAGTGTAAGTCAGTTTAAGTGAGGGTTTCTGTCATTTGTAACCACAGGATTCTTAACAGCTCTTCAGGGAGTATGTAGGTTGCAATACTTGTTGAACACTTCACATGTTGCCAATATTTCTCTTATGTCAATGCAGCTGACTGACCATTTTACCCTGGAAAGAACCAATCCTCTCTTGGGCTGCGGCGAGCACTTTGCTGAGCCCTGTGGAAACAGCCGGAGGCTTGGGAGACGGGGGTGGGTGATGGTGGGGGGGGAAAGACAAGTCATGTAACCAGCCTCTGAGTTAGTAAAGGGGCACAGAGATGAGAGGGGATTAAGTGACGCCACGTTGTGTCCAATCCTGTGCCCCTCATCTGCTGAGCCCCTCATCTGCTGAACTGGCTGCTGCAGAAAGTGAATGAGGCCCCCCAAACTAGGCTCCCAGATAAAACACAGGACATGCAACCGACTGTGAATTTCAGATGAGTATTGAGGAAGTTTTAGTATATGTATGTCCCAAATATTGTAGTTGTTCAGTCGCTAAGTCATGTTCGACTCTGTGACCCCATGGACTGCAGCATGCCAGGCTTCCCTGTCCTTCACCATTTCCCAGAGTTTGCTCAAACGCATGTCCATTGAGTTGGTAATGCCATCCAGCCATCTCATCCTCTGTTGTCCCTTTCTCCTCCTGCCTTCAATCTTTCTCAGCATTAGGGTCTTCCAATGAGTTGGCTCTTCACATCAGGTGGCCAAAGGATTGGAGCTTCAGCTTCAGCATCAGTCCTTCCAATGAGTATTCAGGATTGATTTCCTTTAGGATTGACTAGTTTGATCTTCTTGCTGTCCAAGGGACTCTCAAGAGTCTTCTCCAGCACCATAGTTTGAAAGCATCAATTCTTCAGCACTCAGACTTTTTTACGTTCTCTCACATCCATAGATGACTACTAGAAAAACCACAACTTTGACTATATTGACTTTTGTCAGCAAAATGATGTCTTTGCTTTTTAATATGCTCTCTAGGTTTGTCATAGCTTTTATTCCAAGGAGCAAGCGTCTTTCAATTTCGTGGCAGCAGTCACTCACTCCACAGTGATTTTGGAGCCCAAGAAAATAAAAATCTGGCACTGTTTCCACTTTCTCCCCATCTATTTGCCATGAAATGATGGGACAGGATGCCATGATCTTAGTTTTCTGAACGTTGAGTTTTAAGGCAGCTTTTTCACTCTCCTCTTTCACCCTCATCAAGACACGAGTGTATGCTTATACTTAAAAAGTTATTCGTTGTTTATCTAAAATTCAAAGTTAAATGGGCATCCTGGTGCCCCTGCTCAAATGCCCTCCCATGTTTAGGCTCCTCAGGGCAGGAACTCCAGGGAAGGTGACTTTGCAACTTCAACCTGATCCATAGCTTGAGCCATGTGGTGTCCTGGAGACAGACTTTGTCAGACTCTCATGGGTTCAGATCTCAATTCCCTGCCATTTTTGGCCAGTTGCTTGATAATTCTGAGCTCAGTTTCCACACTCCATCGTGCAAAAGGTTGTTAAGTCATAGATGCCCTTATAACACTTTAGACGGTTTCTTTGTGGATTAAATGGTCCAATATCTAGTGGGCACCCAGTGAACAGTGGCTGCTATTGATGATACTCTTATCTGGACAAGCAAACAGAAAGTCCTGTGAAGGCAAGAGAGGAGATTCAAGGTCATGGCAAATCAGCCTCCTCACTCCCAACCTATCCCCTTTTCTGAGTCAGAGGGCAGCCCAGGTCCCAGATGCAGAGGCTGGAGGTGAGGATGGGGTGAGGCTGCTCTGTGAGAACTTCTCTGAGGCCTGTGCTCTGGGCTGGAGCTCTGCATCCCCTCACTGTCCAGTTTTCTAAGGACTTGGGATCCTCCAGGTGGAGCTGGGCCTGGAGGCTGAAGGCAGGAGCCTGATTGATAGGGTTTGCAAGGTGCTAGTCCTTGGTGGGGGCTTCCCAGGTGGCTCAGTAGTAAAGAATCTGCCTGCTAATGCAAGAGACACAGGTTCAATCCCTGGGTTGGGAAGATCCCTTGGAGAAGGGAATGGCTACCCACTCCAGTATTCTTGCCTGGGAAATCCCACAGACAGAGGAACCTGGCAGGCTACAGTCCAAGGGGTTGACATGAATCAGACATGACTAAGCAACTAAAACACATCCTTGTGGACAAAAGAGGAAACTGGTTCCTTGGGAAAGCTGACTTTTCCTATCACAAACAGGGCAGGTACATACACAATGAAATGAAGTCACTCAGTCGTGTCTGACTCTTTGCGACCCCATGGACTGTAGCCTACCAGGCTCTTATGTTCATGGAATTTTCCAGGCAATAGTCCTGGAGTAGATTGCCATTTCCTTCTCTAGGGGATCTTCCCAACCCAGGGATCGAACCTGGGTCTCCCGCATTGTAGACAGACGCTTTACCGTCTGAACCACCAGGGAAGTCTTAAATGTAAATTATATGCCTGGCTTACATGTGTGTGGAGTCCATGAGCAGTGATCAGCTGTGATCGACTCTTTCCGACCTCAGGGACTGTAGCTTGCTAGGCTCCTCTGTGCATGGAATTTTCCAGGCAAGAATATTGGAGTGGGTTGCCACGCCCTCCTCCAGGGGATCTTCCTGACCCAGGGATAGAACCTGTGTCTCTTTGTCTCTTTCATCTCCAACACTGGCAGGCATATTCTTAACCACTGAGCCACCTGGGAAGCCCCACATACACAGTAATGAAAGCTAAATTTATTGAGCACTTAGTATGTGCCAGACATTGTTTTAAGCACTTTTATCTTCCAGTTTTATTGCGATATAATTGACATAATATTGTACTAGTCCAAGCTATACCACATAATGATTTGATAATTGTATATATTTTGAAATGAGCACTGCAAGAAGTTTAGCTAACACCTATCACCTCACAGTTACTATTTTTTTTTTTCTTGTGATGAGAATTTTTAATATGTACTCTCTTAGGAACTTTCAAATATACAACACAGCATTGTTAAGTATAGTCATATGCTGTGCATCACATCCCCAGAATATTATTTATCTTATAACTGGAGTTATTATCTTTTGATTCCTTCCACCCACTCTCCCCACTCTCTGCTTCTGGCAACCACCAATCTCTTCTCTGTATCTATGAGTTTGTTTTTATTTTTTAATTTTATTTTCAAATTTATTTATCTGGCTGAGTCGGGTCTTAATCACAGCAGGTGGGATCTCAGTTCCCCGACCAGAGATCGAACCCACATCCCCTGCATTGGAAGACGGCAGTTTCTTAACCACTGGACCACCAGGGAAGTCCCTGTTTGCTTTTAGATTCCAGAAATAAGTGTGAATCATATCGTATTTGTCTTTCTCGGCCTGACTTATTTTGATTAACATAACGCCCTCAAGGGCCACTCATGTCATTGAAAATGACAAGATTTCATTCTTTTTCATGGCTGACTAACATTCCAGAGTATAGCCCAGGGGTCCCCATCTCCTGGATTCTAAGGTCTGATGATCTGAGGTGGAGCTGATGTAATAATAATAGAAATAAAGAGCACACAAAATGTAATGCATTTGAATTATCCTGAAACCATCCCTCCTGCCCCAGTCCATGGAAAAATTGTCTTCTATGAAACTGGTCCCTGGGGCCAAAAAGATTGGGGACTGCTGATCCAGGCTGTTTCCATGTCTTGGCTATTGTAAATGGTGCTGCAATAAACACAGGAGAACATATATTATTTATCCTCATTATCCTGTTTTTTCCTTCCTTTGGGTATATTCCCTAAAGTGGGAAGGCTGAGTCATAGGTTAATTCTGTTTTTTAATGTTTTGAGGACTCTGCATACTGTTCTCCATAGCAGCTGCACCAATTTACATTCCCACCAACAGTGCACAAGCGTTCCCTTTTCTCCACATCCTCACCAGCATGTGTTACCGTTTGCCCTTCTGATAGCAGCCATTCTCACAGAAGTGAGGTATTATTAAAATGTATTTTATTTATTTGGCTATGCTGGGTCTTAGTTGCAGCATGTGGGATCTAGAGCCCTGACCAGGGACTGAACTGGGGCCCCCTGCATTGGGAGCGTGGAGTCTCAGCCCCTGAACCACCAGGGACGTCCCAAATGTGAGGTATTATGTATTTTGGGGGTATTACTTCATTTAATGATCAAAACTCAATTTTATTGGTGGAGAAACTGAGGCACAAAAGAATTAGGAAACCTGCCCAAAGTTACACACTTAGTAAATGCGACGGCCTGGCAGCTGTGTGCCAGCTGCACGCTCTGGTCTGTGAGCAGCAGGGTAAAGCCCTGGGAAGGCCCACCGCCCACCTTCCCCTCCCAGCCCCACTAGCCCGGAGTCGCTAGGTTTGTATCTTTATTGTGTAGTTGAGGACTCTGCAGTTTATAGAGCTTGCCGGAGGCATGATTTCACAAGTGAATTTCCAACTTGCAGGTGCCTGGAGGTGTCAAGGAGGGGAGGAGAGGCCAGTGATGACCTTTTCCCTTCACGCCAGCCCTCAGAAGAGGTGGAAGTGTGTTCTTATGCCTTGATTTATAGCAGGGGCATGGGATTTAGTTCTCGCTATCAACTTAGGAGCCACTTGAAGATTCTATTAAAAGAAAATTGCCTTGTAATTTATAACAGTGGGGGTTGGGAGCTGGGGAAAAGAAACCAAAAGACAAATCCCAACCAAACAGGAAAACAATTTAAATGGTCAACAATAGAGGAAGCCATTAACTCAACTATGGTACAAGGCCTTGATGGTGTATTTTTGCAGCCATTTAAAAATATTTTCCAAGACTGTTAACATAGGAAAATGCCCCAGATAAAGTAAAAGCAGGAGATAAAAACTTTCTATGACATACCTCATTAAACAATGATAAATTTATAAATGACTTATTACACATACAAAAAGGCCTGAAGAAAAGACTCTGGAATGTTGATAGTGGTTCTCTCCAGGCTGTGAAACTAATAGCAATTAAAAAAAAATTTTTTTAACTATACTCTTACATACCTGCCACATATTTTACAAATCAGTTCCTTAACTCAGAGACCATTGGCGCTGAAAGGCATCCAGGTGGTATCCAACCATGGCATTTTAAAGGTGGGGAAACTGAGGTCCAGGCCTGGGAAAGCGGCAGTGGCTGGCAGGCTCCTTTGCCCCAGGACCCTGCCCGGAGGAGGTCAGCCCAGAACTCTCACTCTCTGGATAGGGGGATCGCGTGGGGCGCCCCCCTCCACGGGGCACGGCTGGAGTACAGGGGAGGAGGAGGCAGATGGGGAGACGATGGGAGGGGGCTGACTGCAAGCGAAGATGGGGGAACCTTTCAAAAAATGGAAACCAGATGAACCGTTCAAAGGGGAGCACATTCTTCACGGCGCGCTCCTTTGTTGCGAGCGTGTGAGGCGGCGGCAGCTGCGCGCTTTGCCCCCAGCCCACGGCCCGACGGGGTGGACACGGATAACTGCATTAGACGCACTCAGCTCTTTTCAATAAAACGCTCTTGTTGGCGGCACAATAGGGGGAACGGGGCAGCAACCCCAGGCCCGGCCCGGGGCGCCCTGCCCTCCCTGCGGAGAGCCCAGAGCGCGCTCATTTTTCAGGTCTCGGCTAATTGACGTTTGGTCGCTGTAGGTTCAAAAGAAAAGGCCGAACTCAAGTCCACTTCCACCGGAAATGAGGCCGCCCTCCCCCACCCGTCCCCCGGGGGTCAGTCTCTGGGGGCGCAGCCGGGGACCACAGTGCAGCTGGCCACAGGCTGCGCGGGGAAACGCGCGCCCAGCAGAATCCTATTCCCAGTGTTGCTTTGATCGGAAGATCAGGTGTCCAGAGGGTGTCTACCCCAGGGCTGGGGCGCCATGCCTTCTAGTTTCTGTGGGAGAAATATCAATACATCTCGGGAAGGGGGCTGGTGACAGTTGCCAGTGTAGATAGTTTCAGGGTGGGAAGACTTCAGTAGAGATTACCAAATGCCACATTCTTTTAGCGATTCTAATAAAGATAGCTCAGAACATTCTTTATAAAAAAGAAAAAAAAAGGAAAGAATGAGTACAATGCTTTATCTAGGAGTGAGGTATTTACTGTCCCGGGTTTACAGATGTGAGAACCGAGAGGTTATTGACTTGCTAAAATTGCCATTAGGAAATGGCCAAGCTGGAATCTGAACCCAGGGCTGTTGACTTAAGTTTCTTAACCTGGGAGCTATTGACATTCTAGCCTCAATAATTCTTTGCTGAGGACTGTCCAGAGCCTTGCAGATGAGTGATAGCACCCCTTTTTGGTCATGGCGACCAAAATGTCCCTAGATATTGCCAAATATCTCTTGCGGGGGGCAAATTCACCCTCTGCTGAGAGGCAGTGTTTTCAAACAAGCCCGGCATGCTGCATGTCCTGGTATGCTGGTTTGCACTGGGCTCAGTATTTCATCTTTTGGGGAAACCAATTGGAACAGCAATGTGGAATTCTTTTCATAAAGATCAGCCCTGTGGTTTGTCGAGGGTGTGGTAGGAGAGTCGGCTGAAAAAGACAAGGTCAGACTGTCTGGACACCAGAACCCAAAGCTATGTTGAGCACTGGGGGGTATTTTGAATTGGGTGTCTGTCTGTCTGTCTGGGGTGGCCCTCAAACCCTTCAGCTGCTCTCCCCATTTCTCTCTGCCAAGATGGTCCTGCAAAGGGTGAGCCAACCTCCTGCCTCCATTCACTCTGCCAAACAGCAAATGTAGCCTTCTCCACTGGAAGGGCTGAAATTTTGGGGATCGCAGCCAGTGAAGGCAGTAGGAAGGAAGGTGACGTCACCCTTAAGAGAGACTGAGCCTCAGTGTGGAATAAGGGGACCTTGTTGCAGGCAGTCAGCTGCCCTGTTGGCCCACGATGATGGGAAGGGGCTTGAGCCTGACTTTCATAAGTGCTCACAACATTTTTAGCTGCAACTTGCGTGTGACCTTTCCTCCACCTCCTCGTCCTGCTGTGGGCCTGCTGCTGCTTTAGCTTCCTCAGTGGTTCCACTCCCCAGTCCCCAGAGCTGCTCGGGTCACTCAAAAGCCAACCGCAGGCTCTAGGGCCCCACTGAACTGAGGCCTGTGTCCGTCCAGCTGCCTCTTTCTCACTTAAAGTTGATTGATAACTGCGCAATCTCATATTTGTTTTTCCAGTGCTGACCCTCCTACTATCCAAATGGCTGTGTTGACTTTTTATGGGAAATGCCATTTACAGAAGGCCCTCTGGAAGGAGTGACAGGTCCATGAGGAAGTCAGAGACACCAGGGCCTACCAGGCTTTCCTCTTGTCCCCAGTACCCTTGCGAGCTGCAGTTGATGGGGATGGGGGCCTCAGAGACTTGGAGATGGAGCTTATCTTTTCTAATGGCGCTCTGTCAAGAGAGCATAGAGGATAAGGACTCCAAGGAATTAAAGAGAGGAACAGACCTCTGGAAAGAAAGGAAATGGGAGAATGGGATAGTAAAGAGCAATCTACATCTCAGATAACAAAAGGTTAGGACTTTTGATAACTGAAGTTTGTGTCTTGCTCTTTCTCTAATATACCCGTAAACCTTTGGGTTAAGCACAAAGATGTGTATAGCTGTCCCTCCGGATTGGTTCCAGGACCTTCCCCCATACCCAAATCCACAGATGCTCAAGTCCCCTGTATAAAATGGTATACTATTTGCATATGAACTATTCAGGTCTTCCCTTATACTTTAAATTTAAAGGGAAGATCTACAATACCTAATAGAATGTAAATGCTATGTAAATAGTTGCCAGTGAAGCAAATTCAAGTTTTGCTTTTCGGAACTTTCTGTAATTAAATTTTATTTTTTTTCTCTTTTGAACTGCAGTTGGTGGAATCCATAGATATGGCGGAAACCATGGATAACAGATGAGGCTGTGTGTATACACCCCCCACACACATAGCCTTAGTTTACTTTGGTCCAAGACATACACTTTTTCGGTTTCCCCTCTTAGCCAATGATACATATTTGGTGGCCACAACTTCCTTCTAAAAGGACCGTTTGTTTTGTTTTATTTTTTTGGCAGCCCATGAGACATGTGAGATCTTAGTTCCCCGACCAGGGATCAAACCCGCACCCTCTGCAGCAGAAACGTGAAGTCTTAACCGCTGGATTGCCAGGGAAATCCTAGAGGACCGTGTTACCAGAAGGAAGACAGGAAAATATGTATCTGTGTGCCTCCACCATATGGAACTGCTGCTTTTCTCTGCATGTTCCCCCTCCCCTGGGTGGTTCACACTGGTGCTGTTTTGCTGAGATTATCTGCACTATCCAACTTCATTAGTTGCAACCCCCTCCTTCCCTGGGACAAAAAATAAGGCCAAACTGTTCAAAAGAACACATGGAGACCCCATTAATGTGGGGCCTAATTGTGCCAATTCAACCCCCTCAATAACTCTAATTAAAACCTGTCTTGTGTGGGGAGCTGAATGGCCACACAGCTGTCATTCCAGACAATCCCATAACAGAGCTATGAAAAAAAAAAAGGCTCTCGATGCAGTTTTGGGTGGTGGTTGTTATGGAAAGGGTCAGTGGGAGAGGATTAAGACCAGGGTGCAGTTGGAGCGGGGAACCTTGAAAAAGTCTTCTCTGTCAGGCCACAGTTGGAAATCCGAAGACCTTTAGCTTTTCCCTCTGGCTTCCCCCTCCTTTCCCTCCCCTGCTCTGCCCCCCAGGCAGGAACACCTGCATACTGACTGGAAGGGGCCGTGACCACCAGACACATGGATACCACAAGTTGATTGAAACATCTGAAAGAAGAGGGGAAAAAAAAGAAAAAACTCAACCAACACAATCGCACAGCCAAACCCGAGAAAGCGCTTTTTTTCTCTGCTTCCACCCTTGTCTGTTAGGATCCAGCTGCACTTTGCTGGGCACCATAAATAACTCTGCAATTACATTAATTGGTTGCATATTTGTTGACACTGAAGGAGCAGGCCTTGAGGTTGGGGGAGGTGGGTTTCAGCTGCAATTTAACACTCTTCCCCTCTGCCCTTCCTCCGGGTCTGATCTCCAACCACCCTGGCGGGCACTGAGTTTTTCTGGATGGAGGGAAGCAGTGGGCTGCCCAGCCTGTATTGAATAGGCTTTGCCAGTCTCCAGGCACACTCCTGTCTCCTTTGTCGGCTGTCCCTGGATCCGTTTGTTGATCCACTGGGTTTAGAAGTTACACCCTGCTCTGGGAGAACTGAGCGATGGGTTCCTGGTAACACTCTATGGGGCTGAATTCCATTTGGAGGCAGGGGATGTGGTGGACTTTTTGTCAGGCATACTGTTTGGATCAAATGAGAACTGGCTAGACCTTTGTCTGAATCCCCATACCCGTCTTGGATGCTCCTTATGGCTTGGCCCACCCGATGGAGTTTCTCAAATTCCATTCCTTGGAAAGAGACAGAATCTTTGTTACCTCGTTCACTGTACCTCAGTCTGGCCAAGAGCAGGAAAATTTGGTTGGAAAACCAGCTCTCTCTTATCAGGGAGGACTTCACACAATGAAGTGGAGGGCAAGGAGGGGCGGGTACTGAGCTCCAACTGGCAGTTCAAATTCTGCTGAGTATCAGAAAATTGGGACTCATTCTCCTTCTGCCAGAACTAGAACGGGAGGCATTCCCCTGGGGTTCTGGCCTGGGGCTAGAGGGTGGGTGAGAGTCCACAAGACACCCTGGCGGGGTGTGTCTTGGCAGTGGCCCTGCTGAGTGATGGGAACCATCCTTGGAAGGAGGAGCTGTGTCTGTTGAGTTCAGCGCTGTATCCCTACAATGGCCAGCAGGAGCCCAGCACACAGGAGGCTCTCAGCTCACACTGGATGGATGGATGAAGACCTGAAGTCCGGTTTCCTGGTGCTCCGTGCTCTTAAGAAGGAAGGAATTACATCAATCTGAAATCACTTGGTTTACTTCCAAATGGTATGATGGAAAGGGCATAGGCTTTGGAGCCAGCAGACTATAACTTTAAAACCTCTACTTTTCAAGCCATTCTAAGGACAAATAAGCACAGGTAAGTAAACACAACGAAAATGACTTCCTTTTCCTCTCTCTGTGAAGCCAGCGAGGGGAAGAACCTTCTGAATTGTGGCCTCTGGTGGCCTCATTGCAAAATAAGGATAATGACATGGTCCTATATATTAGCAAAATGGAAAGCAGGCTTAAGAACCTGAAAGGTAGGCCCACCTGGTCTCCAGGCTTGCTCTCGCCACTGGTTCTTTGTATTTGCTGTTCCCTGTGTCTGGAATGCTCTTCCCCAGATCTCTGCAGGGCTCCGGCCCTCAGTCCTTCAGGCCTTTGCCCAAATGTCACCCATTTGGAGAGGTCTTCTTCCAGCACCCTACCCAAAAGAGCACTCCCCGCCCCCACCACCATCACTCTCAGCTCCCTTACCTGCTTTGTTCTTCCTTGTGGTGCTTACCACCTCTGTCATATTACATATTAATTGTTTTGTTTGTTATCAGTGTTCTCTTATTACCTACTAAGTTTTATGAGAATAGGAATTTGTCTGTTTTGTTCATGCTGTATCAGTTCAGTTCAGTTGCTCAGTCGTGTCCGACTCTTTGTGACCCCATGAACCGCAGCACCCCAGGCCTCCCTGTCCATCACAAACTCCCGGAGTTCACCCAAACCCATGCCCATTGAGCCGGTGATGCCATCCAACCATCTCATCCTCTGTTGCCCCATTTTCCTCTTGCCCTCAATCTTTTCCAGCATCAGGGTCTTTTCCAGTGAGTCGGCTCTTCACATCAGGTGGCCAAAGTATTGGAGTTTCAGCTGCAGCATCAGTCTTTCCAATTAATATTCAGGGTTGATTTCCTTTAGGATTGACTGGTTTGATCTCCTTGCAGTCCAAGGGACTCTCAAGAGTCTTCTCCAACACCACAGTTCAAAAGCATCAATTCTTTGGCACTCAGTGAAGATTGAGTACCTGGCCCTAAATATTTGTTGGATCAAATTATTTCAAGAGAAACCCATTGTAAGAAGTTGGCGAGTCTCTCTTTGGTTTCCAATTTGGGGGCTCCTAGAGCAGAGGTAAGATTACGGCCTTTGGAGCCAGATGGATCTGATTTCAAATCTTGGCTCCACCCCTCAAGAGTAATGCAAACTTGAGGCAATCACCCAGCACCTCTGAGCCTCAGTTTCCTTTTCTGAAGATGGTTATAGTAGCCCCATAGGACTATGGGGTGAATCGACATAACATTGGAAAAGTATTTTCAACATGTACAACAAATGGGGTACCACTGTCATCGTGGTCACAGTCATCATCATTATCCTGATGCTGAAACCCTTCCTAATTGGGACTGGGGCTGGTCTAAGGCTTGGCAGTACCATGGGGGTGAGTGATGAGAGTGCAGACTTCTATTTCACACGTAAGGAGGGTGAGCCAAGCCCTGTGTTGTTGCCTCTATGTCTCTCCTCACTTACTTTTGAAACTTGCACTTGGTTGCCAGTCACACAGTTACGAAGATGCAGAAGGACCACAAATTCCACACTGCCTTTGTTCCCTCAAGTTTGGACAGATGGGGCAGAAGGTCCTGAATGGTATTTGGGTCATTATCGCCTTGACAATAAATCTGATTCCTCTTCAAACCAGAACACATTTCTGTGCAAAGCCAGGGTAAATGCCATCCCTTCAAAGAAGCCAAACGGATGAGTCAGAAGCAGACAAATCTGGGCTATTTTTCAGTGTCCTTGGGAGGTGATGAGTGGGCACACCCTCATTCCTTACCGACCACCAAGCGCTGGTCTCAGGTGTGGGCCAAGGAGATGGCCTGTTCTGGGCACTCAGCCTGTCGGTCCGCATTGGGACCGAGTGGCTTTTGTGGGACGTGGCAGCATCTTCCTACTCAGTCCCTTATTTAGCCATTCACCCTGTGTTCAGCTGCACTGTGTGGCGAGATACGTCTGTTTACATGCACACAGGGAAACACACACTCCATATACAAACAGTAGTCACTCCCTGCTTTGGGAGACTTGGAAACAGCATGGGTTTTGGAATTATCTAGACCTCAACATCAAGTACTAGCTTTGCCATGTAGTAGCTTTGTGACCCAGAGCAAAAGACTTGGGTTCCCTAGAAGTGGAATGTAGTTCCACCTGTGTGAACACTTTATACATCCAAAGGAGCTCTCCTTATTTCTCCTGGCAGGAGAGGTGGGGTTGACTAAGGGTTCCCAAGGAAAGGGGAGGAAAAGGGGATAAATAGAGAACTACTGGGCATGGAGAGTGGGGGCAAAAGTGAAGAATCACTCCCCAGAGCAAAACCCCCGTGTTACGGCCCACCCCATGAGGCTGGGGTCAGGGGCCAAGGGGCACTCAGTGCTACCGACACGAGACAGCACGGCCCTTCGAGGTGTGCAGACCCCAGGGCATGGCATTACCTGGGCTGAGCTCTCAAGCAGGGTGTGCTCACTGGCAGCAAGTGGAGTGCAGAGCAGAGAAAGACTCTGTCTATGGAGACACCAGAGAGTCAAAGAACTGTATTGATAAGAGAATTGCCGTGGTTGACAAAGGGGGTCCCAACACAGTCCTCTGGACAGCCGGAGGAGAAGAATGGAACTTCTATTTGCAGTCTTCCTAAAAACAAGAAACACAAGTCCTCATCAAAGTTTACTCACAGAGTGGCTCTTATTCCCTCCATCGGTCCATCCATCAGATGCTGTGTGCCATGCCGACTGTGTGAGGGGAAATCTGTGCATTAGGAAGGGGTGCCCTCACCCTATTCTGTATTCCCAGCATACTGGGATATGTTATAGTATACTTGTGCCTGTTAACAAGCATGTACAAAGTGTATCATTTAGCTTGAACTAATATCTACCTTCACAAAGTAGACAGGCAGCCATAGAAGATTCCTGCAAAAAAAAAAAACTATTTTAAAGATAATATTATTAATCCAATGTTGTTTTGCAAGCAAAGGCAAACAATGACAATGGCTGAGTTGAGACTTCTCTAGTTTTTCTTATAAATTCCCCCTTTCAACCACATTATGAGGTTAAAAACAATGGTCTGGCAAGAAATCAGTGACAAAAACAAATGGAAATTATCTTAAGTCTACTGGAAAAATGGATTTACGGCAACACTCCATGAAGAGTCTTATCCTAAGTAAATATTTGGCCTTGAAATATTAGTGAGTGATAAATTGAAGCCATCATGGTTAATAAAACGAAAAAACCCCTCTGATTTCATGTTTATTTTATCCTTAAAATAATTTCTATATGTTGCGTTCAGAACATATCAGTACACATAATACAGCATGACAGTAAAGCGTCTGCCTGCAATGCGGGAGACCCGGGTTTGATCCCTGGGTTGGGAAGATCCTCTGGAGAAGGAAATGGCAACCCACTCCAGTATTCTTGCCTGGAAAATCCCATGGATGGAGCCTGATAGGCTACAGTCCATGAGGTCACAAAGAGTTGGACACGACTGAGCGACTTCACTTCACTTCAGACATATGTGTAGTGAGAATGAATGCTCAAAATGTTTTTACTGGTAGAGGAATACAATAAAAGAGTTTGAATCTCACCCATCCAGACTGCCCTTCTGGTTGTATAGATGAGGTAATTGAGGGGAAAGAAGTCAAGCCATGTGTTCAAAGTGAGTAGTCTTGGCACCATGCAGGTACTGGGACCCAGGTGAGTGCCTGTCTAGAACATTTTAGCTGTTTGGATTGTTGTTGTTGCTAAGGATTTAGCACCTGAACAACTATGCAATCATGGGAAACATTGTAGGGTGTTTTTCCCTCTCTGTAGTCCAACTTTATCTATAAAACATGAGGTGGTGGTACCACTGCCCAGATTGTGTCCAGAGAATGTCTGTCACCTCAAGAATCAGGACCTTTAACAGTAACCCTTGCACACTCATAACCAATATACCAATTATATTTAATTTGCATCTATTAAAAACTTTGAGTGCTGTTTTCCTGGAACTCTTGGTAGATAGCGTATATTCTAGAATGCAATAAAATCAAATTTCTTTAGCTGCATTCCATTCACCAAGTACTTGGATATAGTTCATTCATCAAGGTTTTGAGTGATGGGACTGCTCTCTTCCCTCCTTTAGGGAAGAAAGAGAAAATTTGAGCTCTCAAAAAGGTGCTGGGTGCTGAGAGGAAGAGGCTGCTGGGAGTGAGCTGGAAGGAAAGGAAGAAAGGGAGGTCTGGATGGGAGCAAATTGTGGAGGAAGTCAGAAGAGTGTGTCTAGGGAGAAAGAGCTAAGCAGGAGAAGGAGCAAGGTGGAGAGGGAGGGGGAGGTATGGGGAGGGGGACCCCGGGGTGGAAGGGCCCTGGGCTTGACTACACTCCCGGCTTCTATTAATCCAATTAAAGTGTTGAAAAATCAGATCACATGGGAAGCTTCTAACATGAATTTTTCATTATGTCATGGGAGGGGATGTATGGAGGAGGGGAGAAGGAAGCAGCAAAAGTCATCCTGTGGGAATGGAAGGTCCCCTCGTCCATCTTCTCCAGGACACACATGCTTGTGTGACACTGGGTCTATGCTGGCTTCTGCTTTGGGAAGCATTGGAAACTCTAACCTCCTCCCTCAAGTACCTTCTGCCCTCTTTTTTTTTTTTTTTTTTTAAATTTAATTTATTTATCTTTGGCTGTGCTGGGTCTTTGTTATCCTGTGTGGGCTTTCTCTAGTTGCCATGAGTGGGGACTACTCTCTAGTTTCCCAAGAAGGGCTCTAGGAGGCGCAGGCTCCAGTAATTGTGGCACTCCAGCTTCATTGCTCTGAGGCATGTGGAATCTTCCAGAAAGAGGGATCAAACCCATGTCTCCTGCATTGGCAGGTGGACTTTTAACCACTGGACCACAAGGGAAGTCCACTTTCTGCATTCTTTTTATTTCCTGTATTTTCTGACCACCCCATTTTCCAGGTAGAGTGCTTGGCAGGCAGGGTATTGGCATTATCAGCAAGGACACTGGGTCCCAAATGCAAAGGAGAAAGGACTAAGATACCAATGCCTGAGTCCATACGTGGAACCTCCACATGCTTCAGAATTTGGTGCAACAAGAGTAACTCAGGAACCCCAAGCACTCAAAAAACGTCCCTTCTGATCCTGGGATAGCATCACAGGAAACAGGGAAGGTTCCCTCACGTGGGAAAGGCAGCTCTCCCTTCCCTCAACAGTGTCCCTTCCATACTTTTTCCAGGCGACTAAAAAACTGTGTCCAGGCTATACTTGATGCCTGGTCCCCTGCTAGCTTGTCCGGCTCCAGCCCTGAGCTTGTGGCATCCTGCTGGGTGAGACAGACAAGCACCCAGTGAGAAAACACGGATTGTCCTGCGCAGGACCAAGGAAAGAGCTTCTAGTCTTGGTTCGCAGCCTCCCTGGTTGGAGAGCAGGCAGAGGACCAAGCCGGGGCAGTGGTCCCAGGTCTGTCTGGTGAGCTGGTAGAGCCGGATGAAAACAGACTATGCCTCCTTTCGGTTCCGCCTCCGATCCCGGATTTCCTTCCAAAGTAAGCTTGTTGCATGATAAATAAATTTGGTAAATTAAAAAAAAAGTGACATCTGGTCACCTTCCCGGCCTGCGCCCTCCTGGGTCTGATGGTGGGGGCGGTGCGGGGATGGAGCAGGGGTGTGGCTGGGATGAGCGCGATCTGGGTTGGCCGGATGGGCTCTTCTTGAACTCCCTGCTCCAGGCTCCGCTCGCCTTCTTGGAGGGGGGGGTGGGGGAGCCCCCCGCCACGCCCCTCCCGGCCTCCTGGGGTTTAATCTCCGCCAGGCCTCCGCACCGCCGAGCCTGCTGGTGTGTGGTCTTTCACACTGAAGTGCCCCTGCAGCTGGAGCTAGTGAGGAGGGAAGAGGGGGACTGCGGGCTTAAAACCCTGGCACTTCTCAAAACAAAACGAATGGCCTCCAGCTTTTAATCAGTTTAGGGCTGAGGTTGGGGAATTGCGTTTGGTTGGACATAGAGAGCCCGTTTTTACGTCTCTGCTGAAATGTCAGAGGATCTTCGACAGCCCTTTCTGCAAGTGGTTGCAGCAGCCTGGGCAGGAGGTGCTGGGGCTGATCCAAGCTGGGCCTTCGGGGAAGAGCCCAGACCCTGGGGCCCAGGGTGGCGCTTTAGCCTTTATCGTGGGGCCCCTCTTCTGCAGTGGCCCCTGGTACGGTGTTATCCCCTCTCCTGATCTCCGAAACCAGGAGAACCACAGCTTTGGGGACTGTGCCTGGCAGTTGCCTTCAGTTTTGACAGGTGGGCTGCTTCAAAAGTGGGGCTGTTACATTTAAGTTTTAAAAATGAGTTTCTGTGATAAGACTGTTAAGAGTTTGCTATTTATAGGACCTCAGCTGTGAAAGAGTATATTTGTAAAGTGAAGAATCCTGTTCCATTCTCTGCTCTGGCACCCGCTGGGCTGTCCAGATTTTTAGATACCAGGATATTCTAGGGTCTATAATCATGGTAAACTGACAGTGCAAAGTAGTGACGGATGAGTGGTACCGCTGGCCTAGGGTGGCTAGATTTAACAACTAAAAACACAGGAAGCCCAGCTGAATTTGAATGTCAGGTAAATGAATACATTTTAGTATTAGGATGTCCCTTGCAATAAAATAGCGTTGTACAGTATTTGGAACATAACTTATAAAAAATTATTTGTATTTTGTCTGATGTCCATTTAACAGGGCAGCCTATAGTTTTCTGGGAACCCTGCTCTGGTCTTCTTTTGCATGAAGCCCTGAAAAGCTTTCTTTCTCCTGGTCTTTTCTAAGACCTCTTCCTTTCATCCCCTGGTCCTTTGGGGACTTAGGTCCCCCTGGGGCAGGACCCTATTGTCTTTCTACCTTTGTGTCGGGTTGCAATTCCCTCCTGTCTTAGTCTGGAGTTTTTCTGCTCACCTCCTCCATTTTCAGTCCTACGTGTTGGGTTGGTCAAGATTCAGCCACTGGTTTGAGGACTAAAGCCAATAATGGTGATAGCTGTAATTTAGTAATCCTGTACTATGCACCAGGTTTACCAACATTAATCCATTTAGCCTCACAATAAAACTGAAGGAAGGCGTTTGTGTGGGAAAAAAAAAATATATACATACATACATATGTATATATATATACTTTCCTCCTTCCCTGGAGGAGGGCATGGCAACCCACTCCAATATTCTTGCTGGGAGAATCGCAGGGACAGAGGAGTCTGGCAGGCTGTAGTCCATGGAGTCTCAAAGAGTGGGACACAACTGAGTCAACTTAGCACTCACATATATCATAAAATTTACCTTTTAAAAGAAATTGAGATATAATTTATCTACAGTATTATAATGGTTTCAGGTGTACAGCATATTGATTTGATATTTGTATATATTATGAAATGATCACACTGCAAGTCTAATTAACATTTTTCTTGTAATGAGAACTTTTAACTCTCTTAGTAACTTTTGAATATACAGTACATTAACTTATATTAACAATATATAATACACGAATATTAACTATAGTCACCATGCTGTACATTACATCCTCATAACATTTATTTTTTTATATCTGGAGGTTTTTAATCTTTTGACTCCACTTACCCATTTACTCTGGGCTTCCCTGGTAGTTCAGCTGGTGAAGAGTCCACCTGCAATGCAGGAGACCCCAGTTCAATTCCTGGGTCGGGAAGATCCCCCGGAGAAGGGATAGGCTACCCACTCCAGTATTCTTGCGTTTCCCTGGTGGCTCAGACAGCAAAGAATCTGCCTGCAGTGTGGGATACCTGGGTCTGATCCCTGGGTTGGGAAGGCGCCCTGGAGGAGGGCATGGCAACCCACTCCATTATTCTTGCCTGGAGAATCCATGGACAGAGAAGCCTGGTGGGCTACAGTCCATGGAGTAAGCAAGAGTCAGACACGACTGAGCGACTAAGTATAGCATAGCCCAGCACCCAGGTACTCACTCCCAACCCCACATTCTTGGCAACCACCAGCCTATTCTCTGTATCTATAAGCTTGGCTTTGTTGTTGTTATTGTTTTCTTTTAGATTCTGCATATAAGTGAAATCATATGATATTTTGTCTTTTTTCTGCCTGACTTATTTCACCTAGCATAAAGCCCTCAAAGTCCTTCTAGGTTGTCCCCATACATCAAGATTTCATTCTTCTTCTTCTTTTTTAATCATTTATTTATTTATTTTTGACTGCTCTGGGTCTTTGTTGCTGCACTTGGGCCTCTCATTGCGGTGGCTTCTCTTGTTGTGGAGCACGGGGCTCCAGGGAGAGTAGGCTTCAGTAGTTGCAGCATGGGAGCGCAGTAGTTATGGCTCGTGGGCCCTCGAGCACAGTCTCGGGGTTTAGTCGCCCTGTGGCATGCGGACCATTGCCCTGGTCCAACCTCTGGACCAGGGATTGAACCTGTGTCTCTTGCCTTGGCAGGTAGATTCTTAACCACTGGACCACCAGGGAAGTCCCAAGATTTCATCCTTTTCTATGACTGTATAATATTGCTTTATATATAAAATTTGCCCCTTTGACCATTTTTAGGCCTACAGTTCAGTTGCATTTAAGTATATTCATTTTCTTGTGCACCCATTACCATCACTCATCTCCAAAACGTTTTCATCTCCTCAGACTGAAACTGTGCACTCATTTAACAATAATTCCCCATTTTTTTCCCTTCCTCCAGTCCCTGGCAACAGTGGTTCCATTTTCTGTCCATGAATTTGGCCAGTCTCGGTACCTCATGTGAGTGGAGTCATCTGGTATGTGTCCTTTTGTGTCCAGCTCATTTCACTTGGTACCATGTTTGCAAGATTTACCTGTGTTGTAGCTTGTGTCAGAATCTCTTACCTTTTTAAAGTAGAATAATCTTCCATTGTATGTACATACCACATTTTGTTTTTCCATTCATCTGTTGATGGGCCGTGGGCTGCTCACATCTTCTGACTACTGTGAATAAGGCTACTCTGAACATAGGTGTACAAATATGTGTTCAAGTCCTTGCTTTCAATTTTTTGGGGTATATGCCCAGAAGCGGAATGGCTGGGTCATATGGTAATTCTGTGTTTAGCTTTTTAAGGAACCACCATCCTGTTTTACACCACTGGGTAAACAGTACATTTGCATCCTTGTGCCTTTCTACCAGCGATGATTTCTCCACATTTTTTGCCGATGCTTATTTTCTGTTTTCAATGTATTTTTATTTTTTTTAGAATAATGGCCATCCTAATGGGTGTGAACAAGGAAGGCACTTTTAATTACAATTTCACAAATGAGGAATCTGAAACTCAGAGAGGTGGAATGACTTCTCCGTGGCCAGCCAGCAAGTCACAGAGATGGAATTTGAACCAAGGTTTGTCTAACTCTCAAATTGGGACTCTTAACTGTTATATTTCCTGCCTCTAATATGTGCCTTCAAATACAAGTTTTTCTGTCTTTGCACAGATGTCTAATTGTGCAAGACATCTGGTAAAGGCACAAAACTAGGAATTAACTATGTCCAAGGAGTTTTTACATGTTCTTAATGAAAATACACCTCTCACGTGGGAAAACAGTAATAGCAAATAATTTCTCCTTAATCTACATTTCATCCTAGTTAATTTTCAAATAATTTTTTCAAGTTGGCTGACCCATAGCCCTTTACCTCAATGTTATCTGACCATTTAAATGATCTATTTAATGGTGTGAGTGAGCATGGATTTTGACCTTAGGCGGAAGGGTGGAGAAGCCAGAAAATGGAAGTGTGGACCCTAACCTCGAGATATTTGTGGTCTACCAAAATAAAATATCAGAGAGATGTGCCCACCTGAGAGGCATTCTGCAGCAGCACAGACACAGGACCACAGGAAGTGGTGGGCTCCTGGGAGGATGAAATTCGGAAGACTGAGGCCGATTGCGGTGACCTTGTGGACAGTCAGGGAGTGTTCCTGGCTGAAGGGCAGGCTGCCTCCATGGCTGGGTGCAAGGCCTGGTATAATTCCAGGCAGTTCATGATAGAGGAGGCTGTGGTAGCTCTCCAGACCCTTTCTGAGTGCCACTTTGTGCAGAGGCCACTGCCCCTGATTGCGCCATTAGCTTTGGACCCAGGTCCCATGGAGATCACAAGGTTCCTGTCTTTGGTGCCAGCCCAGCCTTTAGACTGCCTTGTAGGAAAAGCTCCACCTGGCTGTCCAGTTCTTCCAACACAGGCTAGTGGTGATGAACACAGGCTTTAGGGTCAGAGGTGGTCAGGTTGGAAAGCAGTTCTACCGAGGCTGTAGCAGGAAAGTGTCTCAGCCTCTGAGTTTCAGTTCCGTCTTCTGAAATATGGGAATTATATCAGGGGTAGTAAGGTTGCATGAAGATGAAATAAGATATTTGTAAAGTGCTTGGTATATGGCAAATAATAAATAGAAGCCATTAAAATGCATATATGGGACTCAATGGTTAAGAATCCACCTACCAAGGCAGGGAACATGGGTTTGATCCCTGGTCCAGGAAGATTCCACACACTGTGTGGCAGCTAAGCCCATGTGCCACAACTGCTGAGCCCACTCTCTAGAGCCTGTGAACTGTAACTGCTGAAGCCCACGAGCCCTAGGGCCCATGCTCTGTAACAAGAGAAGCCGTGGCAATGAGAAGTCCGAGTGCAGCAACAAAGACCCAGTGCAGCCAAAAATGGATAATAAGGAAAAAAATGCACATACATGTAAAGTGGAAAAACCCACTAGGTTGATGCTTATTTCTTCTTGTGGTTGGACAGTTTTATCACTCTAGCTACATCATCGCAGTTAACCTCAGTGGAAGGAAGAGGTCAACTGACTTGTGGAAGAAGAGAGAAGATAGTCTAGGTGAGGCTGGAGGATGAATTGTCTGCTTTTTAAAAAAGTTTTTATATTTATTTACTTACTTATTTGGCTTTGCCAGGTCTTAGTTGCAGCATGTGAGATCTTTAGTTGCAGCATGTGAACTCTTAGTTGAGGCATATGGGATCTAGTTCCCTGACTAGGGATCAAACCTGGGCCCCCTGCATTGGAAGCACAGGGTCTTAGCCACTGGGCCACGAGGCAAGTCCCTGAATTGCCTTCTGATCTTGCTGCTGGTGCAGATGCTCAGATGGGCTGGTGACTTCTCCCCACCCTAGCCACATGGAATCCACGGGCCTCCTCTTAAACCTGAGCCCTGGGGCCCAGCTCTACACATGTCCTAATTTTCTTACACAGCCCTCCCAGGGTGGGAGCATCTCCAGGAAGGTTGTGAGTTAGGAAGGCCCCAGCCATGCCACTGCTCAGATGTAGAACCAGGGTTCCTCTGCCTCTCCAGTGGCCAGATTCCTCTAAAGGAGCAAAACTGTTTATAGCACAAAAAAGGAGCTTGCTGTACTCTTTTTTCCCCAGGATCCCAAAGCCTACTGACCCCTCATTTACATGACTTCCCTGGTGGTTCAGATGGTAAAGAATCTGCCTGCAAAGCAGGAGACGCAGGTTCAATCCCTGGGTCAGGAAGATCCCCTGGAGAAAGGCATGGCAACCCACTCCAGTAGTCTTGCCTGGAGAATTCCATGGATAGAGGAGCCTGGCAGTCTACAGCCCACGGGGTCACAAAGAGTCAGACACGACTGAGCGACTAACACTTTCACTTTACTTTCACTTGCAAAGGGACTGGAGTGACTTTTCTGGAACAAGGCTGTTTTGAGATGGGTGTCTGTCCCTGCCTGCACCCCAAGCTAGCTGGCAGATTATTAAATACCTTGCTAAAGAAAATTAAAAACGCAGAGCATTCTTCTACAATGCATGGTTTTATTTATTACTCTCAGCAACTTAATGAAGAGTTTGTGGTCCCTCTTCAGTAGAGACTGCAATTGAATTCAGAGAGGCCTGGATTGGAATCCAAGTCTTCCATCTCCACAGTCAGGATGGTTCCAGTGCCTCAGGCAGTTTCTTAAATGAGATCAGACTGTCCATCTGCCACCCTGGGAACCCATTCCAACGTTTTGCTAAATGGAGAAAGCATTTCTGATGATTTTAGACAGCTCCTTATTCTAATGACCTCTAAAAGCATTCTTTCTCCTAAACTGCGGTCTACCGTCATTAGCTAGTCTCCTCTCTGTTTGGCTTGATTGCATCCGCTCACTCTGCCCTGTTGTGAGTGAGGCCTCCAGGTAGAACAAGCAGAGCCCCTATGATTGATGTTCGGAGCTGCCGCTGCTTTATCATGATGTGGCTTCAACTTGTGTCTTGGTTTAGAGTCTCCCAACAGCATATTCTGTTTTTCTGTCCTCCCCTCAATGGCAGATTCTAAAGCAAGGAATTTCAGTGCACATAGTTTATTTGGAGGTGATCCAAGGAAGCACAGTAAGGGAGTGGGGGAGTACAATGGGGAAAGGAAGAATGCCAACTAATGATTCATTAATGAGAAAGCAACTGGGGCTTAATCCTGTTGGGGGCCCACTGAGAGGCTATGGAACACACCTCAGAATTGTCTTGCTGGGGGGTGAGGAAGTTGGGAAATTTACTCACTAATCCTGGTTCCGAATTGGTTGAGAGTTTCACTTGGTTGGGAGGTAGGGGTATTGTTTTCCAGAAGCTTCCAGCTGCTCTCTGCAAAGAATGAGCTAGCACCCATAGCCAGAGGAAGCCCTCGGGCAGAAATCTGGGGGATGTGGAGAGGGCATGAATAGTGTCTGCTACAGGTCCTCTCCCTGGTGCCACTTCTCCCAGATCTGCTAGGTTACGTGTGTTAATACCATCCAGGCTCCATTGGACCTAATTTTGTTGATTTTTTTTTAAAAGCACTTGTATCTTTTATAAAGCATTTCTTATAAATAGCTTTCTTATAAAGATATTTCTTGAGGGACTTTTCTGGTGGTCCAGTGGTTAAGAATCTGCCTTCCAATGCAGGGGATAGGGCTTTGATCCCTGGTCAGGGAACTAAGATCCCATGTGCCACAGAGCAACTAAGCATGCATGCTCTAACTACTGAGCCCTTTAGCGCCTCGAGCTAGATAGAGGGCCCATGTGCCGCAACCTGACAGCCAAAAATAAACAAATATTTAAAGATATTTCTCGACTTTTATTCTTTTTAAGGTATCTTCCAAGGCATAAAATAAATTGACTTATTTTTTAAAGATAGAATAAAACTCATTCAACCTCACAGTTATGATATGGGTATGGATGTATTGTTTTGTAAATGTAAGATACTTTATGAGATCTTAATGATCTTATTTTTTTCTTCTGTCTTGAAACATTGTGTTATTTGTCATCCTAGGAATTATTTTACCATTACTCACCAATTATTCCCAACTATGCTGAAAAAGACTAAAAAATAGTACAAAAACTGAAGAACAACAGAATTATCTAGAAGAATGATGGAATAATGTCATAAACCATCCAAATTTCATCATCCTTCAGGTTTCTTAATTCACTACCTGAAGTGTTATATCATTTTCCAAGAAGATATAAAAGAAAACTGGGGACACCATCTTTGTGGTCTATGTTTAGCTTTCATTGGATACAGTTGGATATTCTGAATTTTTCATTTTCTACTTATATAGGCAACAAGAAAAAAACTGATAGAGGAAGAAGTTTCACATTACATAAATCAGAAGACAAATACAAAGAAGGAGTAGCATTCTAGAATATAAGCAAATGATGATAGTGAAATTGATTATGTAAGAGAAATCTTAGCCTATGACTCTTTAGATAATAATATCCTAGATGTTTTTTCTCAAATTCAATTGAATTTTCTCAAACTCAAAAATCTAGATGGTTTTTCTCAAACTTTGAAAGACAAAAAGGAAATGTGATATTTTCATCCAGTTATTGCTCAACAAGAAAGACTTAATTACACAATATTTTATGACAAGAGGCTGAACTTTCCTATTTTGCAAAAAAGACATATGGTAATATTCATTAATCTTTTAGATTTTTGTGCACCAAAATTTACTTGGAGTGGTTTGTAAATAGACAAATTTTGAAGGCAGATGTGCTCGCAAAGAGGAAATAGATGACGTAGAAATGAAAATATTAACTGGATTGAAGATTTTTAATTATGTTTATAAATCTACAGGTAGAAATGTTTTGCAATTACAGAGTGAAGAAGATGGCCATACTCTCTTCAACAAAATTATAAGCCACCAAACTTTCAAAAGTTCTGTCTTGATGGTGCAAATGTAAACAGAAGAACCATAAGGATTGATAAACTAGACCAATTAGAAATATATTTGAGTTCTGGAATCAGTATTCCAGGTGAATAAGTTCCAGGATCATGACATTTGATCAGTGGATGGTTTCCTCAAAGTTTGTTGTCTATTTCAAGTATGTTACGGTTTGGGGTTTATTTTTAATTTTAATTTAATTTTTATTTTTTGGCTGTCCTTTGCATCATGTGGCATATTACTTCCCAAACCAGGGACTGAACCTAGCCTTTGGCAGTGAAAAGGCACAGTGCTAACCATTGGACCATTGGCGCTCCCCAAATTTGGGTTTATTATATTTATTTTTTGTAGTCTTTTAAAAATTTTATTTATTGATTTGAGTAGTGTCGTTTTGTCTCCACGGGGTCCTTCGCTGCTGCGTGGGCTTTCTCTAGTGCAGCAGAGGGGAGCCACTCTTCATTGGGGAGCGTAGGCCTCCATCGCAGTGGCTTCTTTTGTTGTGGAGCGCAGGCTCTAGGGCTCATGGGCTCCAGCAGTTGCAGCGCGGGCTCTAGAGAGCAGGCTCGGTAGTCGTGGCGTCTGGACTTACTTGCTTCCATGTGGGAGCTTGTGGGATCTTCCCGAATGAGGGATGTGGGATCTTCCTGGACCAGGGATTGAACCCGTGTCCCTTGCATTGGCAGGTGGATTCTTACCCACTAGACCACCAGGGAAGCCCTGGGTTTATTATATTTAAATTCTTATTAATAGTTCTGACAGAGTTGCTTTTCACTAACTGTGGTCATTAGTCTTCAAGGTGGCTCCCTCTGACACTCGCCTCCAGGCATTTGTACCCTTAAAGTCCCTTCCACATTGTACCAGGTTGGTCTGTGTGGCCAATAGAATATGGCAGAAGTAGTGATGTGTCACTCCTGAGATTTGCTGTTCAGTTTCTCAGTCGTCTTTTTGCAACCCCGTGGACTGTAGCATGCTAGGCTTCCCTGTCCTTCACCATCTTCCAGAGCTTGCTCAGACTCATGTCCGTTGAGTCGGTGATACCATCCAACCATCTCGTCCTCTGTCATTCCCTTCTCCTCCTGCCTTCAGTCTTGCCCAGCATCACGATCTTTTCCAATGCATTGGCTCTTCACATCAGGTGGCCAAAGTAGTGAAGCTTCAGCTTCAGCATCAGTCCTTCCAATGAATATTCAGGCTTTATTTCCTTTAGGATTGGTTTGATCTTGCTGTCCAAGGGACTCTCAAGAGTCTTCTCCAGCACTACAGTTTGAAGGTATCAGTTCTTCGGCACTCGGCCTTTTTTTATTGTCCACCCCTCATATCCATACATGACTACTGGAAAAGACATAGCTTTGACTATACAGATGTTTGTAGGCAAAGTATCGTCTCTGCTTTTTAATATGCTATCTAGGTTTGTCATTGCTTTTCTTCCAAGGAGCAAGTGTCTTTTAATTTTATGGTTGCAGTCACAGTGATTTTGGAGCCCAAGAAAAGGTTATTAGCCAAAGACTGTGGCTTCCATCCTGGGCTCTTTCACTGATCCCTTGCTCTCAGGAGAAGCCAGCTATCTTGTGAAGACTCATGTGGAGAAAAATGGAGGTATCCTGCCAACAACCAGTGATGAATGAGGCCTACTAACAACCATGGGAGTGAACTTGGAGGTGGGTCCTTCAGCCTTAGATGACTGGAACCCTGGCTGCTAGGTCAACTGCAGTGAGAATGAGCTACATAGTTGCTGGGGTCTGGTGTAAAGTGAAAATGGATGGTTCTGTTTTCAAAAATTTTTATAAATTTAAATTCAGCAATTGCAGAGTGTTAAGCTAAATGTGAGAGTGAAAAAGTTGGCCTAAAGCTCAACATTCAGAAAACGAAGATCATGGCATCCGGTCCCATCACTTCATGGCAAATAGATGGGGAAACAGTGGAAACAGTGTCAGACTTTATTTTTTGGGGC
This sequence comes from Capricornis sumatraensis, assembly GCF_032405125.1. Classification (NCBI taxonomy): domain Eukaryota; kingdom Metazoa; phylum Chordata; class Mammalia; order Artiodactyla; family Bovidae; genus Capricornis; species Capricornis sumatraensis. The sequence continues at coordinate 21,357,791 of NC_091070.1, read as the reverse complement.
TCCAAAATCACTGCAGATGGTGACTGCAGCCATGAAATTAAAAGACGCTTACTCCTTGGAAGAAAAGTTATGACCAACCTAGATAGCATATTCAAAACCAGAGACATTACTTTGCCGACTAAGGTCCATCTAGTCAAGGCTATGGTTTTTCCTGTGGTCATGTATGGATGTGAGAGTTGGACTGTGAAGAAGGCTGAGCGCCGAAGAATTGATGCTTTTGAACTGTGGTGTTGGAGAAGACCCTTGAGAGTCCCTTGGACTGCAAGGAGATCCAACCAGTCCATTCTGAAGGAGATCAGCCCTGGGATTTCCTTGGAAGGAATGATGCTAAAGCTGAAACTCCAGTACCTTGGCCACCTCATGCGAAGAGTTGACTCATTGGAAAAGACTCTGATGCTGGGAGGGATTGGGGGCAGGAGGAGAAGGGGACGACAGAGGATGAGATGGCTGGATGGCATCACTGACTTGATGGATGTGAGTCTAGTGAACTCCAGGAGTTGGTGATGGACAGGGAGGCCTGGCGTGCTGCAATTCATGGGGTCGCAAAGAGTCGGACATGACTGAGTGATTGAACTGAACTGAAGCTAAATGTGGGACTTTTCATGACTGCACAGCTTGCACGTCTATGACACTGGACCTGACTGTGACCTCAGAGACCCTGAGCCAGAACCGCCCAGCTGAGCCCCTCCTAATCACCTGACCCGTAGAAACTATGAGATAATCTTTGTTGCTTTAAACTGTTCAAAGAGTAAGTTGTTACATAGCAATAAATAGCTTATGGAATAAATAGCTTATACACTATTCCTTTATTCCTACTTTTGTAAACTGTTTGTAAAATGACTTAAAAATATAAAATGAATCCGCCAGCCAGATTGTGAATGATGATAACTATTTTTACTGGGATACTGAGAGTTAAAAGGATGAGTGATCCAGTTGATTGAAAATTTATTGCTATGTTTCTCCTGCCTCAGTGCCTTTGCACATACTGTTTGCTATGCCCAGAATGCTCCCCTCCCGCAATCTTTGTACTGATTAAACCAGACATCCTTTAAATCTGAACTTAAACATCACATTCTCAGAAAAGTTGACTCTCAAGACTGAGTTAGGTGCCCTTTTTAATAACTCCTCAAATACCCTGGAGAATCCCAGAGACGGCAGAGCCTGGTGGGCTGCCATCTATGGGGTTGCACCAAGTCAGACATGACTGAAATGACTTAGCAGCAGCAGCAGCAAATACCCTGTACATCTTTGCAGGTACCCTGGGCACTTGTAACTAGTGAGTTAATTACTGATAATTTGTTGTTTAGTGTCTGCCTTCCCACTAAAGTATAACGTCCTTGAGGTCAGTTGCCTTCTTTCTTTGTGCTCACTGTATACCAGTTCCTAGTGCAGTGCCTGGCACATAGTAGGGGATGCAATAAAATTTGATTGGTCTGTCTCTGTGCCGATGAATCAGGAACAAACAGTGATGATTTGCAATGGAGTCTTCAACCCCAGTCTCAGTGGTATCCTCTTGACAATGCTTTCTCTGGAGCACCCAAGCATGGTGATTATGAGCCTATAGATGGGAAAGGCTCCTTGTCTAATGGGATCCCACGTGAATAATACAGACCAATAAAGCAGGCAAATGAAAGATAAAGCAGGTAAGTGGGGAGAATTCATACACATGGAAATAGGAGTTAACTTTCAGTAATACACAAAAGAGCATGTGCAAATACAGCATGTGCTCTGTCTCCTAGGACTGAGAGATTAAAGATGATGTGAAAGCTTTATTTTTTATTTTTAAAAAACTTTTACTTTATATCGATGTATAGTTGATTCAGTTATACATACACATTTATCTATTCCTTTTCAAATTCTTTCCCCATTTAGGTTGTTATGTAATATTGAGCAGAGTTCCCTGTGCTATAAAGTAGGTCTTTGTTGGTTATCAATTTTAAATACAGTAGTGTGTATGCTTCAATCCCAGACTCCCTAACCATCCCTCCCCTCCACCCCCATCCTTCTCCTCTGGTGACTATAATAAGTTTGTTCTTTAAGTCTGTGAGTCTGTTTCTATTTTGTTAATAAACTCATTTGTATCATTTCTTTTTCAATTCTGTATGTAAGTGATGCCATAAAATATTTGTCTTTCTCTGACTTATTTCACTCAGTATGACAACCTCTAGAACCAGAGGATGCCAAAACTTTTGGTGTGCCTTGGTATGGTAATCTTTGTTGGTTAAGCCTCAGTTCTTCATCTGAACAATGGGACTAATAGTACTGACCTCATATGCTCGGCCTGAGGATATAAGATCATGCATTGAAAGTGCTTGGAGAAGGCAATGGCAGCCCACTCCAGTACTCTTGCCTGGAAAATCCCACTGATGGAGGAGCCTGGTAGGTTGCAGTCCATGAGGTCACTAAGAGTCGGACACGACTGAACGACTTCACTTTCACTTTTCACTTTCATGCATTGGAGAAGGAAATGGCAACCCACTCCAGTGTTCTTGCCTGGAGAATCCCAGGGACAGGGGAGCCTGATGGGCTGCCGTTTATGGGGTCGCACAGAGTTGGACACGACTGAAATGACTTAGCAGCAGCAGCAGCAGCAGTGAAAGTGCTTAGCAAAAAGTTCAGCTCTTGATGGACTGGGCTCAAGTTCTGATTCTGCTATTTGTTTCTGGCTGAGTTATGTAACCTCCCCAAGTTTCTGCTTCTTCATTAGTAAAACAGGGGAAACGATGGTACCTACCTTGTAGAGTAAATGTGAGAGTATGTATTAAAGTCTTCATGTTATTGCTGTCTTAGTCATTTTGAAACCAGGTCACAGAAAAGTAACCAGGTGAAAAGAGATTTCCCTATAGGTGGATGCGGGAGGGAAGGAAACAGAAACAAGAATACAGGCGATCGCCCAGAATATTTTCACAAAGATGGCATTTTTCCCAGTGGTCCTAATTGACTGCTCGTCTCGTCGGGGGGCTTCTTTCTTGCCACTCTGGCACTGCGTGGCTTGAGCCTCATCCAAGTATGTTCTCAGATCCTCCCACTTGAAGGTGCCTAAGAGAGGGAAATACCAGAAGTAAATTTTTGTGGCATCGAGAGTCTGGGTGTCTGGCCCTAAGGCCAGTAATGCTTTGAGCATGAGGGAGCTAGATGTGCAGAGCTAGAGGAAAGCCACAGCCAAACACTCTGGACTGCGCTGCGTTGTCCGTGGCTCTTTCGCTTGGCAACTTGAGATATGATAATGATGATGGCGTCTACTTCTATTTTTGTCCCAGGGTTTTCTCCTTCCTTGGTAACATAAACTCTGATTTTCAACTGGACACGTGTGGCCACCTTGAATTAATAACACAATTTTTTTTAGCCTTATTTGTGGCTAAGTGTGGTCAGGTCACTAGGCTTTAACCGATGAGATACGGTGACTGTGACTTCTGGGAGTTATCTTTAAAGAGAGGGGCCTGCTCTTCTTTCCCTCTTTTTCCTCCCGGTGGGCTGGAAGACAAATGTGATGTATGGAGATTGAGCAGGCATTTTGGATTATGAGGGAGAAGTTGCTTGTTACAAATAGACAAACTGACAAATAGGAGACACATAGAAGAAGCCTGGGTTAGAGAGAGCTACCCTAGACCTTGAAGGGAATTTGTGTCCAAAAGAGATAATCTACATTTTTGTCATTCTAAATTATTTTTGTCATGTATATATACTTTTCAGTTTTATTAAGGTATAAATGACAAATAAAATTGTAAGATATTTAAAGTGCACAATGTAATATATACATTTTATGAAAGGATTCTGCCCATCGAGTTAATTAACACATCTATCACCTCACCTATTTACTTTTGTGTGTGTTATCAGTTGTCATGTGTATTTAAAGTGTAAGGACTGACCTTGGTAAGATTAACTTCTGTGGATCAATCTTACCTGCATAATGGAAATAATAATAACTATCTCAGCCCAATGCTAGGTTTTTCAGCAAGTTTGTCACAAATCCAGAAACAGAGCCCAGGATTCTTGATGTTCCAGGTTTCTGATCTCAGTTGTATATTTGAAAAGAGTCCTGAACCTTAGACACCACTCACCTTTCTCTGTTGGTAGTGGTATCACAAGTGAAGCAAGTATAAACCAAGGTGTATTTATATTACAGAAGCACCTTTCTCCAAAGCACCATTAAAGACCTACCTTTCTGAAACCTTCCCTGCCATTAGGTTTTTAGTAGGTCTCTGCTCTCCGAGTCCCCAAAACACACTGCAGTCTTTATTCTTAAATATATTCTCCAGGTCTCTGCTGTTTCTTAGATTATAACCTCTCAGAGGGCAGGGTATGCATTCAAAGATCCTTTATTATGATGAGCATTGTGTTAGGCATAGAAGGAGATGCATCAAAGTGCTTGTGAAAATGAATAGAAAGAGTCTGTTCTGAATATGAGACAAGACTCCTGGCCTATACAGAAACATATATTTGAAATGGGCGTTCCTAGTTGCTAATAAATATTTGAAGCTCTCAGACCTCAACATGGGGTATAAAGTATTACTTTTCCTCACTGAAATATCCCCTTGCAAACAGAAGTCCCACAGGACAAGGAGCAAGGCTGAAACTGGACAGACCAGATGCCAGGAGAGCTAGATTTATTTTTGGACCGTGAGCTTGGCCTCCAGGGAAAGAAGGAACTTGTCAATTTCACTTTTTGCTTGGATCAGACGATTGAGCCTGGCAGAGAGACGATGTTTGGGACTAGTAGTTCTCTGGAATTTCTAACCTTCTCTGGGCTTGGGAGGAGTCGGGAGAAGAAAATGCATCGTTTGAATGATAGCCATGGTTACGAAAGGCCTCCCATGCCAACCGGAGGGAAAGTAAAATTACTTTGCTGAGCAAAGTAACTGGAAAGCAGTTGCTCATATTTTAAACTAAGCTGTATGGTTGAAATCCAGAATAATGTAGACTTTTGGACCAGCGACCACTTGGAAACAAGCTTTCTGGCTGGAGAGCAGCCTGTGGTGTTACGGATGGAAAGGACTATTGCAGTGTCTTTTCCCTCAGCACTTTGTGCTGCCAGATACTGGGGGGCCATCTCAAGCACATTTACTTACTCCAGGAGATTTCTCAATAATTCCAGCAACAGAAAGAAGTTGACCGGCTTGATGGGTGCATGTGGTAAGGTGGTAGAGTCAGGACAAACCTACCACACTGCTGAGCCTGAGGGTGACATTTTCATCCTGGGGAGCCCCTGATGGAGGAGCACTCAGGCAGGCACAGGGAAATTGATGTAAGTGCTTCATGAGGCATGGGAGAAGCGGACAAGTCCAGCTGGGCAAATTCCCAGGATGCCAGATTACAAGGGCTGTTTCCAGGAAAGGCTGACCCTTGCTGTTTCCATGCTTTTCACTGAAACTCAGTGAAGCTCAGAATCTCAGCTCCCTTGCAGGCCACTGGAAAAATTCCCAGGAAGCACACAGGAACTGTCGAACTCTGTGCGATTGGACATCGCAGTTATCAGATGATGGAGGCAGAATTAGACTCTGAAAACCTGTACTTGAATGTTTGCTGTCATTTGCCAGCCAAATGAGGCCAGGCAAGTCCCAGTCGCATGGGGTATCTGGTTTACTTACCTGTAAAGCTGGATCTCTCTGTCGACTTCACAGGATCATTCAGAGGGTAAAATGAGATGAGGCATTTGTATTGCCCTCTTCAGATGCCAGGTTGTAATGTTTATAACACAGTCATTCTAAGGGACTTATATATATTCCATCTCCTTCAATCCATCTGACAACTACTCATGAGGTAGACACTATTTTTATTCCCATTTTACAGAAGGGAAAGCAGCATCCCAGATAAGTAAAGTGACTTGTGCAAGGTTACACCACTAGGTGGCAGACCCAGGATTTGAACCCATGCAGATGGACTCCAGAGAGCATTAACTGTTTCCTGCTATTTCCCAGCAGAGGAAGACAGACAATTCTCTTAGAGCAGTGTCTCATTTTTGTTTGAAGAACCATCAGTACTTTGTAATTGTTCTAACATCCAGTCAGGGCTTTTTGATCTGATGACGCTGGGGAGAGCTGAAGCCTTTTAAGCAGAGAGTGACGATTCAGGTTTGCGTTTTAGAAGGGTGACTGGCTGCTGGGTAGAGGCTAGGTGGCAGGCAAGCCGGGTGAGCAAAACTGAATGCAGGAGTTGGGTGGGGAAGCTTGTTTATGCAACCCAGGAGAGAAGCTGTGAGGGAGCAGAGTTAACCTTTGTCAGGACCGCTTAAGCTCACAGGGAGAGGAGTTAAGCCCTGGTGCTGCTTCCAGCCTGGTTGGAGTAAAGAATCCCTCACCTTCAAGTGAGTGTCCATACCAAAGAAAATAAACACTAAGGGTTGTGTTCCACTTAAGAAGGTAAACCATGGTTCTCTTAGGTTGAATGCAGTGGACCTTTTTGCTCCTTTGAAGGGCTGGTGTGATGTGTCTGTGACCATTCCCAAGATGAACTCCTGGGGATCGTCCTGGGCAGAGCCTTCTAACATCCTACCGGCACTCAGGAGAGGTCTCCCTGACTTCTCTGACCCATCCCTGGGGTCTCTTCATATACAGATTACCCCTCCTATCAGTGCTTCTTCCTCTTTCTTCCCCCAGTCAGGAGACCAGGTGCCCTCTGACCTCTCCTGCCAGGGCTCCTGGGCCACAGAGAAGCTGCCTGTTGGCCTTCTAGTTCCAGGCAGGGAGCCAGGACCCCTGGGTTCTAATCCTGTATCCACCACCAGGCCATGGGTTGGCATCATCTCATACCCACAGGGGCCCTCCCCAGCAAGGAGATGCCCAGCAGGAGCTTCCTCTTTCCCCCTGACACTGCTCCCGGGCCGCTGCTGTAGGACTTAATGTGTTACCTTGTCTGGAAGCAGCGAACGCGCCCAAGTCCCACTCCTAACGGTGGTTGCAGCCTGTACTCCGCGTGCAGGTGACCTGGCGACTCCCCAGTTATTCTCGGTGTTGGTGCAGCCGGGAAGCAGATTTGTCAGCCCCTCCTGTGCCCTAGTACCCTCATCTGAGAAAACGGGGCTAGGAGTGTTTTCCCTACCTATTTCATCCGGCTGACGTGACAACTCACTTACTGTAACCTAAACATGCTTAAGGTGTGATCATTAACGGGCGGGCATTCTGGGACGTTCAGGCTGCTGGAGCTCTCGGACGCTGTTCTGGACCGAAGGGCCAAGATAAAGTTCCTCGTTATGCCGGTCTCTCCTAGAGCCCACTCGGCCGAGCCACCAAGTGTCGCTCCTCCGTGGGGACGGTCGCGAGCCGCCCCTCTTTCCTCTCTCCCATTGGCTTTCACCTGCCCGAGGGGCGGCTGCCACGGGCCTCTCGGCCAGTCAGCCAGGGCCGCCGGGCTCCGCCCCGCCCCTCCCGGGGGTTTATAACGGGAATTCCCATGGCCCGGGCTCTGGCATCCAACCTGCTGCCGCCGCGGCCCAGCCGAGCGGACAGCGCCGCGCGCAGAGCACACACGCTCGCGCTCAGCTCCGCTCCCGGGGCGGTTCATGAGCGCGCGCTCCGACTGCAGCCTCCGCGATCCCGCGCTGCCGCCGCCCGCCGTCGCCAGGGTCCCCCGGGGTGGGAAGGAAGGCAGGAAGGCCGGCGCGGCCGTGCGCTCCGTGAAGCCCGCCACCCCTGTCCGCAGCCCGCTGCCCGGACCGGCCTGGCACCATGCTGCCCGCGCGCTGCGCCCGCCTGCTCACGCCCCACTTGCTGCTGGTGTTAGTGCAGCTGTCCCCGGCTCGCGACCACCGCACCACCGGCCCCAGGGTAAGTGCGCCCCCAGCCGCGCGCCCACCTGCGGAAGGAGACCGCAGGTCGCTGGACTTCATCCCTTGCGGACCCGAGAGGGAGGTATCAGAACCTGTGCCCCCCCCCCCCCACCTACTACCCCGTCGCCGGTGGGCTTCTTGGCGAAGTTGCTGAAATTAAAATTTCTCCCATTGTTCCCCCCCGCCCCCCCCCTTCTTTCTTGCAGCACCAACTCTGCCTTCCCCCTCCTCCCCCTCTCCCCCTGCTGTCACTGGTGAGTTCTCTTTCCCCATCTCTCCTCTCGGGGCATTTTGCTCCAAGACCCTTAGAGGTGCCTCCTGCATCCGAGGTGCCTCCTGGCTCTCCGCTCCAGCGGGGCTGCTCGGTGGGCTCACCCCGCGCGCGGTCCTAGAGCGCTGGCGTTCTTGGCAGGCGGCGGCGGCGGCAGGGGCGGGGGGCGGTTCGGGGGAGAGCAGCTCTGCCTCCAGGGTTTTAGGTTACCGGAGAGCCACACAAGGACCTTGTGTTGTTGTTGTTTTAAAAAGCGATCGCTGCTCGTAAAACCCACAGCAGATAATTTTAATGCTCCCTCCTGCTGGGCACAGCCGCAGAGGAGGGGTAGAGATGGGGGGCTGTGGAGAGCTGGTGGAGAGGAACTGGCAGTGTTCGAGGAGCTCTTTCCTTGCGTTCCGCCTGGGAGGGTGCACTACTTGTTGAACCTTGGTCTGATTGGAGTTCCTGAACGATGTGAAACGTGCCAATTCTGCGCACAGGGCAGGCTGTCCAAGGCATTGTAAAACCTCCGGAACCGACAGCATTGTGTTCCTTTCTGGGCTAGATTCTTGCTCCTGTATAACCCAGTTAGTCTAATGAAGGATTCCACTACCTTAAAAAGTGTACTCTTAAACCACCCACTGATTCATTTGAACAAACTGATCCAGAGGATGGGGCTTCCCAGGTGGTTCAGTGGTAAAGACTCCGCCTGCCAGGCAGGAGGCATGAGTTCTATCCCTGGGGTGGGAAGATCCCCTGGAGAAGGAAATGGCAACCACTCCAGGATTCTTGCCAGGACAATCCCATGGACAGAGGAGCCTGGCGGGCTACGGTCCATGGGGTCACAAAAGAGTCAGACATGGCTTAGTGACTAAACGGCAACGATGACTAGAGGATCTCTGGCCAAGAATTACTTTATGCAGGCAGTTGTCTGTTGACAACTATCTCGACAGACAACTGCCTGCCTTCTCCAAGGCAACAGGAGAGTCCATGTGGAAGTAGCTAGTATCTTTGTGAAAAGACTGGCTCCTTAACCAGCTTGTGCTTTCCTGGATATTGTTTGGCCTAGCCCATTGCCACCTGTTCAGATTGCAGGTTCTTTCTTCCCAGCGCTTGCTCCGTGAGAATCGTCTTTATAACTGTCGTGTGTGTGGGAAAAGCCTCGCAAAGCTTGACGAGCCTTAATGACTGCCCAGATGCTGGCTGATTACATCTGAGCCTGGCTATCACTGTAAGATCAGATTTGCAGCCACTTAGGAAAGAAAAGTGTTTGTCCCCATGTTGGGCCGGCCCTTGCTTTTATGACCAGATGTGCAACAGCAGCAGTTAAAGTGTGGCCGATTAGAGCCAGGGCGTGTCATAAATCCTCGACAGCAGGCATTCCCGAAGCTGGGGCAAGCCAGGGCTCCGGGAATGACTTTTATGGATGCAGATGAGGATGCCTTTTAAATGAAGCTGCTTGGTTTGATATTAGGACTCGCAGCTTTTAAACTCCGAGGTCAGGAGAGCCACGGCGTTCCCTCCAATAATTAGGAACAGTCAAGACAGAGATGCAGACCAGAGCACCCGACTGAAAGCTGGATGCCCGCCCACATGAGAGGCCCGGAGACAAATGGTGGGGGGCTCGTTTGTTGCTGGGCGAGTCTAGGGTCTCAAGCCATATGGCTCTCCTTCCTTGCCTCCTGCAACTGGAGGAAGCAGCTCTTAGGGGTAAGCAAGGGACTTCAAGGGAAAATAGAGACATGGGTTAGTTTTCCCTTGGGCTTCTTTAGTTTATTAATTTGATAGAAATGGTAGAACACAAATAGGAAGTGTAAATAGGCTTCTGTGGGCTCCAGCTGGATTTTTTTCTCTCTTTTTCTCCCTTTCTCTGTCTCTCTCTTTCTCACACAGACACACACACCACACACACACACACACATTTAGAAAGTATCAAGGGAAAGCTGCTGTGTTGAGCATGTAGTTACCCGGATGCATTTATAGACCCCAGTAAGAGCCCGCATTTATGAATTCTTGGGCCGGGCACTTTCCATGATCACTTACATTTATAAGAGCAAGAAGGTGGGTCTTTTTAGCGTCATTTTGAAAGTGAGACTCAGGAGGGTAAAAGCCTTGCTTGCAACATGGTGCATGCATAGCGGTGGGAGCCACATCCCAGTATATATGGATGTGCAGGTTGTGAGCTTGTGTGCTTTTCACAGCACTAAGCAGCTGCAGGAAGTGTTCGTCCGACTAGCGATGCCATTCCTGTTAAATGGGCATCAGGCGAGTTTGTCTATAAGAAAGCACTATTAACAAGATTTTTTGGTGTCTGCATCTCTAAAGGGTGATGCCTTTGAGTTTCAACCTATTCCGGAAGCCTGCAGTTCTCTTCTGTGGCTTCTTGGTGGCGTCAGAAATGCGGTCCTGGTTGTGGGCAGCAGTGTCATGAGAGGAGCAGAAACATCTGGCTGTTGCAGTGTTCCCTTGGGCATCCCTGGGTCTCTTCTGTTAATCTTTTGAGTGACAGAGGCTTAGGGATTGGCATCTTTTCCAGCTGGCTTTCTAGGAAACCCAGAGTGTGCCCTTTCGGTTTAACTTTATCTGGCTCACTAATTGAGCTCCCTTGAGGCCTAGACTCCAATCCTTGCCCCCTTATTTGCTTCCTGCCTTCATAAAATGCCTGACATTTGTTTGACTCTGGCTCCCAGCAGCTATCAGGTATCAGATTGGAGGCTGTTATGTAGGAAGCACCTGATTTCTTGGTCTCTCGACTCTGAGTGGCCACATGGCTATCTGGGATGCTGGTCAGGAGCTTTTTAATTACGGAGGAGGCAGCCATTTGTTTAATCCTGCACAATTTACTGAAAATGTTTCTGGGGAGGGTTAATGGGGGAGGGGATCTCTCAGGCCCATGGAGTCTGATGGCCAGGCCAAGCCACTGCCTGTCTTTGTCTAAACCTCCATCTATTCTGCAGACTGGGAGCTGGCTGAAGGCAGGTTTGTGCCCAGCTTGTCCATCGGTGTATCCCCCAGAGCTCACACAGGGCCTGGCACCTGTGGAATGAACAAATAAATGCAGATGATGGATGCTTTAACATTGTACTTATTTATTTATGTCAGCCTCACTGAGTGGCATGCTGAATCTTCGTTCCCCAATCAGGATTGAATCCTTGCTCCCTATTCTGGGAGCACAGAGTCTTAAGCACTGGGCCACCAGGCAAGTCCCCAGATGATGCATGTGTATCAGTGATTCACAGGTTCCTCTTTCTTGGTACAGGACTGGAGGCAGGCAATAGATTTTAAGAAGTTTGAGAAATAGAAGAAAAATTTGATTTCTTAATTTTTTTAGCTGTATTCTTTATCCTCTCTCCTCTCGAGTACTCCTCCTTTGAAACCTAGCTCTAGCATCACTCTCCAAGTTGGTTAGAATTGATCACTCTCTACCTTTGCACAGCTTCAATATCTGATTCACTTGTGTTCTTAACTTTCGCTAATTTTACAGTGAGCATCTTGAGATCAGACCAGCATCTTCATCCTCTTAGCATTAACTTGCCCCTTTGGCACTCCATCCATGATCTTGTCTTGTTAAATGAACAAGTTTACAACCTCTTGAGGGCAGAGTAAAGATGTTATTTGTCAGTGTGCTGGTCACACTGCAAAGTGTACTGTAAATATTTATTGAAATGAATTTGACTGTACTGTGACATCCATGCTGGACTCCCTGCTCTCATTTAAATGAAATTGGTTACTTAACAATTTATTATTTTTTTCCATTTTAGGCTTTTGTTCCTAAAGTGTGTGGGGGTGGTTATGGGAGGTGTGGGGGTGGAGAGACTGAGCAAACAAAACTTGAATAGGGGAACAAGATTTGGCTCCATATAAACCCTTAAAAAAAAATCTTGCATTTGCCAAATGTGAAGCAGCTTGTAGACAGCTCCCTTCTCTTTGACTAACCTGTCTCAGTGTCTGGATGAGGGTGGGGCCTTGTGTCTGTAGAGATGCCCTTCTTATTATCTGTGTTCAGAACAAGAGCCCTTTCCCCCCCCTTTTTTCCACGTTGTGGATTTAGCTGAGAGGCTACTCTGGTGTTAGGCCAAGAATCTGACTTAAACCTTCTGATGGAGCTGGCACAATTGAGGAAGACAGGAAGAGGAAGCAATCATCTTAGAAACTCTAGGAAATCCAAGCAAATGGAAAACACTTTGATATTATGTCCTAAAGTTGAAGGTAAGCATTTTTTTTGGCCACCCCGCTTGTCTTGTGGGATTTTAGTTCCCCATCCAGGGAGTGAACCCGACCCCTTGGCAGTGAAAGCTTGGAGTCTTAACCATTGGACTATAAGCGAATGTCCCAAATGTTCACATTTCTTACGGCCTGTGATTCCATTTCTAGATGTATATGCCCAAGAAAAACTTGTGTCCAGAAGGAGACATGTGCAACTGAATCCACACTACCACAAACCTGGAAAGAGCCAAATAAGCCATCAGTTGGAGGGCGGAGAATTATAGTCAGTCAAAACACATGATCAACAGTGACATGCAAAAATATGGATGCCTCTGAGTAATACGATATTAAGTAAAAGAAATACAATGAAAGATGCAATGTGACATCTTTTATAAATTTATAAACAGCTAAAATCAAAGAAAAAACTTTTAGGAATACGTATAGCTGCAAGAAAACTATATGAAAAGAAAAACAAGGTATACAGGATCGGGGAGGTTAGGGTGAGGCCGAGATTGGATTGGCTGGGAAAATCATATTAGTGTAAGTTAGTATCAATACTTTACCTTTTCAGAGGAGAAGGGAGATGAGGTGAGTTTGAAGTTATTTGTCCATTGGCAAAGATCAAAATAGCTGGTGTATAAAAAATAAGTGTGGCTCCTGCATAGGCCAATATTGAGTGTATCATGAACCAGGTTCAGTCCAGTTCAGTTGCTCAGTCGTGTCCGACTCTTTGCGACCCCAAGGACTGCAGCATGCCAGGCCTCCCTGTCCATCACCAACTCCTGGAGTTTACCCAAACTCATGTCCATTGAGTCGGTGATGCCATCCAACCATCTCATCCTCTGTCGTCCCCTTCTCTTCCTGCCCTCAGTCTTTCCCAGCATCAAGGTCTTTTCAAATGAGTCAGCTCTTCACATCAGGTGGCCAAATTATTGGAGTTTCAGCTTCAACATCAGTCCTTCCAATGAACACCCAGGATTGATCTCCTGTAGGATGGACTGGTTGGATCTCCTTGCAATCCAAGGGACTCTCAAGAGTCTTCTCCAACACCACAGTTCAAAAGCATCAATTCTTCGGCACTCAGCTTTCTTTATAGTCCAACTCTCACATCCATACATGACTACTGGAAAACCATAGCCAAAGATTATGATTAATTCAGTTCTTTGCACCCGAGATCAGATGAACACAAATTCCCTGAGTAGGGACTCCTTTCTTGTCTCCTTCTGCTCCCTCCTGTCACCCTTTTCAGATGTGCGTCTTAGAAACTACCCGAAATATCATGCTGGAGAGTGATTATTGGTTTTTGTTTGAATTCTTGTCTGGTTAGACCCTGAGCCAGACGAGGCTCTGGCGTAAATACCTACATCACCTGGCCAACAGGCTCATTTGTAAAACTGAACCCTTTGTGGGCCATCGTGCACCTTCCTTGCTCAGGGGGATCAACCTTGTACATCTGAGTCCCTAGCCCTGCGGAGCAGAAAGTTTCACTAGCTGACGCTTGGGCCAGAAGCCTTACTTGCCCGTGGGGGTGGGGGAGGCATGTTTCTGGCTGATCCCTGCCTTCATTCCGGCCTCTTCCTTCACTCCCGATGGCAGAGGCTGGGGAGGGGAGCATGGCCCCCGCTTAGCAGGTACAGGGCACCCTTTCTCTCCTGACTACATAGAGTTCTATTGTTTAAGCAGCCAAGTTCTTGGCATCGCTGCTGCTGGTGGGGGTTGATGTCAGTGTGGAGGCCCCCTCCTGCTGCATTTGTCACCGTGAAGCAGTTTGGGAGAGGACAAGGGTTGAGCTGCGGATGGGAAATCGATCAGAGCTGCTTGTGAGGCTGCCAAACAGGGTTAGCGTTGTACAAATGTGCAGTGCGCGAACCCTGAGTCCCTGAGGGGGTAAGAGAACTGGACCTCCACCAACACTCCCAACAGCCTCATAAGGACCCCAAGTGACATAGGTCAGTAGAACAATTAGTTGGATTTCCTTTTGCACTTGATGTCATTCTAAACTCAACTGCTAGATCACGAATTAATCTTAACTTGGGCGGACATGTTAGGTGTGGAGCTCTGTGTACTTCGGCCGTCCCCTCGGTTGATTTCAGCCTCTTCCTTCTGGAGCTGGAGCTGGGTGGCCTCTACAAAGCCACTCAGAAAGTCTGGCGTCTCAGAAGAAACCCCGCCACCATCAGGGAGGATGGAGACAGAGTGAGGTTCTGCGAGACAATGTGGCAGGTGTTTTGAAACCTGAAAAATACTCTATAAGTGTCAGCAACTGTGCCCCTTCCCATTAAAAAAACTATTTCTCACTGCAGCATCGATCTGATTCTAGTAGATACAGGCCAAATGGTTTTTTTTTTTTTTTAAGTGTTGGCAGTGGAGAAAAACTGGACTTACTTTTCCAGAATGGTTCATTTTTAGGACTACAGAGCATCTATTAGACAGCACTGGGAGTTCAAAATATGGGGCATATTAATTATGTCTCTCGAAAAATTCTGCAAAGCCCCAGGGGAGAGGACACAGCAGTAGTAACAAGTGAGATGGTGAGGTGGACAGTGTTATATACCTGAGCCCACCTTCAGGTGCTCAGTGCTCCCGAGGGGCCCAGAAACGAGGACTCCAACAACTTCCCTTTGTCAGTGTTGCTGTGCAGTAGCCCTTTTGGCCGGGATGAATATGTCCTATATCTGTACTGTCCAGTATTAGACACGTGGCTATTGAAGGGAGTTTTGTGTTGTTGGTTTGTTTCTTTGCTATTGAAGTGTTAAATGTGGTGCGTAAAACTGTGGTGAAGTGGCTTTTTAACTTGAGCATAATGAATTTAAGTGTAAATATCAATAGCCACAGGTGGCTAGTGGCTATTGTATTGGATGACATTAATCCCTCTCCGAGGTACCCCAACTTACCTCTCACCGTATATCCCTGCCCCCACGTGAGGATATACAGACTTTGGTTGCCCTGAGCTGAGCTGTATTTCCTGACCTCTCCTTCCCTCCTCATCTCTGTCCAAATCCCGCCCATTATTTGAAAGCCTCCACACAGTCCTCCCAGCCTCGGCCCAGGAGGGTTCTCTCAGCCCCCTGTGCTTCGCTTGCCCCCAGGGCAGTGTGTGCCCCCATCTGCCCTGTATTCTAGGCTGACCGGAGAGGGAGGGCAATGGGGCACAACCTTCAGGGGTAGACACACCCAAGTTTGAGTCTGGCTCTGCCACTGTGAGCCTGGGCTGGTCCTGTAACCTCATGGGTCCTTGGTTCCCCAGTTTGTCTAGTGGAAATCATAGCATCTACGTTTTAGGGTGGCAAGAGGATGAAGTGGGAAGTCTCAGCCTCCTATTCCTGTTCCTACTCCTATACCTTTTCCTGTTATAACAAATAATACAAACCCAGAGGCTTAAGCAATACAAATTTTGGGGGGTCTGAAGCCTGACGCAGGTCTCAGTGGGTTGAATAATCATCAGAGCTGAGTTCCCTTCTGGAAGCTCTAGGGGAGAATCCATTTTCTTAGCTTTAGAAACTGCCTGCATTCCTTGGCTTGTAGCCCCTTTCTACCTTCAAAGTCAGGTTAGGTCTTTTTCATGCTGCCGTCTGTCTGGTTCTGACTCTGCTTCCCTCTTCCCCACTTAAAGACCCTTGTGATTGCTGACATTGGGCCCACCAGGAGGGCCCAAACTATTCTCCTTATTTTAAGGTTGGCTGATTAGCAACCTTAATTCCTCCTTGCCATATAACTTGGCAGTTATTAGCATGTATTAGTTATTAGTATGAATAGCATGGCAGTTAATAGCAGTATTAGGATTAGGACATGGGCATTATTCTGCTTTGGAGAAGGAAATGGCAACACTCTCCAGTATTCTTGCCTAGGAAATCCCATGGACAGAGTCTGAGCCTGGTGGGCTACAGGCTGGGTGCTCTCAAGAGTTGGACATGATTTAGCAACTGAGCATTATTCTGCCTACCACACTCACTGAAGGTCTAATACAGTGCCTAGGTTATAGAGGACACTTGGTAAGTGGGGGCCATTACTGTGACCTACAGCTGTGAGTTTCTTTCCTTTTAGAATGGAAGTCTCTTAATGGTGGCATTGCTTAATTATCTTTATAGACTTCATTCTGTGCTTAGTATATAATTACTGAATAACAGAATTTTTGATAAATGTAGATTGTCTCTTTACTTTTAAAGAAATATTACATAGTAGAAAGAAGTAAAATGTAAACCAAAATAAGTAATCCCCTTTGTGAAAAAAAAAAAAAGTTGACTTATGTTTAGAAAAGTGAGGTGGGGTATATGTTATGCTGTTAATGGTGGTCATTATGAGGATATTCCATTTCTATGAGATGTATCTTAGTAATTATTAAAATAATTTTTTTTTACAATGAGCATTTTTAATCTCAGATGAAAGTAATATAGATTAAAACAGGCATGATTCAAAGAAATACCTGAAGCTGTCTTAATCCAGATAACCCCCCTTCTACATCAGACACAGTCAGTCCTATGCTCACGTGGGGTTGATTTTTAAGTTAGTAACTATTAATATCAGCCTCTGAATCAATTTCTGCATGCTTTGAACTCAGTCTTCTTTAAAGGAGAGTTTTCAATTAACCTCAGCAGGACATAACTGTAAAAAGTATATTTATTGCTGCTGGTGGGAATATAAATTAGTACAACCACTTTGTAGAATTATAGTTGAAGCTGCACATACCGTTTGAGCTTGTAATTCCATTCTGGCATATACCCCAGAGAAATGGGCTGAAATCTGTATTAAGAGATGTATTTAAGGATGTTCACAGGAGCAATTTTTGGTTGGAAAAATTGTAAACCAGCTAACTGTCCATCAACAGGAAACTAGAAATGGAAATTTTGATATATCCAAATAGTGGAATATTACACAGTGCTGAAACTAACATAAAGCATCACTTATTATTATGGATCAAATTCATAATCAAAATATGCGGTGAAGAAAGGCAAATTGTAGAATGCATACATCATGATGCTATTATTTATATGATGGTTGAAAGCATGTGAAAATTACATGTATTTGATTTAAGGGTACATACATGCATAAAACGGAGAAGGCAATGGCACCCCACTCCAGTACTCTTGCCTGGAAAGTCCCATGAATGGAGGAGCCTGGTGGGCCGCAGTCCATGGGGTCGCTAAGAGTCAGACACGACTGAGCGACTTCACTTTCACTTTTCACTTTCATGCATTGGAGAAGGAAATGGCAACCCACTCCAGTGTTCTTGCCTGCAGAATCCCAGGGACTGGGGAGCCTGGCAGGCTGCCGTCTATGGGGTCGCACAGAGTTGGACACGACTGAGGCGACTTAGCAGCAGCAGCAGCAGCACATACATAAAAAAAAATGTATGGTGGACTTCCCTGGTGGTCCAGTGGTTAGGACTTTGTGCTTCCATTGCAGGGGCATGGGTTCCATCCCTGGTCTGGGAACTAAGATCCCACATACCATGCATCATCGCCAGTAAACAAATAAATATATGAAAATTAAGGGTAATGATAACTCTGAAGCTCAGATTATGGTGGTTACCTAGGGTGCGAGGGCAGGAGAGAAAGAAACACTGGTTGGGACTTTCGTGTTTTTAAAGGGGAAGGTGAGTATGTGGATATTTAAATTCCTTTTTACATGTATTACATACTATGTCGCAACATTGTCGCTGAGAGAGAAAAAGGCATTTGGATAGATGGCAGCACAGTTCTAAGAGTAGGACAGAGAAGCGCTGTTTCTGCACAGAGTACTCTGCTCCGAGAGTCTGATCATGTTGTTCCTTTCCCCTGAAGGCCATGCTCAGGGTCGTTCAACCACACTTGTGATCCCCATCGAGCACCCAAGTGCTGGCCACTTCCCTCCTGCCCTTGTGAGGCCCTGAGGCCGTGCCTCCTCCCCTGAGCTCCAGGTGGGCCAGGTGGGTACAGGTGCAGGGGCCTTTTCCCATCCCTGCCTGGTGGGCCCTCTGCTCTTGTTGTACTTGCTGTCCCTTGATAGTTAGAGATGAGGTTGATCATTTTCTCGAATTTATTGGCCATTGGTTAGGGTCACCAGAATTGGCAAATAAAAATACTAATATAAGGTTGCCTAAATTGTAAATTGCATAAACTTGAATAATATAATGTAAAATAATGTAAATTGCATAAGTTGAAATTTACATAAGCAACAGATGTTTTAGTATACTTATTATACTAAATATAATAACTTGCTATAACAATTCTTAGTTATTTTTCTGAAATTCAAATTTAACTGGGTTTCCAGTATTGTATCTGGCACTCCTACATTAGTTCCTTTTCTTCCAGGAGTCATCTGTCAAGTATTTTTGCTAGTTTTTAAAATAGGAGTGGTAGTTTTTATTTTTTTCTTCTTCACCTCACAGACTGACTTGGGAAGAGTTTTTTTTTTTTAATACTAAGAATATCAGTCTGTTTTGCTATCATGTCTGGCATATGCCTTTCATTATGAAAAAATACTAGTTTCTGTCTTCTAAATTTTACACCTCTGTATAACCCATCTGTCATTATGATTTCTCTCTTTGCTGTCAGGATGAGAAAGGTCTCTTCCTCCTAAGTTTATAGAAATTAGGGTGAATAAGTTTCTAAAGGCTCTTAGAAATGCAGTATATGGGTCATCCATTGATTTAATGTTTGACATGCATTTGTGTGGGAAATGGGCTTCCCTGGTGGAACTTCTTAAGCAGCCCCTATGGAAGGAGCATTTGTCCTGTATTTCAGAAATCCCCAATAACATTTAGAAAGAAGATATGTCAACCAGAAATATTCTGTCAAGGTTATTACTTAGGGGAAGTTTATATAGAAAGCGTTACTTTGAGTAAGCAGGCTTTCTTGGAAATGACGGTAAGACTTTGGTAAAGAGCTTAGACTCTGCTTCATCTCTGGGTCTTTTCCATTCATTAAGAAAACTTCCAAATATACAAAAGCAAAGACCAGTATAGTGAATTCCAATGAACAACTCCTGGCCAAACTTGATTTTTTCACCTGTCCCTCTAGTCCTTTGATCATATTATTTTGTACCAAGTTCAGACATTATATCTTATTATCCATAAATATTTTCATCTATCTCTAAAGATAAAGACTCATTAAAAGGCACCTAACCACAAAACCACATCACAACCAAAGAATATTAGCAATAATCCCTTAATATAACAGAATTCAATCAACATTCAAATCTCCTTGATTATGTCTCAGATCATGATCCAGTTAAGGTCCACATCGTGCCTTCTCTCTAAATCCTCTTTTAATCTACTAGTTTCCTCTCCATCTCCTTTTCACTTTGTAATTTATTTGTTGAATAAACAGGGTTTTCTAGGGTTTTTCATGCTAGCTTTTTTGGGATTATATTCCCATAGAGCTGTGTGACATATTCCTCTATCTTTTATATTTCCTGGGAAATGATAGTTAGATCCAGAGGCTTGCTCAGATGTAGATCTGATATTGTTTTCCAGTAAGCATATTTCATGGGTGTGCTTCCGTCAGGAGGCACATACCATCAAGTGATGTGAGTGCAGTGGTGGTCATTTTGGGACCCATTGATTTGATAGGCATCGCCACTGATTTTTAAACAAGTAGCAAGTGATACTGAAAAGCACTTCTACCTTCCGTGTGGCAGGACCATCTTTCTTGTCTCTGAGTTGGCATGGAGGGCTGCAGAGGAAGGGGCTGTGTTCCCTTCTCAGCAGTGGCCTCCGGAAGGCTGAGACTGCATGTGACCCCAGCGCTGTGAGAGAAACTCTGCCTGATTTCTTGGTTGGTGGCCTAGGAAGGGAGTTTCCTTGGTGTCTGGTGGAAGTGGTAAGAGCACAAGGGAGCTGGTTTTACTCTGTGGTGCTAATCCCTAGACCTTTGAAGTGTGACTGTAGATCAGCTTTGTGTGTGATCTTTGGTATCGTGTATATCAGTTGGGAATTTATCTTATAAGAAACAGATACCATGTTTTGAACTGGCTTATCCAATGAAGGGGATTCACAGGCTCAAGTAATAGAAGGTACAGATACAAAGTAGATTTCAAGACTGGTTTGATTCAGCAGCTTGACGGTGTCATCAAACACTCGGTGCATTTATGTTCTCCCCTCTGCCTTTTTGTGGTGCCTTTAACCCAAAGCCTAGCTTTTCCTGGTGGCAGGATTGCTGCAGTGGTTCCACGCTTCATATCTAAACATCACACTTTCCAGGGGAGGGAAGAGAGAATTGGCCTCCAGACACACTTTCCTGGGTACTCTCAGATAACTTTGGCTTTTAGATTATTGATCTAAATGGAATCAAATGCCCACTCTTTTAACCAATCCCTTTGGCCAGGAAAGTGCCGTGCTGTGAGTGATGTAGGCCTGGATTCCTTAGACCATCCCTGTGCAGCGAGAGAGGGGGAATACCCATTTCTGGCACGGAGGGTCAGGTTATTTTTCCTCCTTCCTCCTGCCCACATGGCTGTGTAAGGTGGGAGGGTGGAAAGGATGTTGGGGCAACAAGCACAATATCCATCTGGGGATTTGTAGCCCAGCAGAGTGGTGGGCGGTATGTGGGGTGGGAAGTGTGAGGACATTCCTGGTCAGAGCCCAGAGAGGGCGATCTCCTGTTGCTGTGTGACCAACTACTTTACCATCACAGGAGAATAAATGACCTCCAAGGTGACGTTCCCAGGTGAGGAGCTGATAGGAAAAAGGGAGTGCAGGGAAAGTTTGGACGCTTTAAGAGTAGAGTAGGCCACATGAAGATGATTCCCCATCTTCATGAGGGCCCCCAACATGAAGAGAATGTGACATCATGGGCCCACAGATGGAAGGAACACCAGAGGCGCCTTTGTTTCCTCCGTGAGTTAGCTGTGTGGACTGTCTGGAGTCCACACAGCTAAACCTTGGCAGAGCTGGAGCCAGAACCCAGACCTCCATCTCTATTGCTCTGTCCCTGACTTTTCCATTCAAAGATATCCTGGAGAAGTTAGGAAAGTGTCAAAAGTCTGGCCAAGGGGAGGAAATAGCCTGAATTTTAGGAGAGGATTATATTTCTGAGTTGCCTTTGGCCAGTTCACCAGCATAAAGTGGTTGGAACATGTGGCCACAAACTCAGGACATGCAGAGTCTTCAACCATCCTCGTTATTATACCTTCCATTTCCTAGGGTTCTGGTTTCTTAGTCCCTGAAAGCCATGGATTTCTGGTTTCTGCAAATTCTGACAGTTTCAGTTAAATGCGCAGCAGAGCAAATAGAACACGGAGCCAGTGATGGATGCAGTTTGAAGTCAAGTTAGGTCTGGTGTAAGACTCCTCATGCTTGTCGGTAGCTATGCAGTCGGTGCACATCTGTCCAAGTTAAATGGCAAACGGGCCAGAGCACAGAGGGTGTGTTTTTCGGTTGGCACAGTGTGTTCCTGGGAGACCTTTTAAAATCAATACTCAATTTGAGGGTTGAAGTGGAAACCCTTTGTGTTTGTTGAAGAGCATCTGAAAGTGTCCACGGCCCTCCTTCTGTGGATGCTTCCTATCTCTTGGGGCAGGTTCACAGCTGCACTGGCCCCAGGTAGCCTGAAGTCAGGAGCTGCCCAGAGGATAAGATGCATCATTTCCATCCTTCTCTCTTCTCCTTCGCCCTGAGGACCAGGTGCCCTCTCCTGATGGTGTGTTATTGTGTTTTCTTCTCCCATCAAGGGAGAGGCTTAGAAAAAGACCAGGCCCAAATCTGTTGTGGATTCCCAGTTTGTACCTTTTCTTTCATTAAAGCTGCCTTTACCTTGAGAATGAAATACATCCCCCGTCTCACTGCTGAGCAACAGAAGCCTGAGACATTACCATTCCAGCGTTTTTGCCCATCCAGAAGGTAGTGTAGTGTAGTGGTTGGGGTCTAAAGAGGCCTAAGAGTAAGCCCTGGCTTTACTGCTTTCTAGCTGTGTGTCCTTTGGCAAAGTAGCTAACCTCAAAGCTTCAACTTCCTCATTTGTAATTTGAAGATATTATGTATCTCGTTGGGTCATTGTGGAGCTTAAATGAAGTAATGGCAGGATGCTCAGTAAATATTCAGTTCAGTTCAGTCACTCAGTCGCGTCTGACTCTTTGCGACCCCATGAATCACAGCACGCCAGGCCTCCCTGTCCATCACCAACTCCCGGAGTCCACCCAAACCCATGTCTGTCGAGTTGGTGATGCCATCCAGCCATCTCATCCTCTGTCATCTCCTTCTCCTCCTGTCCCCAATCCCTCCCAGCATCAGGGTCTTTTCCAATAAGTCAACTCTTCGCGTGAGGTAGCCAAAGTATTGCAGTTTCAGCTTCAGCATCAGTCCTTCCAAAGGACACCCAGGACTGATCTCCTTCTGAATGGACTGGTTGGATCTCCTTGCAGTCCAAGGGACTCTCAAGAGTCTTCTCCAACACCGCAGTTCAAAAGCATCAATTCTGCAGCGCTCAGCCTTCTTCACAGTCCAACTCTCACATCCATGCATGACTACTGGAAAAACCATAGCCTTGACTAGATGGACCTTTGTTGGCAAAGTAATGTCTCTGCTTTTGAATATGCTAAGTTGGTCATAACTTTCCTTCCAAGGAGTAAGCGTCTTTTAATTTCATGGCTGCAATCACCATTGCATGATTTTGGAGCCTCCCAAAATAAAGTCTGACACTGTTTCCACTATTTCCTCATCTATTTGCCATGAAGTGATGGGACCAGATGCCATGATCTTGGTTTTCTGAATGTTGAGCTTTAAGCCAACTTTCTCACTCTCCTCTTTCACTTTCATCAAGAGGCTTTTTAGTTTCTCTTCACTTTCTGCCATAAGGGTGGTGTCATCTGCATATCTGAGGTGATTGATATTTCTCCCGGCAATCTTGATTCCAGCTTGTGCTTCTTCCAGCCCAGCATTTCTCATGATGTTCTCTGCATATAAGTTAAATAAGCAGGGTGACAATATACAGCCTTGATGGACTCCTTTTCCTATTTGGAACCAGTCTGTTGTTCCATGTCCAGTTCTAACTGTTGCTTCCTGACCTGCATATGGGTTTCTCAAGAGGCAGGTCAGGTGGTCTGGTATTCTTATCTCTTTCAGAATTTTCCACAGTTTATTGTGATCCACACAGTCAAAGGCTTTGGCATTACCTACTTATAAAAAGAACAGATGTAACAAGAAAAGATGATTCATATGAGAACCCAGTATTTTTTTTTTTTCCCTATACTTTTCCCCTCTCGAATTAAAGCTAAAAAGCTCATCAGTATATATGGAAGAGCCTCTCATCTGTGGTTCTATTTCCTTTGTTTAAAACAAAGTTAGTTTTTGTGTGCAATAAATCAAATATCCCCATCCCCCATTCCTTTCGCCATCCAGTGTAGGTCAGGAGAAGCCCCTCATGGAAATGGGTGGAGGAGGAAAGATGCTCTTTGGTGAGATCTTCCTCCATGTGCCATGTGGCTATGTCTGCTCTGAGGGACTGTACTCTCTCTCCTTCCTGTAGTCTTTCATTTTCTCTTTTCCTGGCATGGTAGGTTGCTGGTAAGAGGTAACCAGAAGGCCCTGCTGACATGCCCTCCTTATTTCTGAGCTAGGCGTCAGGCTGGTGACTGCCCAGTACATGTCCAGATCTGGTCCCCAGGCAAAGTCTGTGGAGCCAGAGGAGCAGCGCCTGGTTTTGCCCGGCCACCTCCTCCTTTCACTGGATGCTGAGCATTCCCTTATCTGGAATTGGAAAGCCAGTCCCAGTGAGCCTGTGGGTGGGCCTGCACCTGATCTCAAGGCTGCTTTTAGAGCATTTCAGAAACAAAAATCCTTGCTGTTAGCATGACTTCCTGGAGGGCTATTTCCAGATAGGATGGCTTGTGCCAACCATACACACTTTTTTTTTCTCCATGATGGCTCAGCAGTAAAGAATCCACCTGCCGTGTAGGAGACGCAGGAGACTCAGATTTGATCCCTGGGTTGGAAAGATCCCCTGGAGGAGGAAATGGCAACCCACTCCAGTATTCTTGCCTGAAAAATCCTATGGACAGAGGACCCCGGTGGGCTACAGTCCAAAGAGTTGCAAAAAGTTGGACCCAGCTGAGCAACTGAGCACAAATACTTTTATTTGGTGCATTTAGACCACTGACGTTTAAAGTGACCAGTGGTACTGTTGAATTAATACCTCCCATATTTGCCAGTTTTCTATTTGTTGTTCATGTTCTTTGTTCCTATTTTTTTTTTTTTTTGTCTACCACTCTTTTTCTGGTGTTGTGTTTTTAATTGAGTGTTTTACATGATTTAATTTTCCCTCCTTTCTTAGCATATCCACTATACTTTATTTAAAACTTTTTTGTGGGTTTCTCCAAATTTGCAATATACATTTATGACTAATTCAAGTCCACTTTCATATAACTCTATACTATTTCTTGGGTGGTGCAAGTACCTTATAATAACAAAATACTCCAAATTCCTTCCTTCTGTTCCTTGTATCACTCATTTCAGTTATACATATGCTATCGTCATTGAATACATTGGTGCTATTATTGTTTTGAGCAAACTCATCTGTTAGATCAAATAAGAATAAGAAATGTGAAAGTTTTTATTACTTCTTTAATGCTGTTCCTTTCTTTATGTAGACCCAAGTTCCTGACTTACATACTTTTCCTTCTTTCTGAAAATCTTCTTTTAACATTTCTTATAAGGCAACAAATTCCCTCAGTTTTTGTCTGAGAAAATCTTTATTTCTCCTTCACTTTCTCCAAGTTTGCAGGATACAGACTTCTAGGTTGATGAGTTTTTGTTTTTTTTTTCTTAACACTTTTTTTCATTGTCTTCTCATTTGGATGGTTTTTGAGGAGAACCCCAATGTAATTGTTATCTTAGCTTTCTTATAGATGAGGTGTTTGTTTCCTCTGACTTTTTAAAACATTTCTTTCTTTATCTTGATTGTGGTTTGAATATAAAATGCTTAGGTGTAGTTTTTTGGAATATATCTTTTCTGGTGTTCTCTGAGCTTCCTAGACCCATGGGTTTGTTGTCTGACATTTACTTGGGGGGAAATTCTCAGTTATCATTTCTTGAAATATTTCTGCTATTCCATTTCTCTTTTTTCTCATTCTGATATTACTATTACATGCATGTTACATGCCTTTTGTAGTTGTCCAATAATTCTTGGTTATAATGTTCTATTTTGTTTTAGTCTTTCTTCTTTGCTTTTCAATATTCTATTTGAAAAATTTCTGTTGCTGTATCCTCAGGCTCAGGGATTCTTTCCTCAGCTGTGTCCAGTCCACAAATAATCCCATCAAAAGCATTCTTCACTTCTGTTACAGTGTTTATCTCTCGCATTTCTTTGGTATTCTTTCTTAGAAGTTCCATCTCTCTCCTTACATGACCCATTCTTGCATGTTGTTTGCTTCTTCCATTGGAGCCCTTAGCATACTAATCATAGTTTTTTAAAAGTTCTTGATCTGGTATGTCTCTGCCATATCTGAGTCTGACTCCAGTGGTTGCTCTAATTCTTCAAATTATGCGGGTTTTTTTTTTTTTTTTTGCATTTTAGTAAGCCTTGTAATTTTTAATTGAAAGTCAGACATGATATACTGGGTAAAAGTGGCTGCAAATAAATAGACCTTTAGTGGTGTGGTGGGAAGGTGTAGGGGCAGGAAGTGTTTTGTAGGCCTGTGATTAGGGTCAGTCTTTGAGTGGACTTGGGCCTCTGCACAGGGAACCTTCCAAATGTTCTCAGTCTTTTCCTCTCCTTAGGTGGGACCGGATGGCTGAAGGGGGCTGGGATGGGGTATTTCTCTTCCCCCAGGTCAGTTAAGCTCTGATAAAACCCTAATAAGCTAGACCCAGGTAAAACAGTTTCTCTTGAGAGTGGGCATTATTAATAGCATGAACAAAATGTTCCGGCTATTTCAAAAAGGCTGCTTTTCCCTCTCTGTGCAGGAAGCATGAAGGGATTCCTCCCTGATAGTTGTTGTGAGACCCTGGTACATGTTCTTGCCTATCCCCAGCACCCAAGGGTGTTGTGTCAGCTGTGGAAAACCTGCTAATCAGGTATTTCTCAGAGCTAGAGCAGGTCAGCTGTGCATCACAGGGTAGATTTCTTGCCCATCCCTGTGTTAACTGAGGTTGGTTGGGCTTATGACCATAAAATCACAAAAGTCTGGCCCGGTTCGTGGACCCTTAAGTCATGCCAGCTCTGAGGAGCTGAGACCCAGCAGACAGGAATCTTGTTACATCCTGTAGACCCGTATTTCCTAAAGTAGAGTCTGTAGCTCACCTCAGATGCTGCAAGGTCCAGGAATCTGTATTTCTGAAAAGTGCCTCAGATGATTCTCATGCTTACTCTAGCCTGAGGCTTCTTTAGGCTAAAACTGTAGAAAGGAACAAAATCTATCAGACAGGGACTGGAACCCATGACTTATGGAACCTGTGACTTAAAAGAACATGTGTGCTGTGCTTAGTCACTCAGTCGTGTCTGACTCTGCAACGCTATGGCCTGCAGCCTGCCAGGCTTCTCTGTCCATGGGGATTCTCCAGGCAACAATACTGGAGTGGGTCACCATGCCCTCCTCCAGGGGATCTTCCCAACCCAGAGGTTGAGCCCCGGTCTCCCGCATGGCAGGCAGATTCTTTATTGAGTGAGCCACCAGGGAAGCCAAAAGAACATAAACAAATGCAAATTCCATTTGCCTTAAAAAAAAAAATTATTTAGTTACACTGAGTCTTAATTCAGCACGTGGGGTCTTTGTTGCGTCATGTGGGACCCTCTGCTGTGGCGCCTGGACTCTCTAGTTGTGGTGTGCAGGCTCAGTATTTGTGCCACACGGGCTCCAGAGTACGAGGGCTTAGTTGCTCCAAGACATATGGGATCTTAGTTCCCTAACCAGGGATCGAACTCATGTTCCATGCATCGCAAGGCAGATTCTTAACCACTGGACCACCACGGAATTCCTCCATTTGCTTTTGCTGATAATTACTTACATATATTTAGGGCTTGCCTGATAGCTCAGTTGGTTAAGAATCAGCCTGCAATGCAGGAGACCTTGGTTTGATTCTTGGGTTGCAAACATCCGCTGGAGAAGGGAAAGGCTACCCACTCCAGTATTCTGGCCTGGAGAATTCCATGGACATGGGGTTGCAAAGAGTCAGACACAACTTTAATTTTCACTTACATATATTAAGACAAGCTTCCTGGAAAGAAGTGAGCTGCTTGAAGTCTCTGGCCTCTGCTCTTCCAAGTGTTATATTCATGTTTGAGGGTAGAGGAACATCTTGTTTTGGGATGGGAGCCATTCCTGTACTGGCATGAAACTGAGGATCTTAGCTGGGTAGCAGTTTTAAAAGGGTGGTGTCCAGTTCTGTGGAAGGCAAGTCGTAAGGGCCATGTGCAACTGCTATCAGTTCAGTTCAGTTCAGTCATTCAGTCGTGTCTGACTCTTTGCGACCCCATGAATCACAGCATGCCAGGCCTCCCTGTCCATCACCAACTCCCGGAGTTCACTCAGACTCACGTCCATCGAGTCAGTGATCCCATCCAGCCATCTCATCCTCTGTCGTCGCCTTCTCCTCCTGCCCCTAATCCCTTCCAGCATTAGAGTCTTTTCCAATGAGTCAACTCTTCACATGAGGTGGCCAAAGTACTGGAGTTTCAGCTTCAGCATCAGTCCTTCCAAAGAACACCCAGGACTGATCTCCTTTAGGATGGACTGGCTGGATCTCCTTGCAGTCCAAGGGACTCTTAAGAGTCTTCTCCAACACCACAGTTCAAAAGCATCAATTCTTTGGTGCTCAGCTTTCTTCACAGTCCAACTCTCAGATGTGGTAAAATTTAAAACAAAGATTTCTTTTTCCAGCTCCTTATCCCATACTCAGGGAATGTCCATGAAGATGAAAAGATGAGAGCTCCAATGTAGATTAGTATAGCAGACTCCAAGAGGTTCCAAAGAGACGGACTTGTTGGGTTTTTCTATGACCATCTTTGCTTCCTGGACCTGGGAGCTTTGGATCTGAGCAACTTTGATTAGGGAAGGGCATCTTGATTCATTCTCTCATTCATTTATTCGAGTTGCCCCTTGATGGGTCCTTGGCAGGTAAGGAGAAAATTGTATTTGCCTCTGATCTGGAAAAACCACTGAGTTAAAAGACGAAGCATTCTGCTTCCCACTGGGGAGAGCCATCTTTGGGAGCAATGTGACAAATACCTGAGAAACGACGTCTTTTGTCAAACGGAAGCATTGTGCAAGTGCATATCACTAGAGGCTTTGTTTTTCAAATGCACAACAAATCCTTCAATGGTGCACATACTACCCCACTGGGAAACTGCGACATTTCAGCTGGCAGAGTAGCATGATGTATTGGGAGAGAGCTTTTCCTTGCATTCTGTGGGGACTTGGTCCTGTGACCTATTGAGAAGTCTATTGTAATAAACATCTGTGGTTTTGGTCTGCCTAATATCTATTCTCCCTTCCCTGGTAATAGAATCTCTGTCTTCTTTTTACTCTCAGTGCCCGTCATCGAAGTGCACTGATTCCTCCTCCTAGTTGCGGGCTACAGGTGTGACCTGGACTTGATCAATGAATATGGGCTCTCTCTTGAGTCAGGGATGGTCATGAGACCCAACTTGGACCCATGAATTTGATTCTAAGGCTTAGGTACAACTGTTGGGGGATGGAAGTTCTGGTTAGGCTGGAACACTGTGAGGATATAGGCCTAGAGTGGTTGGTGGTCACTTGGTCCTTATGAGTGAACAGTTTGCTGGAGAATAAAGCCAGCACATAGCAAAGCAAAGCAGAGAGAGGAAAGAGACAGGTTTCTGATAGTATGTTGTGAGCATCTGAATACAGCTCTGCTTTAAGAGCCCCTGTTTTCTCCCATTTATATATGTCAGTAACTTCCTGTGATAGATAAAGCATGGCCGCAGTTTCTTTGTGGCTCCTTCCACAGGAGGTAGAGTCTATGTCCCTGCCTCTTGAATCTGGGCTGGCCTGTGACTTACTTTGACTCGTAGAATGTGTTGGGAGCAACTCTTTGTGAGGTCTGGAGACTAGGCCTCAAGGGGGCCTTGTAGCTTCTGCCTTCACCCTCTGGGACTTCTGCCCTGAAGCCACCAAGTAAGAAAGCCAGCCTAACCTACTGGAGGATGAGTGGCCATGCATAGGAGAACTAAAGTTGCTGCTAAGTCCCTTCAGTTGTGTCCGACTCTGTGCGACCCCATAGACGGCAGCCCACCAGGCTCCCCAGTCCCTGGGATTCTCCAGGCAAGAACACTGGAGTGGGTTGCCATTTCCTTCTCCAGTGCATGAAAGTGAAAAGTGAAAGTGAAGTCGCTCAGTTGTGTCCGACTCTTAGTGATCTCATGGACTGCAACCTACCAGGCTTGCCTACCTTGTCAGGGAGGGCCTGACAGCCTAATGGACCTTCCAGCCTAATGAGCAGCTAAAAGCATCTGCACGAGTGAAACCATCAGAGGAAGCTCCCCGTCAGCCCACAGAATCGAAAGTTGTTATTTTAAGCCACTAAATCTTGAAGTTTTGTTTTACATCGGTAACGGCTCATACAAAGTCAGTTTGATGTTATTTGCTATCATTGCAGATGAGACTGATTTGCAATAGTTCTGATCAATGTAGTTATGTAATAAACTAAGCTTGACCAGAAATGGACCTTTGTGGAACTTCTTCCCACCTCTGCCATCAAGGTGGTGAAATCAGCTATCTCCGTATAGATCTTCACTTTTTGGGTGTGTACATGAACTCACTTGTTGATGGAATCCATTTCTCGCTCATGTTAGTGTAACTTACCTGAATGATAAGTCCCAGTGTCCTCAAAAGGCCCTTCGCTGGTGCCTCTGTTGGTCAAGAATCCGCCTTCTATTCAAGATACTGTCTTCAATGCAGGAGACCTGGGTTTGGTTCCTAGGTTGGGAAGATCCCCTGGAGAAGGAAATACAGCCCACTCCAGTATTCTTGCCTGGGAAATCCCATGGATAGAGGAGCTTGGTGGGCTACAATCCATGGGGTCACAAGAATCAGATATGACTTAGCAATTAAACCACCACCACCACTGTCTTCAAAAGGGCTAATTTCTCTAGCACACACACCTGAGGGGAGACCACTCAACAACTCTTTGAGTTTTTCAAGGAGCAGAGAAAAACCATTCCCACTGTGGCATTTCTGAATTTCTGACCCACAGAATCTGTGAGCATGGAAAAATCGTTGCTTTAAGTTGCTGCGCTTTAAAGGGTTACAGATTGAATGGTTGTGTTCCCATGTCTGTTTGTATGTTGAACTCCTAACCCCTCAATGTGATGGTATTGTGTGTGGGGGGTGTTTTGGGAGGTGATTAGGTCATGAGGGTGGAGCCCTCATGAATGGGATTAGTGCCCTGATAAAAGAGACCCAGTGAGCTCTCTTGCCCTTCTCTGCTGTGAGAACATAATGAGAAGATGCCATCTATGAAGTAGGAGTTGGGTCCTCACCAGACACAGAATGTGCTGGTAAAGGCAATGTGCCTCTAATTCAGTCACACTCAGCAAAAATGAGGCTGGATAAGACAGAACTGGAAGAGAAGAATTAAGAATGAACCTAAGTAGAAAGTAGGAGAGTAAGATATGGCATAGACCTATGGCACACTCCATAAAAATGGTGCTGCGTGTTTGACATGAATATGTTCACAGTGAATTTAAAGTGGAGAAAAGGGAGGTCCAAACATTATATATTGTATTCTGAACTCCCATTTTGTAAATGATAAATATACACAGAAAAAGAGTACACATTAAAATGTTAATAGTTTCCTCTGGGTGGTGGGGTTATGAAGATATTCATTTTTCTCATGTAAAAGGAAGATGTGGTTCTTGTGTGTATAAATCCAATTAGTAAAAATGGAACCACCACTGAACCTGAATATCTGTTCATTGCAAATGTGAACGTTGAGCGGTAGGATAGAACAGATATCTACTGCAAGAAGGTAAGGCCTGGCTGTCGCCTTTCCTGACATTTTGCCCCCTAGTGTGAAACCATGTTGCACCTTCATGCTGGCTGCTGCCCAGAGGATGGTGGGAACTGGGACAGATTGGCCACAGGACGGGCTGTGTTTAAGTTCAGAAAAGGAAGGAACACTGCTAGACCCCCAAGAGTCTGCTAGCCAGACTGAGAGGGCCTGGGCCTCTGCAGCCTTTCTGCCCTCTGCCTCATCTGGCCTCTGTCCTGTTTCTTTGAAAAATATGTATATCTTGGCCGCTTCTCTAGCTCTGATGGTGCCTTGGGTTCTGCTTGTGGTGTGCTGGCCTTCCAGTGCCCTGCGACGTCCTTCCTGTGAGTGCTGGAGGATGGAAGAGGAAGGACCAAACTTTGGTCTATTGTGGTAACCTCCTCAGGTACAGTTAGGACGGGGGGTGTGCTGGCTTGAAACAGGGCAGGGAATGTTTTCATTCTCTTTCCTTCCCCCCTTTCCTGTTGATCTGAGATGTTGGGGTGTCTGTATGTGTGTGTTTATTTGAGGCAGAATTTTATTTGGGAGAATTCAACTCTCCAGATCCCACTGCTTTTCCTGTGGGCTTCCCTGATAGCTCAGTTGGTAAAGAATCCGCCTACAATGTAGGAGACCCTGGTTTGATTCCTGGGTCAGGAAGATCCGCTGGAGAAGGGATAGGCTACCCACTCCAGTATTCTTGGGCTTCCCTTGTGGCTCAGCTGGTAAAGAATCTGCTGCAATGAGGGAGACCTGTGTTCAGTCCCTAGGTTGGGAAGATCCCCTGGAGAAGGGAAAGGCTACCCACTCCAGTATTCTGGCTTAGACAATTCCCTGGACTGTATAGTCCACGGGGTTGCAAAGAGTCAGCGACGACTGAATGACTTTCACTCTCGCTTTCTCCTCTTCCTGCCTGTCCCCCAGCATTTTATACTCATCTCTGCCGAAGTCCTTGATGTTGATGGGTTGGTTTGTTCGCTGTAATTTCTCTTTTTGCTCCACTACAGTGTGGGCTCCTTGAGGGCAGGAACCTCATTACTAACTATGTCAAAAGAACTCAGAAGACAAGAGATCTGTCTTCAGTCTCTATATTTCTAGGACCATATTGTGTCAGATGCTAAATAACAACCTCTTGATAATGGTACCAGCCAGCATTTCATCATAAGTGGGGTGTTTCCTGCATCTCTGAGTCATAGTACATGTTTACTGTATATGCTGTGTAATTTAACATGTGAATATGATCTTATGATCTGAACAGGTGATAAACTCCATCCAATAGCAGAGATTAGCTTATGCCCTTCTCTATTTGTTGGAAACTTCTCTAAGCAAATACATGTCTCTGATGGACTTCATGTTGATTTTATAGACTGATACATTGAATTCTGACTTACAAAGTTCCCCCTGCAGCTTTCAGTTCAGAGTGTAACTGGATTGGGGTAGCCTAATTTCTGGCAAGGGTTTATGTAAAAGTTATTCAGAATTGTGACTATATCTTTCATGAATGTTCAGTTTCTTATTTTTGCAAAGAGCTATTTTCTATTGGAAAACAATCTTGGGTTTTAAGTTAGGCTGTGTAAAAGGCTCCCAGAAAATGTCAGGGCATTTTCCAAGAGCACCCTAGGGAGTAGGAACAGTTAAATACTTTTAAAAAAAATCTGTGTTCTGATGGACCTTGGCCATTTAACTTGTTTTTCATTGATTCTTGGGCCAGAAAGAATTCCACCTGGGCATGAGTGCAGACAAGGGGAGTGAGAGACCAGAGGCTTATTGGTATAACACTCCCTAGGGAGGGAACCCATGTGATTATTAGTCAAGGTGATGCTTTGCTAATTATCAGAGAAATGCAAATCAAAACTACGATGAGGTCAGTCAGAATGGTCAACATTAAAAAGTCTATAAAAATAATGAATGCTGGAGAGGATATGGAGAAAAGGGAACCCTCCTGCACTGTTGGTGGGAATGTAAATTGGTGCAGCTGCGGTGGAAAACAATATGTACATGTGTGCGCTCAGTCACTCAGTTATGTCTGACTCTTTGAGACCCCATGGACTGTAGCCTCGCAGTCTCCTCTGTCTATGGGATTTCCTAGGTAAAAATACTTCAGTGGGTTGCCATTTCCTCCTCCAGGGATCTTCCCAACTCAGGGATTGAACCTGCATCTCCTGCATTGCCAAGCAGATTCTTTACTGTCTGAGCCACCAGGGAGGAAGCCTGCCCTGCAGAGGGGGACACCTATTATCCCCACTGGTAAATGAGCAAGCTGAGGTTTGAGAAGAGTGCTCTCAGGCACCTAGGAAGAGACTGGACGTGAATCCCAAGTCTCTCTATCACCAAGTCCTTGTGTTTTCCAATGCACGATGCTGCCTTCACAGCCCGTGAGAGCAGGCTTTGGGTTACCAAGCACAGGTGGGTGGAAAGAAACAGTTGGGAAGAAACCTTCCTGTGAAGGTTTTTACTGTAGTTTAAGCATGTAGGGTGGAGTTTATGATGGCCAGGCAGGAGGCCTGAAGCTGGCAGAGTGACTCTGGCACCTTCTGCCCACAAGACAAGCTCTGTTTATTTCATGCCAGCTAATGTGGAGGGTGCCTTAAATGATTTATGTTCGAAGCATTTTTTTTTTTTTTTGGTCGACAAAAGTACCCCTTTTTCAATAAGTCTTGGATACTCGGTTTTTAATAAACCAGGCTTAGTAACTGCCTGAGGTCAAGAGAGACACATTGTGTTTATGCAGAGGAGGTGTCTAGTCGAGTGCGCCCCTGGTCAGAATCCCTCCTGAGGCTGATGGATTTTTCATGGCTTGAGTCTCACGAATTAACCTTGGACATGCAAATTTTTAGGGTACGGTGTCCTCTGGCAGGTCATCAGGGAAAACGGTTAGGAAGCCTGAAACTGGGGGACTCCGGTGGAAGTGGGTCCGTTGTCTGTATTATTACCAGGGGTTTTTCAAGGACTGAGACTGTTATGAGCTATAGATTTAACTGACACGTTGAACGGTATCCAGGCTCCATGTTACCCTGGGCAGACCCTCAAGTCCTGGGAGCTGGGCAGCTGCAAAGGCCAGCAACAGGGAGTCGCCATGGAACTTGTTGCTGATGTTTATGCAGTGGCTTGTACGGAGCCACATACAATATGGCTATTGTTCTGCATTTCAGGGGTGCCAGCTAGTGGCTGGTGTTAAAATGTATCCAGGATTTGGCAGAGAATCCTCTCTGCCTACCACTGTATTAGATTCTGGGGGTTTGTCCAGACAGTGTCTGGGGCTGGGGGCTGGGGATAGAATAGATTGGGGCAGACACTGAGGCTGGGGCTAAGGGGGGCATCCCAGGATGGCTGTGTAGCCCAGGTCTATTTTCCTGAAGGGACTTCATTTACACTTTTTTTAAATTTGGCTTTTAATTTACATACAGTTAATGAAACGCTTCCTGGTGTGCAGTTCTGTGGCTTCTGGCAATTGCGCAGAGTTGTGTCCCCACCGCCCTAAAGGTACAGAGCAGTGCCATCACCTCCCTGGCTCCGGCCAGATTCTCTCACGTTGCTGCTTTTATCGACGTGGCCTGGTTTAGGCTCTGACAACTGCTGCTCTGTTTTCTCTCACTATAGTCCCCTATTCCAGAATATCCTGTAAATGGGATGATGTGGTCTTTTGCGTCTGGCGTCTTCCATATATTACAGTGCTTTTGAGATTCATCCATGTTATTGCATGATCAATGGTTTGTTCTTGTTTATTGCTGAGTATATGTCACAGTTTGTTTATCCACTCATTACCTGAAGGATATTTGGGTTGTTTCCAGTTTGAGGCTGTTATGAATAAAGCTGCTAGAAACATTTGTTTACAGGTGTTTTGTGTGAACATGAGTTTTCACTTCTAGGGGTAGGATTGCTGGATCATAGGGTAAGTGTATGTCTAACTTTGTGAGAAACAAACTTCTTTCCAGACTAACTGTACCATTTTGTATTTCTGTCATTGATGTATGAGGTTTCCAGGTGCTCTCTGTCCCTGTCAGCACCTGGTATTGTCATGGTGTTTATCTGTTTTGA
Organism: Capricornis sumatraensis; assembly: GCF_032405125.1. Classification (NCBI taxonomy): domain Eukaryota; kingdom Metazoa; phylum Chordata; class Mammalia; order Artiodactyla; family Bovidae; genus Capricornis; species Capricornis sumatraensis. The sequence continues at coordinate 21,322,628 of NC_091070.1, read as the reverse complement.
GCATTCTAATAGGTACGTGGCCTTTCACCATGGTTTTAACTTGCATTTCTATTTAAATGTTTTGGGTATTGCTTTCAAATGAGGTTATAATTTTCGGAATTTAAAGAGGTAAATAGCAGTTATAGTAAATTGTTTTTTGTATGGGAAAAAGTTTTCATTTGTCAAGTGTATATATTTAAAAGGGAATACACTTTTGGTAACCTTGTTTCAGTATGTCTTTATACGTTCAGTCTTCAGTTCGGTCAACATAGCAGCAGCGTGAGCCTTCTGTGCCCAGGATCGGCTCCGTCACTGCCTAGCTTCCCATCTTACAGCGGCCTCCAAGGCCCCGTGGGATCCGCTGTCTGCTGCCTCTCTGAGCTGCCCTATTGGCCCAGCTGCTCTGGCCTCCTGGCTTCTCCCTGAGTACTCCAGGTACACTTCCTCTTCAGGGCCTTTGCACTTGCCATGCCCTCTGTGCAGAAGGGTCTCTTCCCGGAAAACTGCCAGGCTAGCTCATTCACTTCCGTCTGCTCACATGTCACCTTCTCAGAGAATCTTCCCTGACCACCCTGTTGATAAGAACTGATATCCTTTGTCGGGCTTTGTTTTCCTCCCTAGCAACATTCATACCTGTTGGATTATACATTTACTTGTCTACTAGCTGTGTCCTTCCACTGGAGGCAAAGCCGCAATGAGGGCAGTGACCCAGTGCCTAGAATGGGGCCTGAGATCCAGAATGTGCTGGCAGCAGGTGGAATGAATGAAGTCTCATGTCTCAGACTTAGTTCAACTGCGTTATCATAGGAAAGTGGCTGTCGGACTTATAAAAAGCAAGATCATTCTTCCTCCAAAAATCTGGAAAGAACTTTGATCTGTAGGACAGATATCGCTGATACTCGATCAGTTTGAATTTGTCGGATTTTTATGTTGTTTTTGTTATCTTTTTGTGAAGTGTTGAGAAAGTCTGGATATGCTTTGCAGTAGCAGAATACCTTTGAGTTAAACTGACCCGGAGTTAGAAGGGAGGATAGTAAAGTATATGTATTACAAAGTTGAGTTACTAGCGACATTTACCAGCTGTTTGCTCTCCCACCCACTGCAACCCCCAGCCCCATCGTCAGGGAAGAAGTCTCCAGATTTATAATAGTGTCTCAACTGCCAATAGCTGGCTGTTACTATGATGTGATAAGTTACACATTCATGGGTTCTTGGGCAATTGACCCAAACTCTTTGAAGGGAATACTTGCTGAGTATAGGTGCCTGTGCATTCCGCCTAGTGCACATGTGCTGATGTGGCGACCTTGACTTGTTTTTAGAATTTCACATGAACAGACAGGTAAGCCTGAATTAAAACAGAAAACAGAGACCTACATTTTCTTGATCAGTGAATGACACATTTAAGAAGCATTGAAGTATCGCACAGTGATGACCTGGGAAAAGCCCTGTTATGAGTGTTGTGCAAAAGCCTTGGGGGGAACATGAGACAGTGTGTGTGTTTGCAGTCTTCTGTGTGTTAACAGTTGGACTATAACATATCAGTTTGTTTAAAGGATAGTTTAACACAGTTAGATTCTTATGACTTATTCTCTTTCTTCATCCTCTTTTTTGAAATAGCAAATGTTTTTTCTCTGGTTTATACATGAACAAAATCTACTGAGCAAAGTGCAGTAGGCCAATGAATTTGATGTCTTTTCCAAAGGGCTCTTAGGGACGATTCTGAAGTCTGGGAACATAGTAGATGCTCAATTAAAGAACATTAGATGTTGAATGAACACAACAGAAGTCAGAAGGGAAGGCAACCTCAGCTGCTGCTGCTGTTGCTGCTAAGTTGCTTCAGTTGTGTCCGACTCTGTGCAACCCCATAGACAGCAGCCCACCAGGCTCCTCCGTCCCTGGGATTCTCCAGGCAAGAATACTGGAGTGGGTTGCCATTTCCTTCTCCAGGCAACTTGCAGAGTCCTCTTTAAAAGACAAAACCTTGCCTCACCTCCCTTCCTGCTGCTGCTTCTTGGGGTCCACACACTTGGTTTGGAGCAGTGCTGACTTAGGGTTATATTTGTAGAAGTGAGTAGAATGAATCTTTTTTCTCATGGGACTGGCTTCCCATTGGGAGACCCTGTTACTGCCTCGTACAGCCATGTCAGGCCCATGGGAAGAGCTGGACTAAGCAATCCTATTCTGGCCTAGAGTGGGTGTTCAGAAACCCCCATGTGTTCCCACAGGCTGAAGAATGACGCCCAGGCCCCTGGTAGGCCCTCCCAGCCCCTTCCACCCAATGTGGACTCTGTCTCCCAGTCTTCCATGTCCCTTGTCCAGCTTGTATTCCAGCCAGCAGGGAAGTTCCCCACACATACCCTGAATGTTTTGCCTTCTGTACTTTAAAAATTATAATGATTATTATTTCAATCACAGCATGTATTACTACTAATATTTACTGGGACCTGGAAGATGCCAGGCACATGCACTATCCTCACAGACCTGTGAGGGGCATATACAGAGGAAACTGGGATATTAAACTTAACCTAAACCCAAGGTCACTTGGCTTGTGAATGTGAAACTGGGGTTCAAGCCCTTATGGAGACTTCAGATCTCATGCTCCCAACCCACCATTGTCAATGCAGTCAGGATGGATGGGCCTAAGACCTGCAGGGACCCTGTTTTCACTCCCTTCCTGACTTCAAGGAAATCAGTGGAAACCTGCCAGAGGTAGGTTTTTCAAAACCTGTGTTTTTATTTTACAATTATTCAGCATGAATTTGGAGGATTAGCCAATATAGAATTGGCATATTAATTATGTTAATATGTTAACATTAGCATCTGGACTCAGTTATTTATTGACAAATAACCCACACACAGACACACACACACAGACACACACACACATACTCTTTCTCTCTCTCTTCTGCATTGGAGGTAAGCGGCACACATCATACCTTAAAGCCAGAGTGGGCGCCTGCCATCCCCACCATCTCCTGGGAGGTGTGGGTAGTCTTCCTCTCTCCCGAGTGGCTGCCAAGGCTGTGACTGGAATGGATTTAGTTTGAAGGATCTCATCAGAGTGAGGTCCAGAGCCCTTATATTTTACATGGGACGCTCCTTCCGTGACTGGTTTCTTTAGGGCTTTGCTGTGATTGACTCTTGGTGAATGAATGAACCCTAATGTGCTGATCCTCGATACAATCAGTGCTCAGGCCAGCTCTGTCCTTGCTCACCTACCTGGCTGTAGATTTTACCGGTATGGAATTTAGGCAGGTGCAGACAAGAAGGAGGGGGCCTTAACCAGGAGCAGGCAGCCCCCGTGTTATTGATCAGCAGCTGTGGCCAGAACTGGGACTTGGAGCTGTAATTCAGATGCTCGTACATCACAGCCCATTTCTGCCATATTCAAACTATTGACTCCACCCCAAATGCCATTACTCTGTCCTCCCAACCTTATCCTAACGTGCTTCCAACACATTTGCTTCTGCTCTGTGCTGGACTCAGCCCCACCCAGGTGTAGATGCAATAGTGATGTAGCTCAACAGACATCACTGCTGCCGTCGGTCATGGAGCGGGTAGCTAGTCGGGGAGGGCATAAAATAATCACAGAAACAGAATACAGCTTCCACGTGGTGTGAGGTATGGGGGAAGAACTGCTTGGCCCCGGGAGCTTTGACTCTTTTTGGAGGATCAGAGGGGCAGGAGGGCTTGCCTGAAGATGTGCTGTTCCAGGTGAGGTCTGGACGGGAAGGAAGGCTCACTCAGCGAGGAGTGGGAGATGGGGGTTGCTCCAGGCCAAGGGTTCAGCACAGGGAAAGGCTTGGTGGCTGGTGGTGGCTGTTGAAATTCCACCGGCCCTTTAAGCCAGTCACCAGTCACCTTGCAAATGGGGAACCCTGTTCTGTGCCTTTTTAGCACTGGGTTCCTTAGGGTGTTTGACACACCCTGGGCCCTCTGAGACAATTCCGAGGGGCTGAGGGCCCACACTTGGCTGCCGGGAATGGCCATGAGCTACCCCCTCTCAACCAACTTCATGCCTCAGGGCTAGCCAGGCGCCTCCTAAGCTCTGCCTCTGCCTGAGTCACAGCCTGGGGAGCCCAGCGACAGGGAGGGGAGTGAGCTGGACTCTGCAGCCCCCAGCTTCACAGCCTTCAGGCTTGATCACTCCATCGCGGGTGAGATCTTGCAGGCTGGGGGAGAGATGGAGAAGCAAGAACAGCCCTGTGCATCTCATGCGATGTTGCCTGGGCCTTCCTGGACCATGAGGCTCACAGCGGCCCTGGTTTTCCATTTCCACTTACTGCAAAATTGAGAGTGATGAGTTCTTCACTGTTTTGGGCCAAGTTTCCCAGGAGAGCAGGAGGAGATATCAATTCATTGAACACACATTTATTGCACACCCCCGATGTGTCATGTTCTGAGCCTCTGGGCTCTGGTTCTTGGAGCCTGCAAGGTGAAATGGCTCCGTTCCCTGTCCTTTGGGGCTCCCAGCCAGGTGCCATTGCTAATTTCCCTCCCCCTCTCTGGACTCACCCAAGGTGGGTGAATGAAACCTCATATCTGTGCAGGGCTTTGTATCCTGGGGACGGAGACAGCTGACATAAACCCCAGGAGAATCTTATTAGTTTTCTCTTTCCAGCAGATGAGCATTCCCCAGGGCTGAGCTGGGGCCCTAGCTTGGGTGGTCCTGCTACATCGTCCAGCTGGAGAATGAACCGACGCTTCTCATTTTTTTTTTTTTTCCTTTTATAAAATGCTCAGTCAGTCTTGAAGCCTCCGGGACTTTGTGGTGGCAACCAGAAATATCAAGGTGGGCAGCAGGGTGAGGAAAGATGGGGGCCAAGGGAAGAAGGCCCCTTTTTTTCCCCTGGACCCCTGAAGGACTCCTGGTCAGTTTGGGTGGTGGTGGTCATGGGATGCCCCACTGGGCATACAGCTCCTCCGTGCCCCACTCTCTCCATCTCCAGACCCAATGCTCTTGCAAAATCAGGCAGTGCCCAGCGCAGAGCCACTGGGCTGGCTACTCCATAGCTCACTGAAGATCAGCTCAGATGTCATGATGCAGAGTGCCGGCTTCCAGGTGGGACTGCCTGGGCATTGGTTGTGCTGTCCTGGGCAAGTAATGCCCTTTCTTGTTGGTAAGATATAAGTGTAAATACCACAAGCTGTACAGATAGATTGAAGAACACGCTTAATGTCCTTCACAGGTGGCTGGCATCAAGTCAGCGAGCTTGAGAACCAGAGGCAGAGGCTTGTTTCACTCTTCGCATCTTGCTTCGGGCTGTCAAGGTTCTGTGCCTCTCTCTGTGTGCTCAAGTGTAGTATGTGCTGCTGCTGGAGATGCTGGAATGGGCCCTGGGGTTAGCTGAGCCCTTGCTGCTGCAGGAACGGGCTTTTGTGGGGGAAGTCACAGCTCAGGTTGACCGTCTGCTGTTGCCCTGGACCCTTGCTGTTGAATGTAATGTGTTCTCTATATCCTCGATGCTCAAAGTGTGATCCTCCAGCCAGCATCCATGGTGTCGCCTAGAAGCTTATCAGAAATGCATCATCCCAGGCCCCTTCCAGACCCACTGACATCATGTTTATTAGACCGCAGGTGAGGCATGTGCCTTAAAGTTCAAGAAGCACTGCCCGACACTGTTTTAGCTCATGGGCATAGAGGCTTTACTCTGTTTTTGGTGTGTGGAGGAGAGGGTACCTCTGGAAAGAGGAGGGGAGCAGAACGAGCAGATGAGATAACTGAAAACCAATAGAACTTGACCTGTGACTTTCTGCATCCCAGCAGTTGTCGTACGGAACCTCCCGCACCTGCTGACCCCTTCCTCCCCTGGGTGAGCTCCAGGGGCAGGGTCTCCGTGCTGTCTTTACACTGTCTGCCTCGCTGGAGGACTCATGTCTGAGTGAACACAGCAAATCTATTTCCATGGATATGTGAGTTTCCTCTTCTTGGTCCTGAAACCGAGGTGCAGATGGGGTGTGGTGGAAGTGTGCGGTGACTTGGTGTAGCCTAGAAGGAGCGAGGCTTGCTGGCCCTCCTGTGATTAAGCTGGGCTTTCCTTCTCGGTCCCTGTGGCACCTCCCCCTATTCTGCCCCCTTCAGTGTGGGGTTGACCCGTACCTTGGTCCTGGATGCTCTGCTTTTCTCTTGATGGTCTCATCGTGTCCCACGACTTTAAATCTGTGCCCTGGCGACTCTAACATTTGCATCTCTAGCCCTCACTCCAACCTCCTATGCTAGCTGCCTAGGGGACATGTTCATTTAGGTCCTGTCTTACTTGTGTTCCCTGGTGCAGGCAGAGCCTGAGGTCAGGGGTTCTGGCTCAGGGTTTATGGAGAGCATGCTCTCTGGGGAAAGGGAATGAGAGAGACGGGTCAGGGCAGGGAAGAGGCTAGGCAAGGATGTGGCCCCACTTGCTTCTATGTGGAATCTGAGAAAGTGAAACTCACAGAAACAGCAGAATGGTGGTGGGGTTGGGAGCAGGTGGGGGAAGTGGGGAGATACTGATCAACGCGTACAAACTTCCAGTTATAAGAGGAATAAATTCTAGGGAACTAATGTACAGTTTGGTAACTATAGTTAATAATAATGTATTGCATAATTGGAAGTTGCTGACAGAGTAGATCTTACGTGTTTCTCACCACACAAAAGAGGTAACTTTGTGTGGTGACAAATGTGTTAATTAGCCTGACTGTAGTAATCATTTTACAATATTTATTTTTCCAAAACATCATGTTGTATACCTTAAATATATACAAGCTTTGTCCATCATACTTTAATAAAGTTGGGGAAAAATTAATATGCTGCCAGGAAATGTCTGTCCTGGGCCTGATATACTGGATGGGCTTGGGGGAATAGGCATGTACCTGGTGTCCCTGAATAGAGCTTCATCAAGGCAGGTCTGTAGAGAAGGTGTGCAGTACTTTGAGCAATTAGGGGACGGATGCACTAGCCTGAGAGGGATTCTACTACTGATGTCCAATAAGCATCTATGGCTTTGTTGTTCAGTTGCTGAGTCATGTCCCACTCTTTACGACCCCATGGCCTGAAACACGCCAGGCTTCCCTGTCCTTCACCATCTCCTGGAGTTTGCTCAAACTCATGTCCATTGAGTCGGTGATGCCATCCAACCATCTCATCCTCTGTTGTCCCCTTCTCCTTCTGCCCTCAATCTTTCCCAGCATGAGAGTCTTTTCCAATGAGTCGGCTCTTCAAATCAGGTGGCCAAAGTATTGGAGATTCAGCTTCAGCATCAGTCCTTCCGGTAAATATTCAGGGTTGATTTCCTTTTGGTTTGATCTCCTTGCAGTCCAAGGGACTCTCAAGAGTCTTCTCCAACACCATAGTTCTATCTTCCCTTGCAAGCTTTGCCCTCCTCAGACTGTTCCTATGTTAGTGGATGGCACCACCATTCACTCACTCATTTGCTTAAGCTAGAAATCTGGGACCACTCTTAATCCTGTTTTTGTTTTTTCTTACCCACCCATCTGTTCTGTCAGCAGCTCCTGTTGCATCTACATCCCAGCTGCAGTGACTTCTCAGTCTCTCCACTTATACTATCCCGCTCTAAACTGACACCCACCTCCCCGGCCCCCGCCCCCAGCTCTTGGCCCTGGAGAGCCTCATAACCTCACTATTGATTCCTTTGCTTCTGATCTTTCTTCACATAGCAGCTGGGGTGAATATTTTTTAAGACTTTATATTTTAGGTTTTCAGCAAAATTAAAAAGAGGTTGTGGAGGTTTCCCATATGTCCCCTGCCCTGACATGTGCACAGCCTCCCCCATTATCAGCATCCCCCACCAGAGTGGTACATTTATTACAACTGATGAACCGACATTGATGTATCTGTATTATCCAAATATATAAGGGTTTATATAAGGGTTCACTCTTGGTGTACATTCTGTGGATTTGGACAAATGCTTAATGGCATGTACTTTGACTTTACACTTACATTCATTATTACAATTTAATATGGAGTGGAGTATTTTCACTGTCCTGAAAATCCTCTGTCCTCTGCCTGTTCATCCCTGTCCTGCAACTCCTGGCAACCACTGATCTTTTTTCTGTCTCCATCATTTTGCCTTTTCCAGAATGTTTCGCAGTGGGAATCGTGCAGTGTGTGGCATTTTCTGATTGCCCTCTTTTACTTAGTAACAGCATTTGTGTTTTCTCCATGTCTTTTCATGATAGCTCTTTTTTTTTTTTTTTTTTTAATGCTGAGCAATGTTCCAAGTTTTGGCAATGAGGAATACAGCTGCTATAAACATCCATGGGTAGGTTTTTGAGTGGATGTAAGTTTTCATCTCTTTTGGTTAAATACCAAGGAGCCTGATTACTGGACTGTATAGTAAGAATATGTCTGGTTTTGTAAGAGACCACCAGACCATCTTCAGAAGTGACCGGGCCATTCTGTGTTCTCACCAGCAGTTGACAAGCGTTCCCGTGGCTCCACATTGTCACCAACATTTGATGTCCGTGTTTCAGGTTTTGGCCATCCTTCTGGTGCATAGTAGTATCTTGTTTCCATTCACACTTCCCTGATGATGTGGAGTATCTTTTCGTGTGCTTATTTGCCTATCTGTATATCTTCTTTGGTGAGATGTCTGTTAAAGTTTCTGGTTCGCTTGTTTTTAAAAATTTTTCATTTCCTATTGGAGTATAGCCGATTAACAATGTTGTGATAGTTTCAGAGGAACTGCAAGGGGACTCATCCATGCTTATACATGAACCCATTCTCCCTAGAAAGACCCTCCTGTCCAGGCTGCCGCATAACAGTGAGCAGAGTTCCCTGTGCTATAGAGTAGGTCCTGGTTGATTATCCTTGTTGGTTAAATATAGCTGAGTGTACCTATTGATCCCCAATGTTTTTTTAAATTAGGGGTGAATCTTTAAAAATCTTGTATCAAATCATATCATTTCCTTGTGTAGAATCTTTCAACGCCTTTCCATGGTACTTAGGATGAAATCCAAACTCCTCAGCCCTGTGTCGAGTCCTACCTAATCTGACCTTTGTCCCCTCTCCCTTCCCCATCATCTCCTGCCTCCTGCCTCAGGTAGGGTATGGTAAAGTAGGGCTTTGTGCTTCTTTTCTCCTCAGCTAGGCTGCGAGGCTCCTGAGGGAGGAGCCACGATCGTCCCTGGATTTTGTGTGGGCAGCACACTTTTGACATTTGAGTCTGTGCTCAAACGTCATCCACCCTCCAGTCTTTCTTCAACCTCATGATCCAGTCACTTGCTGTGCCATCAACTGTTCCGTTTTCTTCAGAGCACAGATTCCTGTCTGAAACGACTTGTCCATTTATTTGTGCACGTGTCTGTCTCAGCCCCCTAAGGTATAAAGCCCACGAGAGCAGGGGCTTGGTGTATTTTACCCACCACTGTACCTCCCACACCAGCAGCAGTGCTGGGCACAGACCAGGTTCACGGACGTGTTGACTGAATGACTGATCACCAGGAGAAGTAAATAAAGAGATGCGAGGGCTGCAGCTCTCTGGAATCTTCAGGGGCCCATTTAGCACCAGGCAGCTCTATCCAGAAAGTTCATTGTAGGTTAGAAGTTGTCCTTTTCCCAACAACTTCTGCTTTTTCTTATCACAATAAGCAGAGCAGGAAACAAACCCCAGTTTCCTGCTTATACCTCAGACCACCAGGAAAGACAGATGATCTGGAAAAATCTGAGAATGCACAGAAGGGGTGTTCTGGCTCTTCCCAAGTGAAGACACACCTCCCTGGGGATGGCTCAGCTCCCTGCAAGGGGCTTGTCTTAGGAACCTTCTGGTACCGAGGCCTACAGAGCTGGTTAACATCACAGTCTTTTTGAATTATTTTCCCATCTCCTGACTTGGTATTACCCAAACCCTGACAAAGACTGGAAGTTGCATGTTTAGAGAACAAACACAAGTGAGCTAAATTCTCCAAATAACAACTTTGTTTGAAGGGCAAGAAACAGGACTTTTCTGATGGCGGAGTCTTAGGGCACAAGGAAGATAAGCCAGCCAAGCCTCTGAGTGGTGAAGTTCTCCTCTGAGGAGAAGTTCTTGGAGGAGAAGGCTCAGAACTAGGACCAATCACTCCCCTGAAGACTAGGTTGGACTTCAGTGTTTGATTTTGTGCCAGGGGGCCAAGGAGGCCTGAACCATCCTCCCTGCTCCCAGCTCTGGGTCAGGCCATGGTGCAGGAAAGGTCCTGATTTCTCTGGGAGCATGGGGAAGAGGAAGTGGAAAAAGACAGGGTTCTGGGGGCCAGGCCATGGATACAGGGGAGATATGGAGCCCTTCTCTTGCTGTATCTCCTACTCATCACTTCTAGTCCCAGAGGCTCTGCTGAGGACAAATGGCTTTTTCTTTTGAGGCAGCTGAGCCCTGCTCTGTCTCACAACCAGCACCTCTGACCCAGCCTGACACTTTGCTTCCAAACCAGCTTGCGGTCTTCACAAATTCTGCTCCTCCATGGGGCATAGTTGGGGACCATGTTTGCCTTGCTCACTATTGTAGCTCACTGAGCAGAATAGTGCATAGGCATCAGATAAGCATGCTTGGATATTGAATGGTAGAAAATGCTTTGGAGGAAGAAGACCTCATTGAAAAATGTGTTCTAGCCCTTCTTTCCCTGGTGACTTTGAAGAAGTTGCTTGACCTCTCTGTGTGCATGCTCAATCGTATCTGACTCTTTGTGACCCCATGGACTGTAGCCCACCAGGCTCCTCTGTCTGTCGGGTTTTCGAGGCACAAATACTGGAGTGGGTTGCCATTTCCTTCTTCAGGGGATCTTCCCAACCCAGGGATCAAACCCACATCTTCTGTGTCTCCTGCATTGGCAAGCAGATTCTTTACCACTGAGCCACCTGGGAAGCCCCTTTGACCTCTCTGAACCTCAGTTAATCTCTGCCAGGTTGCTATGAGAGCCTGAGTGTGGTTATGATGGTGACATGAATAATGACCAGCGTTTACTGAGAACTGCCTGGTGCCAGGCGTAATGCTATATTATTTACATGTCTTCGCTGGCACTTCACTTGATGTCCAGTACCCTGACGTGGTGGTTCTGTGATCATGCTCATTTTGCAGATGTGGAAACTGAGGCAAAGATAAGTTAAGCTCCCTGCCCAAGGCCATAGACCAGAGCTCTATTTCTCATGACCAATTGAGATAATATGGGCAGGACGCACTGTCAAGTACTGGCTGACTTCCAATTGCTTTGGTATTATACTTCCAAGGAGGGTCCAGGCCTTGGCTTTGGTCTTGGAGGTCACTGACATCTGAGCCTTTGCCGTGCGTGTGCTGGGCCTGACAAACACCAGATGGGAAGGGCCCTGCGATTATGTGAGAATGTGAGGGGGCCAGCAGGATAAGGAGCTGGACTCAGTAAGGTGGTCACAGGAAAGCTCTTCCTCAGGCCAGCGAGGCTCAGAGGGGGTGCAGGACTGTTTGGAGTGAGGCTGCTTCTCCAGCCATTGCTCTGGTTTTCTGGGCGGAGGCTGGAAGGGCTTGGTCCTCTTGTCCTCCTCACAGCTGAACCAAGCACTCGGCAAAACTGCTCAGCTGGGGCGCCAAGCCCCTTGGGCCAGGGTTGCCTTCTGTCCTACAACATGAGGTTAAGAGAGAGCCCTTGACAAAACAAGAAGGGTCAGTGTGGGGAAGAGAGGGTAAACGGGGAGCGGGCAACGAGGTTGTGGACGGCTGCTGGCCTTCGTGCAGTGGCGTTCCTGCTGAGGAGAAGGGATGCCTTGAGTAAGTTCAGGAGGCTTCAGACCTGAGACCCGGATGGGAGAAGAGACTGGCCCAGGGCCAGCCCTGGAGGAGCATGTGTGTGCGTGAGTGTGTGTGTGTGAACGTCTGCGTCTGGCACCCAGCTTGGGAGGCAGGAGGTTGGGCTGATGGTGAATCAGCCTCCTCCTCCGGGAAGTGGGCCGGCTTCCTCGGCGCCTTCGTGCCTGGGGACAGCTCTGACTCTTTTTTGAGATTTTCCTTGTCTGTATCAGAGATGATTTTTCTTGGCCAACTGCAGCTTTTTCAGAAAGCAAGGCTGCAGTCTCCTCCTGGCCCTGGTGAGTGTGATCCCGTTTGTTTATGCAGGCTCTGTGTGCTTGAGGCCAGAGTCAGAGCCAGCCAGGGTCAGAGTCCGGCCCAGCCCGTGCAGCTTTGTAGCTGGATTTATAGACTCCAGTGCGGCTCTAGCTCTGGGTCCTCCTAATCCTCGGTGTATGTACTTGGGCGGGGGCTTGGGTTTCCTGTGAGCCCTACTTTGGTGCTTTCTGGTGGCCCCTTTTCTCCTTCCTGGGACCTTTCCTTCAGAGGGCAAGGGAAATAAGAACCTGCCTTATATAACCACTTGGTAGGAAAATCTAGATTAATTCATTTTGCCCAGTTAATATGTCCATCTGGGTAGGGTTACTAATATTACATTACATTTCTTCAGAGCCCAAATAGTTAAACCACATATGTATATGCTTCCTAGGCTTGCGTTTATTCTTATTTTCCACCTTTATCATAAATTCTCCAAGAGTGAGTCAGGAAGCAGAGCTCTTGAACCCCCAAGTGGTAGATGGTGTGAGTGCCGGGATGTTTGACAAGGACAGAAGTGTTTCTGGACAGGGAACCGCCCTCTGCAAGTCTCTTTGCCCTGAAGTGGCAGCTCTCTGGAGTGTCTGGATCTCTTGGTAAGACCTCTTCGAGAAATAGGAGCCTCTTCAGGAGAGACAGGCTCCTGAAGGTCATAGGAAGGGACCATTTTGGGACCAGCATCTGCCATATTTGAGGTCCCTGGAACCTCTGACCCTTACCAGAGGAAGAAGAAGAAACTGGCTGGAGCTACCCCACTCACCTGTCCTATGTTGGTTTGAGAGCAGTGAGTGGCCCCAATAAGCATAGCCACCATTTGTTGGGTATCTACAGTGTGCCAGGCGTGGGCTGAGCACACTATGTGTCATTTCTCTGCTCCTCATGACAGATCCATGAAGTGGGCGTTATTCTTATTTTACAGATGAAGCAGCTGAGGCTCAGAGAGGTTAAATGACTGTCCCAGGGTCACACAGCAAGTAAGTGCTAGACTCAGGTTTTGAAGTTCTGCTCTGCCTTGCTTCTAAAGTTTATGTTCTTAAATGTGTTGCACAGGCCACAGCAACACCTGGGAAACTGAGTGCCTCCTGGGACATTGGGGTGAGTGCTCCAGAGAATGTTAAAGAAGGTTCTGGGAGCCATTTGGGAGCTAAGTCTGGAGCATAGGGTACTGAATCTTGAAGGCTTCTTTTCGGAATGTGAACTCCCAGAGAAGGAGGGGAGAGACACATGATCTCCAGGGGAAAGTACAAGCCAATGAAGAGCTTCTTGGGTCTGGATTAAACACAGGTGGGACTTCTCAGTAGTACTAACTGAGAGTTTGGCTAGACGCCATGGGGCTTCTCAGTGTGGACACAGAAGGGGGACGGCCCAGGGGCGTCAGGTGGGTGAAGGAGAGAAATTTTCTTACAAGAATACCTCTTTGTGGTGTCTGGACCCAGCTGGGCACTGTCCCCTTTCTGGAGGTTTGACCAGGGTCTGGTGCAGAACTCAATAAGGGCCCATGTCGGGGTTGGGTGGGGGGCATCCAGAGGACACCACAGCCCCCGAGAGGAGCCCGACCCCCAAGCCCACCTCGGAGGCGACTGGGCTGCGGCATCCACGTGCTTCTGCTGCCCATGCGTCTGGATGGTCCTCGCTCTGTCCCATCCTTTGCCTCCTACCGCCTCCCGTCCCTGGAGACTGACACCCCTGACGGGCCCTTCCCACCTCTGCACATCTCCAGTGGGTCCCATGAGGCCCACCTCACTCAAGAAGTGCATGTGGCACTGGCCTTATGCCAGAGACTTTTCTGAGGGTAAATGGATGTGTGCCTGGGGCAGGGGTCAGGGGATACCAAGTCCTCTTTTGCAAGGCATTAATGCCTAAACCATAGCTCAGTTGGTAAAGAATCTGCCTGCAATGCAGGAGACCTGGGTTCAGTTCCTGGGTTGGGAAGATGCCCTGGAGAAGGAAATGGCAACCTACTCCAGTATTCTTGCCTGGAGAATCCCATGGACAGAGGAGTCTGGCAGGATACAGTCCATGGGGTCACAAGAGTTGGACACGCTTAGTGACTAAACCACCACCACCACCAATGCCTGAACCAAACTGCGGCTTCTGGGAGGGTGTCTTTTTCCCTTTGGCGGCTGACAGGGTGCAGAGCCACACCACCCAGCCACTTCTGAACACTTCTGGGTGGGAGCCAGCAGCTGGGCCCCTGGGCTGGAGTTCGGAGGGCCTGAGGTCTGAGGAGGGTCCCCCAGGACACTGTAGACTGAGTCAGGGGTTGCAGTTGCTAGGCTTCAGGGCTGGGCTTCTGGAAGTTTCGTTCTGGCACCAGAGGAGCCTGGCGAGAGGGCACGCGTGAAGCTTGCTCCTGACGAGGGCACGCGTCCCCCAGCACCTGAAGCAGCGCTTGGCCTGGAGCGGGGAAGGCAGCAGGTGACCCAGTTACATCACATTTACTGAAGTGGGCTGGACGCAGAAGATGGTGACGGCTGTTTCCAGAATCTTCCCCTAAACCATCTCCTGAGCTGATTCTTTCTTTCCATCCCCACTGCCACTGGGTAGCCCAGATCCCTGTCAACACCTCGGGTCTGGATTTCTGCCACTGCCTCTTAACTGTCCATCTTGCACTTATTCTCTCTCCCCTTCCGTCTCTTCTACCCACAGTGGCCAGAATAACTAGCTGAAAATGCCAGTTTTATGAAGTGACTTTCCTGCCCAAGCCTCCCAGAGTTGCCTCTGGCCTGAGGGACTGAGAGACCCACCTGGTGGTGACGTAGGCATTCTGCTGCAGGCAGTTCGGTCTTGCCTTTGTCCCTTGCACATGTGCGGTCATTTTGCCAAAAGCTCTCCCCTTTCCTCCTCTCAGCCATGAGCAGAAATCGCACCTGCCCTTCAAAGAGGCGCCCATGTCCTCTGCCTGCTGTGTGGTCCCCTCCATTGCTCCAGCTCATCCTTCTAGACACGCTGTAGCTCACTTGCCTTCACTGCTCATGACAGTGAGGGGATGAGGCAGGCAAGGTATGGTGCCTTCCTGCTTGTCCATCTCTTCTCTGCAACCAGAGCATTGGCTTCTGGAAGGAAGGAGCCAGATCAGGTTCTTTTGTAGCCTGGGGGTTGGCCCTGGGTCAGGCCTCTAACAGGGGCTTCCCGGGTGGCACTAGTGGTAAAGAACCTGCCTGGCAATGCAGGAGACATAAGACACACAGGTTCGATCCCTGGGTTGGAAAGATCCCCTGGAGGAGGGCCTGGCAACACACTCCAGTATTCTTGCCTGGAGAATCCCATGGACAGAGGAGCCTGGCGGGATACAGTTCATGGAGTTGCAGAGTCAGACACAACTGAGCAAGCGGCTGAGCACACATACACACAGGTCTCTAAGGGGATACTCAAGAAATAGTTGTTGGATGAATCAACAGGAAATCAGCTTAATCAATAGGAAGTCAGTTGCAGTGTAAGGCATTTCTTTATTTTTTTAATTATAAATTTTATTTATTTATGGTTGTGCTAGGTCTTTGTTGCTATGTGGGCCTTTCCCTAGTTGCCGAGAGTGGGGGCTGCTCTCTCTTTGTGGTGCACAGGCTTCTCGTTGTGGTGGCTTCTCTTGTTGTGGAGTATGGGCTCTAGACACAGACGCAGTGGGTATGGGGCCTGGGTTTAGTTGTCCCATGGTGTGTGGGATGCTAGCTCCCTGACCAGGGATCGAACCCACGTCCATGTATTGGTAGGCAGATTCTTAACCTCTGGACCACGAGGAAAGTCCCAGTGTGAGGGATTTCAGTTCAGTTCAGTCAGTTCAGTCGCTCAGTCATGTCTGACTCTTTGCGACCCCATGAATCAGAGCACACTAGGCCTCCCTGTCCATCACCATCTCCTGGAGTTCACTCAGACTCACGTCCATCGAGTCAGTGATGCCATCCAGCCATCTCATCCTTGGTCGTCCCCTTCTCCTCCTGCCCCAATCCCTCCCAGCATCAGAGTCTTTTCCAATGAGTCAACTCTTCACATGAGATGGAGGAAGTACTGGAGTTTCAGCTTTAGCATCAGTCCTTCCAAAGAAATCCCAGGGCTGATCTTCAGAATGGACTGGTTGGATCTCCTTGCAGCCCAAGGGACTCTCAAGAGTCTTCTCCAACACCACAGTTCAAAAGCATCAATTCTGTGGCGCTCAGCCTTCTTCACAGTCCAACTCTCACATCCATACATGGCTATTGGAAAAACCATAGCCTTGACTAGACAGACCTTAGTTGGCAAAGTAATGTCTCTGGTTTTGAATATGCTATCTAGGTTGGTCATAACTTTTCTTCCAAGGAGGAAGTGTCTTTTAATTTCATGGCTGCAATCACCATCTGCAGTGATTTTGGAGCCCCCAAAAATAAAGTCTGACACTGTTTCCACTGTTTCCCCATCTATTTCCCATGAAGTGATGGGACTGGATGCCATGATCTTCATTTTCTGAATGTTGAGTTTTAAGCCAACTTTTTCACTCTCCTTTTTCACTTTCATCAAGAGGCTTTTTAGTTTCTCTTCACTTTCTGCCATAAGGGTGGTGTCATCTGCATATCTGAGGTTATTGATATTTCTCCTGGCACTCTTTCTTCCAGTCCAGCGTTTCTCATGACATACTCTGCATATAAGTTAAATAAGCAGGGTGCCTTAAGGATGAATTTCTAGAGAGCAGTTAGATGTTTCAAAAGGATGCCTGGGAAGGCTGTAGCAGTACTAGTTCTTATAACATCTATGAAAAATTAGAGAAGATTCTCCTGAGAATAGTTGTCAGGGTTGTGGAGGCAGTGTTGGCAGCAGAAAAAGAGGAGGAAGGTAAAAAAAAAAAATGTCATGTCTGGTTGTGACTTCCGTTTACAGAGCCTCTCTGCCTCTCCATTTCTGATTCTCGTCATGTCCAGTTGAAACTTCCCTTTACAGAGGCTCTCTGCCTCTCCATTTCTGATTCTCATCATGTCTGGTTGAGACTTCCGTTTACAGAGCCTCTCTGCCTCTCCATTTCTGATTCTCGTCATTGGTTCAGGGCTTTCTTGGCCTTTCTATCCTGTCACCCAGCCTTGGCCTGGCCGTAACTGAATCAGATTCAAGGGGTGGGAAGAGAAGGGAAGTAGGAGGCAGGCAGTGGGGAGGGCGGGGTGGGGTATGCCAAACCTTGCCAGGGCTAAAGCTTTGGAGCCATCCTCTTGTTTTGGGCATCCCCAACCAAGCAGTGGCTTATGCCATCCTGTCTCCTGAGACCAGAGCAGTTCATCAACCAGCAACCAGGTGTGCAGTTGTTGGAAGGTGCCAGTGTCTGTCCCCACCTACCCCCAACTCGACTTGGCCACCAGGGAAGTGGGAGGGGGCTTTGGCTTTCCAGAGATGTGTGGGACCATGGGTTTAGCTCCTCCACAGTCAGAGTTTCTCAAAGGACCCACCTGAGGGGCAGGTGGGACACTGGTGTTTTAGGAGACATTGTATTTTGTATGTTGTATGTTGTATTTTGCAGTAGAGTGGATCCCTGCCTGGCTAGAATAGGCCATGCCCAGGGGTAACCTTCTGCTATTTGGGGTGCTTTCTGGAGTGTATTTCAGACTGCTGCCTGCTGTCCCCTATTTACTCCCATCTTCCCAGGGGTGGGGTGGGTGGCCCTGAGGGAAGGAAGCAGGGAATGTGAAAAACAAAGGAGTCAGGAGGAAGGGAGCAGTGGGAGCCAGAGGGGCCTTCCGGTACCCATTTGGGCTACAAATGTAGCACTGTTCCCATGGGTGCAGCCCTCTTTCCCTGCTCACCACGGCCAGATGAGCTGCATCCAGTGGGTCTCTGCTCCACTGTTCACTCAAGGGCGGTTTTGTAGGTCTGGGGACTGATCCTTCTGCTTTGGGAATCTTGAGCCTGAAGAAGAGCGATGCTGGCTGTCACAGCCATGTCAATGGTCTCCTGGTGATCACAGGAGATGGGATGGGAGGGATATAGAGAAGGGCAAAGATGCTCTGTCAGGCAGGGCTGAAAGATCTGGGGAGATGGGGATACTGGTTCTCCTTTTGTCACCCCACGAGGAGTTCTGAGCAATTCTGAGATGAGCTATATGAGACAAGACCCACCTAGGGCAGCCGCTCTGAGACTTCTTGAACACATGGTACTCTTACATGAAATCAAACCATATTTTAGTGTGTGCAGGGGGACACACCTATTATGCGCAAAGCAAAAATTTAAAAGTGATATGCTTCTCTGACATTCAGTTTGCAACAAAACTGTACTCTTTGCTCAAGCAAAAAAGGGCACAGTTTTGTTGCAACCCGAATGTTTTTGTTTTTATTTTAATCTTTTACCTCAAGCCAGTGACCCTTATTGGAAAGAATGAGGTCTAAAACAGTGTTTAGAGGAGTAATATTTACTTTTTGTGGAAGTCAGATGGCAATTGTGGGTTTGTAGTAACATTATTCTCCCATTGAAAAAAACTCATTGTTGCCCTCTCCATAAAGACATTTTGATTACAGTTAGTAACAGTTGTACTTTAATTTGTAACTTTTTAGAACTTAAATATTTTCCACTTCCTTTTGCCATGGTTCTGGATGATACGGCTGAAAATCACTGTACTATGAAATTAGAAAGAAATGCACTCACACAAATGGAAAATACAAAGATAATGGGCAATTTCACAAATATCCAAGTTTAACTTTGCCAACCAATCCCCAAAGATTTTCAGTGAGAACATGTGGAACTCAGAATGTAGTTTGAACAACTTGATTTAGTTAATAATAGAAGTATTAATATAGTAATAGCTTAGATTTATCAAGAACTTTTAAGGTAACAACCTAACCTTTCATCCTCATATCAACATTTGATGGTAGAACTGCTCCATTCCCTGTCTCCATAGATGAGGAAACCGAGACTCATAGAGTGTCTTGACCAAGGTCTGAAGTTCAGGGACTGGATCCCAGGTCTGTCCACTCAAAGCCTGGGCTTTTAACACCTGCGTTTTCTGCAGAGTACAGAGCACTTTCCAAATAGCATTTTCTTTGCTGTGTCTTGTGAAAGGCTCCGACCTGGTTCCTATTACAAATGCAGTTGGAGAATTGAGTGAGTTTGTCATCCATCTTCCCCCCCCAACTCATAAATAAGGACAGTCCCCTTTCCCCACATCAGAAATAGAATGGCATTGACTCTGAACTTTAACCCCTCTTATTTTTACCTGTGTCAGAGAGCAGTTCCTTGAGACATAGAGAGCACCCGTAATCCAGGGTGCAGGTAGCCAGGGAGAGGGTGTTGAGCTGGGCCGCAGGGGTGGGGAGTCCGGGGCCCGGGGGTGAGTGCTGCTGGGCCAGGTGCTGAGGCCTGTTAAGGACCCAGAGTCTTTTTTAATGGTACTCTTCCTTGCTGCCCTCCTGTCCTGTCCTTTTGTAAGGGGGTGGGTGGGAGGCGGTGAGAGTGTGGGGAGAGAATATTAGAAGGTGACATTTTCTTGACTCAGTAGTTAGGTGCGAGGACATATCCATGTCAGATAGCATTTTTTCCAGATTGCTGAGCATTTTGTAGACCAAGACTAGATCAGGTAACGCTTGTGGGTAAAATGGTTCTCTGATCCTTGCTAGCTGTGATGATATGGAGTCATAGCTCTAGCTTTGGATTCTGACTGTGTGACCTCGGGCAGTTGCTTAACTTCTCTGAGCCTCAGTTTTCTCATATACAAAGTGGGACACAGAGTATTACCTCTTAGATTGTCAGGGTCACTGAAAATAATTTATGCAAGATGGCTGCTTTGTGTCTTGCACATGGAAGCCCTACAATAAATGAGAACCCCTTGCCTCTTTCTCCCAAATATATTTCTATTATGACCCTTTCCCCTCCAACTTTCTTTCAGATTGCTTTTAAATTTTAGCTGTGCAATTAGGCACTTTATAGCCGAGGTTAGATAAATATAGTCTTCTTGGAACTTCTGCACTAAAATATAGTGTTTCAAGGCTGTTTTCTGGTGGACCCCAACAGATTTAGGTCTAGTGTGGAGAATCTATTTAAAGCAAAGATGCTTCTACTTTAAGCATCTTCAAAATGCTTTAAAATACATCAGGACTTGGGAGGACAGACTCTGTTGAGGTAAAAAGGGGCAGTTGGAAGCTGTCTTTTTCTCCTTTCCCTAGGAGGACGTTTCCTGCACAAGGTCAAGTTCTCGAGCATGTTACCCTTGCTGTGCTTAGTCACTCAGTCATGTCTGACTCTTTGTGACACCTTGGACTATAGCCTGCCAGGCTCCTCAGTCCATGGGGATTCTCCAGGCAAGAACACTGGAGTGGGTTGCTGTGCCCTTCTCCAGGGGATCTCCCCAAACCAGGGACTGAACCCAGGTCTCCTGCATTGCAGGCAGATTCTTTACTGTGTGGGACACCAGGGAAGCCCATGTTACCCATAGCCCTATCTTATTGGAGATCAAACTGGGAGGCAGTCTCTCCTGGATCTTGGCACAGTCTGAGCCTGAGCAACAACAGGGTTTGGTCTGGGGGCCTCATGAATCCCTTTAACAGCAGGTTTTCAGGTTCTCTTTAGGGTGGATCTGCTTTTCTTGATCAGCTCATGAAATGGCATTGGCTTCTGGGGGCACCAGCCGTTATGCTTTAGACCAAGAACCTTCCCCAGGGAGTTTGTTGCATGTGGATGGCTTGTCCTGCTTTGACTTATCCCTGCTGTGAATTCCATGCCTGGATCCTGACCTGTAGAGCTTGGAGGGACTGAGGACCTAGAAGGACATTATCTGTGTGCGAAATATGAACGGGAGGATTGCAGAGACTCAGCACAGCCGTCGAGGGCAGGAACCATGTCCCTGTGTCCCTCACTGCACCCACTGCCCAGCACCATGCCTGGTCCATAGAAAGGTTAGTAAATGTTTATCCCATGAATGAATGTGGGAGTTTGTGAAGCCGGGACACAAAACTAATTTGCAAGTTTTGATTCATTTTGCAAGGAAGGAAATGCAGGGACAATTTTGTTCTAAAGGCATCCTGCAGGAATGGGAGGACAGATGACCCTCTGTTTCCCACCCATGTGTGCGTGTGTGCTAAGTCGCTCAGTTGTGTCTGACTCTGTGCGACCCTATGAACTGTAGCCCACCAGGCTCCTCTGTCCATGAGATTCTCCAGGCAAGAATCCTGGAGTGAGTTGCCATACCTTCCTCCAGGGGATCTTTCCGACCGAGGGATCGAACCCACATCTCTTGTGGCTCCTGTGTTGCAGGAGGATTTTTTTCTTTTTTTACTAAGCCACTGGGGAAGCCCATTTACCTCCCATACCTGAAGTCAAGGCCTCATTTTCAGGCATGGACTTACACTTCTCCTCCATCCTCTTCCCGCCCCCACCCCCACCCCACCCTGCCCCATAAGACAGCATACTCAGCACCCACCATCACCTTGCAGTGTGATGGCTGATGCAGGCCACATGTGCGCCCTTTGGAAGGCTGCTGAATGCACTGGCAAACCCTGTCATGCACAGTTTTGGACTGGAAGATGAGAGTCAGAGTTCCTTCTGTCGGGAGGGTTGAGACTGCCTCACCTGGCCACCTGAACTGGACCAGGAGATGACGTGGTGACCAGGCTGTTGCCTGTGTGGAGGGACCATCTGGGCCCAGCATGACAGCCCATGGAAAGGAGGCCAAGTCTTTCTGTGTCTTCGTTACAAGAGCTGTGTGTGTGATGCAGAACAGGACACCTGATCAGGCCCCAGGAGATAAAAAGCCCAGAGGAAGGCACCCTCCCCTCCCACTTCCAGGGAGGCAAGCTTCTCCCAGTCCTTGGCCTCAGTTTTGGTGGCAACTTTGCTGAAAGAGGCAGGCCTGGGTCAACACAGTTTTGTCTGTTCTTTACTTTCAAACTCCCTTGAAACAAGCTTATTGTAGGAACCTTGGGAAACAAAGAAGAGTCTAAAGGAAAAGAGCTGACTCATTGGAAAAGACCCTGTTTCTGGGAAAGATTGAAGTTAGAAGGAGAAGAGGGAGACAGAAGATGAGGTAGTTGGATGACATCACCAAGTTAACGGACATGAACGTGGGCAAAGTCGGGACCAGGAAGGCCTTGGCATCCATGGGGTCGCCAAGAGTTGGCAACAGAACAACAACATAAAGGAAAACACCAAACAAACCCATCTATATTCCTACCATTTGGAGAGAGCCAGTGTTAACATGTTGGTGTATTTCCTTCTATTTTTTTGTCCCCTCTCTCTCTCTCTGCCTCTCTAGAGTGGAAAGAAGATATCCTTAAGTAAACATGTGTACATATATGTGTGTGTGTGTGTGTGTGTGTGTATGCATGTATATATGTATGTCTAAACACATATTTGTCTCTCAGTTCAGTTCAGTCACTCAGTCATGTCCGACTCTTTGCGCCAGGCCTCCCTGTCCATCACCAACTCCCGGAGTTCACTCAAACTCATGTCCATTGAGTTGGTGATGCCATCCAGCCATCTCATCCTCTGTCGTCCCCTTTTCCTCCTGCCCCCAGTCCCTCCCAGCTTTAGAGTCTTTTCCAATGAGTCAACTCTTCGCATGAGATGGCGGAAGTACTGGAGTTTCAGCTTTAGCATCAGTCCTTCCAATGAACACCCAGGACTGAGCTCCTTTAGAATGGACTGGTTGGATCTCCTTGCAGCCCAAGGGACTCTCAAGAGTCTTCTCCAACACCACAGTTCAAAAGCATCAATTCTTCGGTGCTCAGCTTTCTTCACAGTCCAACTCTCACATCCATACATGACTACTGGAAAAACCATAGCCTTGACTAGATGGACCTTTGTTGGCAAAGTAATGTCTCTGCTTTTGAATATGCTATCTAGGTTGGTCATAACTTTTCTTCCAAGGAGCAAGCGTCTTTTAATTTCATGGCTGCAATCACCATCTGCAGTGATTTTGGAGCCTCCCAAAATAAAGTCTGACACTGTTTCCACTGTTTCCTCATCTATTTCCCATGAAGTGGTGGGACCAGATGCCATGATCTTTGTTTTCTGAATGTTGAACTTTAAGCCAACTTTTTCACTCTCCTCTTTCACTTTCATCAAGAGGCTTTTTAGTTCCTCTTCACTTTCTGCCATAAGGGTGGTGTCATCTGCATATATGAGGTGATTGATATTTCTCCCGGCAATCTTGATTCCAGCTTGTGCTTCTTCCAGCCCAGCGTTGCTCATGATGGAAGGGTATATACTCTGCGTATAAGTTAAATAAGCAGGGTGACAATATACAGCCTTGATGGACTCCTTTTCCTATTTGGAACCAGTCTGATTGTTCCATGTCCAGTTCTAACTGTTGCTTCCTGACCTGCATATAGGTTTCTCAAGAGGCAAGTCAGGTGGTCTGGTATTCCCATCTCTTTCAGGATTTTCTACAGTTTATTGTGATCCACACAGTCAAAGGCTTTGGCATAGTCAATAAAGCAGAAATAGATGTTTTTCTGGAACTCTCTTGCTTTTTCGATGATCCAGCAGATGTTGGCAATTTGATCTCTGGTTCCTCTGCCTTTTCTAAAACCAGCTTGAACATCTGAGTATTACCTATCTCTATCTCTCTGCACACACATACATATGATATTCTGCTTTGCTTTTATTCACTCTATATTATGAGTGTTTCCTTGGCCCCGAGACCCCCTTTGAGCCTGGATTAACAGTCTTTAGTATGATGTCTCTGGGGGCATGAACCTCGAAGCACAAAGCCCGAGCAGTCCCATTCCCTGGGATTGTGCAGGCTTGCCCAGTGTTTCCTGCAGGCTCCGCCGAGTGTCTCCGGCCTGCCCCTTGCCACCTCGTTTCTACAGGATGGGCTGCTCAGATGGGATCTGCCAAGTGCAGAGGTCAATGTTCCTTTCAGTCAGGTCGCTCATCCAGCATTTGAGGGAGATCTGAACTCCAGAAATGTCTGGACTGAAAGAAGAAGGTCCTCAAAAGTCAATTACAAGTTTTTAATCCTAAAAAGAAAGGCTTTTCTCTGTGCCTGGGATCTGAAAGAATTGGGAGAACCATTCTCCTCTCTGTCTCTCAGGAGTGGGCTTGCTCCGTGTTTCCGGTCAGTTCCTTTCCTGTCTGTAGAGCCTGACTTGGTTGTATTGACTGTTCTCTGGCCCCAGTTTGGGTCAACAGGATTTCTCCTCTGCCCAGAACAGCCTCACACTTGTGCGAAGTAAGATGTGAGCCTGGGCTCTGGACAGCGGTAATTAATCCTTGTCTGAGCTGCGCGGCAGGGGCTCTCGGCCTGGAGACCTGTGACAGCATCGGGTTCTACGTGGCGCATGGCCGTCCCGCATGAGCTCCGCTCTTTCTTCTCTTTTGTCTGTGAGGGACTTTGAAGGCCTTGGGTGTGTGCGGCTCTGCTTGTGTGTTTGGTGGTCTGGAGCTTGGCACGCTGCACCCGGGTCTCAAGATGACAGTGGAAACGGCAGTAAAAAGGAAACACACACGCCCCCACGCAATCTGATGACATAGCAGGGCTGGGATTTCCTCTTCTGTTTGGTTTAGTCTCTGCTTGTTCAGCTCTCATCCCCAGGGTTTAGTGCTGTAAGGGAGTGGATTTCCTCAAGTGTTGTGGATAGAGCGTTTTTTTCCCCCTTCTGTTATCTTCCTTGTCAGGATAAATTACCCCACTCTTAAGCAGAGACGAAGATGAGCCTGTGTGTGGATGCTGTAGGATCTGGTCTGAGCGAGATGGGCTTTAAAATGACATTTTCCTCCGTGATAATTCCATGACATTGAAAGCACACCCGTTTCTCCCTTTAGTTATCCTGGAGCCAGGAAGTAATTCCCCGGGGCCGGGAGGGTGTAATACGCCTGCCTGTAATACTTCTCGCTGTGTTTAGACTTTGTGTGGAAGTCTTTTATCTTGGGTGGGCTGGGGTGAGACTGTTTGGGGCCCTTCTGTGATGATAAGGGGAGCAGTAAGAGGAAAAGGCTAGAGGCCTCAAGTGCAAAATGGGTGAGTGGACAAAAATCTTCTAACGGCAGAACACCACCAGCAGCAATTGCGCCAAGAATTCTAAGGGGTGGATGGTGAGGGGTGGCCCTCTAGCGAGGCAAGGAGGGAGACTTGGCCAAGACCAGAGTCTGTCTTTCAGGTTAAGGGATTCAGTGCCAAAGTGGGCTTGGGGGCCTCTCCACCACTCAGGAAAACTGGTGGGGGGTGGCGGTGTGAGGGGTGGGGGCAGGATCCATGCTGGTGGGGAGTCACCGCACTAGTGACCCATTGCTGGGGGGCTGCAGGAGTGTCTGATCGTGACCTCTGTGGGAACCATGGGGTTCACTAAACAGAGTGTCCATTCCCCTCCTTTAAGGAACATTTTGTGGTGTTAAAGGACTTACAGCTGACGATGCAGAGCAAATTCACAAGGAGAGGAAAATGAAGACTTCCAGAGTCACTGTTTCAGCAAGTAACTTAGCGAGCAGCTTCCCCCATCCAGTGTTCTTAACCCTACATTGTTGAACCAGAGGTGGTGATTGTGCCCTACAAAAGAGTATTTGCTCAGGGCTCTTGGCAAGTGTGTGAGTGTGTGCACACACACGTGTGTGTCCGTACAGTGGACACACTCAGGCCTAAGCTCACAAACAGATGACCAGCGCTGTGCAGGACTATGCAACTCTCACCCTGCTGTTCGGGGCTGTGAGTTGGTAGTTTTATTTTAGCCACATAACAAGTTACTGAGGCATTTTGCTGACCAGCCTGGGAGCCTGACAACTGTGTCCGGTATTGCCGTTTTGGAAAATGGAGTTTTGGATGTTCAGTTGGCCTTTGCAAAATCTCCCTATGTTCTGGTGCTTGTCTGACTCCTGCAGCCTGCTGAGTGGACCTGCACTCCCACTGGCATCTCTCTTAGAACTGGCATTTCCAAGTCTCTTCTGTCTGTTGATGACAAAATGGCGTCATATCTACCTTTACTCCCAAATTACAAAGGAAACAAGACCCTCATCTGCTCAAACACCAGTTCCTCTCAGTCTCTACTTTGGGATGCTTCACACATTTCCACAAACTAGTCATATTTTCCCTCTTTGCCTGAAAGGAACCTCACTGCTGGCAGTGTGCATCAAGAGAGCATCCGAGCCTGGGCCAATGGAACTGCTCCCAGCTGTTGCCAAAGCTGTTGGTTCAGTTGCCAGAGCAAGGCTGGGTTTCAGGCAGCTGGGGGGTGGGAGGAAGGGCCTGCCTCGCTTCTGTGTCTCTTGGTCACCTAGACCCTGGAATAGCTCTGTGTACACCCAGAATCTCTCAAAGTGATCTTGAACCTCTGCACCTCCTACTTTCCCCATAATCTCACTCAACGCTTCTATTTTGGGACTTCATCCTTCCAGCCAGAGGGAAGGATGCCTGCCTAGCACCTGGCTGGATCAGGACCAACCCCAGTCTTCTTGCACAATAGTCATTACCCCTAAGCCTGACCAATATCATCCCTCATTCCCCTGGATATAAACAAATGTCACATATCAGTAAAATGCTGCTAGTGAGGGGCGGGGCAGAGGATGGTGGGCAGGGCCAGGATGTGCAGGAGTCGTGTCTGGGCCATGTTGCCACTAGCCAGGATGCTCAGTGTTGTGTGAGATAGTTGCATTCTTAGAAAGACCCACTGAAAACTTGGAGCATGGCCCTAGGCAGAGCCTGTGGGAGCATCCAAGGGTAACCGTGTAAGGAGCCACTAGCCTTGGTGAAATAAATTGTTCTCCCCAGGTAGAGAGATAGAACGAATTTAGCAAACCCTGACTGCCAGACGTGTGTGTTGTTGGGATACAAGGTGGGGTACCTAGAACAAGACAGGTAGGTCCTTAAGAACACCTTCACGGTCCTCTGGGCTTTGAATCCCACGCCTGAGTTTTCTCTTGTAAATTGCCATCTCCCGGACGCATCTTGAATACAAGACCAGTTTATTGTCCCTTGTTAATACCATCGACTTAACCTTTATTTTTTTCCCCAGTGCTAATGGACTGAGAGAACTAAAAAAAAAAAAAAAAAAAAAATCTGGGTTCTGGAGAGTGTACTGTTTATTTGATTTGGAGAGAGAGGAGTTTTTTATTTATGCTGGTGGCAGACTTTGAGGGATGGGGCGTGGGGGTGGGCGGGTGACTTTCTCTATGCCCTCAGTTCCATTGGCTGGGATTTAGTGACTGGGGTTTTGCAAGCAGGAAACAAAAATAAACACGCTGTGTCTCTGATCAGAAGGCTTGACACCCTGTAGGGCTAAAGCCTAAACAGATTTTAACCTAAAGGATTCCACTCATTCAAAGAAATATTTTCATCCCTACCTGTCCTCTGTGTCCCCTTCTTCCTTGCTGGCATGCATGCTTGTGGCACACCCCCTTTCCCTTCCTAGCCTTGCGGAAATCCCGCAGGGCTGTGATGGAGAGCACAGACCATCTCCTCTGGGCAGCAGCCCTACAGCTACCTGGTTCTTGGTGCTTTTATCTCATCCAGTTGCCTCACTCAGCCACTTCCTTGGCCCATATATGCCCCTCTTTTCGGGATTCCTCTTGTTCTTCTGTTCAGCTATAGGAACTTTTGAATCAGTGTTTCTGTTGTCTTTCAGATCCCTGCCAGAGATGTCTAAAGCTCACGTCTGATCTTCTGATCTTATCTTTTACTTTCTTCCCTGGCTTCCAATTCTTCAAGGAAAAAAAAAGACAAGTGGAAGTTTCAAGACCCTCCATGATCTTACCCCTGCTGCTGCTAAGTCACTTCAGTCATGTCTGACTCTGTGTAGCTCCACAGACAGCAGCCCACCAGGCTCCTCCATCCCTGGGATTCTCCAGGCAAGAACACTGGAGTGGATTGCCATTTCCTTCTCCAGTGCATGAAAGTGAAAAGTGAAAGTGAAGTCGCTTAGTCGTGTCCGACTCTTAGCGACCCCACGGACTGCAGCCTACCAGGCTCCTCCATCCATGGGATTTTCCAGGCAAGACTACTGCAGTGGGGTGCCAATGCCTTCTCCTACCCTAGCCCTAAAACTTTGTATCCCCTGTAAATGGTCATTTTGAAACTATGTTTTGAATTTTGCTCTTTACTTTTGTGTACCTGTTGCTGTTGCTCAGGGTGCATTCCTGCTTGGGGAGATCCTTTGCCCCCAAGACTCAGCCCCTTTATGAGAAATCCTCCTGCTTCCCTGTAGTCTGCGTTAGGCTCTTACCCTGTCTGCTCTGCCCCCAACACTCAGCGTGGGTGCTCAGCTATTCTTTGCTGAACGAATGCCTCCTTTTCCTTCCTCTCCTGTCTTCTCTCTCTCAGAGTTAGGCATCTCACATCTTGGATTTCTGGGCACCCCATTTTCAAATATTCTCTTCTTTCGTCTGTTTGTGACTCAGGCTTTGCTTCCTAGTTGCTGATTTGGAAAATGTCCCGATGAAGTTAGCTGTACACATGTCCATCTTGGCAACTGAATCAACTTTTGGGGGCAGGGCCTTTGTTCTTGTTTATTTTCATAACCCCCAACACACCTTGCATGATGCTTGGTCATTGAAGGGAGTGGCAGAAAAATTTCTAGGAACCTCTTTGTGTGCCTATGGGAGGTTTGGTGCTTTTTTTTTTCAGTTTTGTGCTTTTCTCTCTCTCTCTTTTTATTTATTTTTTTTATTGAGATATGATTTACATCCAGTACACTTCCTCCTTTTTAGGTGTACACTTTGCTTTTTTTAAACAAGTTTGTGTAGTTGAATCAGCACCACCATAATCAATCAGAGCCCTACGTCCAGTTTCCAGCAACCACAGATCTGATTTCTATTCGTATAGTTTTGCCTTTTCCAGAATGTCACATAAATGGAATCAGACAGTATGTAGCTTTTTGAGTCTGGCTCCGTCACTTAGAAGAATGCTTCATATTTTAGAAATCTGATGGCCTGGCGCCTAACCCACACTTGACTCGTGCTCGCCATTCTAATAGGCTGGCATGGGGCATGGCTTGGGGATATGGATGGGGTCTGAGTTAGGAGGTTTACCTTTGCAACGTTGTTAGTGCTTCTTTCCACCCAGGGTCTCAGCTGCTTTGTTGAACCCACAGACCACCTCCCCACCCCTCCCCAACAATGGCACTTGGTGTAAGACAACCTTGTCCCCTGGGTCCTGCTTGATCATCTCCATAGCTGTGGGGGACAGAGTGGAGGAGGGAAGCTGGGTGGACAGGTCGGGGTGACCACGGAATTCCTCCCTTGGGGAGGGGGCGGGGCTGGGGTGACGAGGGTCAGGCCTCTCCTCGCTAAAACAACACAAGTGGTTCCAGCTGCCAAACAGCTGGAGGGGGCCGCCTGCTTTCCCTCAGCAGCTTGAAAAGCCCTTTAATCGGCATGCCGTTGTCAGGCCCTGCCAGGGAGGTGTGGAGAAGAAGAGCAGACACCGCCACGCTGCAGCCCCCACCCCCTTTGACCTCCCTTATCTCCCCTCCTCCATCTCTGGGACCGCTCTGAGGTGCCCTGAGCGAGGCCCTCCTGTGCACCTGTGTAAATGCGGGGGCTGCGAGGTCAGGGAAGGGTGAGAGCCTGGGCAAAAGTGGGGATGTGGATTTTCAGGGCAGATGATGGATTAGATGGTGGGTGGGTGAGGGATGTCTTCGTGTGACTTGGCTCCTCCTCGTTCGCAAGGACGTGGCCCCTGCCCCGGAGAACAAGGCCAAAACCCGGTTCTGCAGATGGTGAAGCCGGTGACAGCAGGCAGACAGGGCCAGCTTGGGACAGGGCCGAGCTGCAGCCGGATGTCCTGGAATGTGGTTCTTGACTTACTGGCTCCATGAGTGGCCTTTTCCCCTCTCTCAGTAGTAGATTTATCTCCCAGAAATGCTTTTTAGAGCCTGAGTACTAAAACCTTGAGCTGGACTTGGACTTACAAACATAACGAGGAAAAAATTCCCTCCCTTAGGAAAGCTCTCTTTGCTTGCAGAGCCAGTCTCCTCTCCTGTCCACCAGACGGGCTACTGCCAAGAACCACTGATACCAGAGCTAACAGCAGAGCTTCCTTTGTCCCACCCACCCACACCCCTGCCCACCTCCCTAGCCAGCCTCCAGGGCTCAGCCCTCACCATCCGGCCTTGAAGGAGGTCATGTGGTGTCATAGAGAGAATCTGGGCCACTGAGTCAGACTTATAGACGTATCCTGCCACTTACTAGCTTAACTTGGCTGAGCCTCAGTTTCCTCTTCATTCATTCAATCAATAGATATTTATTACACACCCACTTTGGGCAAGGCCACTGCCAGGCACTGGGGATCCAGCAGGGTGACACCCAGCAGATCATGGTTCCTGTCTGTAGGGAACAGTGGCTTAGTGGGGAGGAGGGGGCAAGAAATGCATTATTAAATAGTTGGTCATTTAATTTCAATCGTGGCACAGGCCACAGTGGACAGTAGAGGGTGTGTGGAGGCTTATCATAGGGTCCTGACCTAACAGAGATGTCAAATGCCTCGAGGAAACTGCATTTGCTCTGAGATTGGAAGGGTGAATAGGAGTTTATGAGGTGGAAACACAGTCCAGGGAAAAGGGTCCACACATGCCAAGTCCTGAGGCTGGAAGGAACAGTGTGAAGGGCCAGGGATTTCTACCCAGCTGGGGGGCCTGGCACTGGAAGCCTTGGCTGTGCCTGTTTCCTACTCATCAGGCACACAGGGAAGGCTCCTTCTCCATCTCTTCCTTCGAATTTGACACTAGCAGATTGGGCTGAGACACTCACCATTATTTACAACGTTGATTCTATGGAAAAAAAGTAAACTCAGTGTGTCAAAAACATGATTTATAAATGAATCTGGCTTTTGTTTTTACTCAAGTACATGCATATCATAGCTGCCAGAAAAACCAGAGTGCTAATCACATTGGCTGTTAAATTGTCAGGGTTTCCTGCCTTAACATACACATTTCAGGCTTAGCAACCTTGGGCATCTCGGATTACTGCCTGTCTTGTGGCTGACGTGACTTATCTGGGCAGTGGAATGACTTCCAAGTTTTGTGAGGAGGATTCTCAGGCTAATGCCAGTTTCACTGGGAATGAATTCCATGGACACTGTCTCAGCCACTCAGCTGCATTCTTTTTAATGGTTCAGGAATTTTTTTTCCTCCTTAATTCAAGGGGAAAGTCCTGTGGTTAATGTATGGCTTCCTTTATATAATAGATGTTTCTTAAAAAAAAAAAAAGGAAAAAAAACATTTGAGATTGTTAAGCATTTGGTGGTGGTTTGACAAAGAATATCTCCTTTTACAGTAAGTGATAGAAAAAGGAGCTTCTTCGGGATATCTTTTAGGTAAGGTTTGATATTCACCCATCTATTCTCCAAACATGTATTAAACAACTGCACTGGATCAGGCTCTGGCTTAGGCCCTATGTGTATAGAGAGCAATAAGACACAGTCTTTTCTAGACATGTACAAACGTAAATGTTAATGGAGTATGTAGAAGGTTTTGATAGATATGTGAAGACAGTGTAGCAGGAGGTTTGAGGAAGTTAGCAGTCGTGTTTAAAACATGAAAGCATTTGCTTCTTAGAGTGGTAACTTCAGTTGGTGTGGAACTGAAACTTGAATGGGGAAAAAGATTTTGTGACAGAAAGTTAGACATCTAGATAAGAGATTAAGGACCGAAAGAAGTCAATGTGGATAAAAGAAGAAAGTCTTCTGGAGAGGGAGACCTAACCAGGCCCTCTGTACCTTCAGCCACTCCAACTAGGCACCAGTGTGTGAAGTCACAGTGGGTGTTCCAGCCCCAGCCAAGCTCCCAGCTGAATGAAGCCTGTGCGTTATCTCAGCCGAAACCACTTGGAGCAGAAGAACCATCCAGCTGAGCCCAGCCAACTCATAGAACTGAGAGATGTGATGAATAATTTGGAGCCGCTAAGTCTGGGGAGGGTTTGTTTTGTAGCACTCTATAAGTGAAACAAAAAAGTTAAAAGTGAGTAACTGAAGCTGTGTTACAAATGAATTTATTTCAAAAAACCTCAAATTATTTGAGTTTGGTCTGTGATTTTTGAGTCTGATATCATAAAGAGGAGCTTCCCTGGTGGCTCAGCAGTAAATAATTTGCCTACAATGCAGGAGACGTGGGTTCAATCCCTGTGTCCAGAAGACCCCATGGAGAAGGAAATGGCAACCCACTCCAGTATTCTTGCCTTGGAAATTGCATGGGCAGAGGAGCCTGGTGGGCTACAGTCCATGGGGTCGAAAAAAGTTGGACACAGCTTAGCGACTAAACAACAACAACCTCATAAAGGGAATGCTGCTTGCTTTTCCAAGTTGTGGATCTCACACTTCCAAACCATTGCTTTGTATAGTATGTTCCTGCCCCCCTTTCTACACTTGAGAAAACTATAGAAATAGGCATGTTACTAGCAAAATGCCATTTTGGACTTTTAGATGCTGGTGAAATCAGCATGGTGCAGGTAGAACTGTGAAACCAACTCCCTATTGTAAAGAATCGAACATCTCCTCCCCAATGGAAACTTAGGCTGCCTCTGTTGTTCCCTCTGTTGTCATGGAAACTTGGCAGTCTCTTAAACCCAACACAGTTTGTGGTAGAAGAATGGTCTCCCTGAGCAAAAGCTGTGGCAGGGTTTACATTGTACTCTGCTGGAAACTGAGGGCAAGGATCAGCACGCACACATTTCAGACAGAAGGGACTGTTATCTAACATTGATTTCATTTGCCCACGCCTCTTCTCTGGTGAAGATAGTCCCCATCGGTAGCTTAATTTTCCAGTAGAAAGGATGGATTGTTTAAATATATTTCAAGTGCTTGTCCTACTTTACAAATGTGAGCAGAACACGAAAATTCTGCGTGTTTGCTTTGGAACCACTCACTCCCCAAGGAGAGAGGGAGGGAATAGGAACCATTTGCAAATGCACAATTGTCTTGGCCCCTTTTGTTTGGCTCCCATATTACACAATCATACTTAACATAATTATTTTGTTTTTGTTGTCTTTTGGTGAGGAAGAAGGAAGGGTTGTGAGGATTTTTATGAAAATGCTATTTCTTCCTCAGAGGGAAATGGTTTGCTTCTTTGGGGAGACGGCTTGCCTCTGCTTAACTCCAAAAATTTCCACCGACTCTGGATGTTCTTGAGCCCACAGCAGACTTCTCTGGCCCAGGAGTTCAGTCCCAGCAGGGTGACTCAGACTCTGAGTTTTGTCTGTGTGCTGGGAGAAATGACCCAGTCATGGGTGGTGCTGGGGACTTCCATCCTGTCCCTCCTGTCTCCTGAAGAAGAGAGGAAAAAAATCTGCCTTTGTGACTTTAGGTGGACTGTGTTGAACTGCTGGGATGTTCTGTTGTTGAAACCTATAAATAATAAATTCATGTTTTCATGTCCAGTTTCCAAATGCAGAAATTATCTCAGACTCTGCTTCTTGGTTTAATCTGTTGTACCTTGGCTCAACTAGGAGAAACTCCAGCGAGGGTGAGCCATCGCGCCTCTATCCCCTATCGCCTGCAATAGCGGTGCTCTTGAATCTGGCAACCACTAGCCACATATAGTTATTCAAAGTTAACTAAAATTAAATGCAACCAAAGATTTAGTTCCTCAGTTGCATTAGCTATGTTTTAGTGCTTCATAACCACACGTGGCTTGTGGCTTCCATAAACTAGATGGCACAGATATAGAGCGTGTCTATCACTGCAGAAAGTTTTCCTGGGCTCTGTGGCTTTGTGGCATTGCAGAGTCCAAAGGATGAAATCTTCTCTTCCTTCTGTGGTTTCCTATTCCCTTGTTAACATGGCTGATGTCAGGTTGCTTGTTCTTGAGACCCTAGAGTGCAAGCCCATCGAGGACAGGACTATGCTGCTTGTGCCTGCTTTCCATGCCTTGCAGTGCAGGGCGCATCATAGAGCTTGGCTGTTAAGTATAGAAGTAGATCAGTGGATGACCGAACAGACAGTGTCCTAGGGTCCCTGGAGGTTTGGGTGATTCCATTAGGGCCTGGTCATTCTACTATTCCAAGATACGGAAGCGACTTGTGTCCATCAATGGATGAATGGACAATGAAGATGATACACACACACACACAATGGACCATAAAAAAGAATGAAATATTGCCACTTGCAACAATGTGGATGGACCTGGAGAGTATCATGTTTAGTGAAATAAGTCAGGTAGAGAAAGACAAATTATTGTATGACATCACTTTTATAATAAAAAAAAGAATCAGGCTCACAGATACAGAGAACAAACTAGTGGTTACCAGTGGGGAGACAGGAAAGAAGACGGGTGAGATAGAGGTAAAAGGGTAAGAGGTTACAAACAACTATGTATAAATTACATGAACTAAAAGGGTATATTACACAGCACAGAGAATACAGACAATGTTTTATGAAACTATAAATGGAATATAATCTTTAAAAATTGTGTATCACTGCATTTTCTACCAGAAATTTATTCAGTATTGTAAATCAACTATCAGTTCAGTTCAGTCGCTCAGTCGTGTCCGACTCTGTGACCCCATGGACTGCAGCACACCAGGCCTCCCTGTCTATCACCAACTCCCAGAGTTTACTCAAACTCATGTCCATCGAGTCGGTGATGCCATCCAACCATCTCATCCTTTGTCATCCCCTTCTCCTCCTGCTGTCAATCTTTCCCAGCATCAGAGTCTTTTCAAATGAGTCAGCTCTTTGCATCAGGTGGCCAAAGTATTGGAGTTTCAGCTTCCACATCAACTATACCTGAATAATAATAATAATAATAAAAGCTCCATTTTATAAAACTCATCTTTTTTGGGGAAAGCAATCACAAACACCCACAGTTCCTAAAATAGATAAAGATGAGACACCACAAATGATTGGAGACGGCCTTTAGCAATGGTCCTGGGCTCTTCTGTTACTTTTTCACTTGTCCTTGGGGGCCAGTCGTTTCTCGATGGACCCTTTAGGGAGCTCTTCTGAAGCCAGGAAGGCTCTCGGGGAGAGGGGAGAGCAGGTGGAGCTTATTCTGAAGCTGCCTTTAACCTGTCCATCTCTAGGCAGTGCTCTGCGAGTTATGAAGCAAGTCTCTGGCACAGCTGCTGTGGCATCTCTGTTGGCCCAAAGCAAACCATTTCCAAACCAAATTTATGGCGCATAGTTCACCACCACAGGGATGCCTGTATCTCCCCTCTCCTGTGAGCTACAGAGGAGACAGCAAGGCAATGCTTAATCCCTCTTTTTTGAAGGTGAAGAGAGCCATATAAGGAGCTACTGGGATCGCACAGAGTTGGACACGACTGAAGCGACTTAGCAGCAGCAGCACAGTAGGTTTAAAGTGCCTGGAGGGCAGGGCTGTCGTAACTGAGTCTTCAGTAGTTGGTGTCTTACATGCAGTAAGCTCTTGGGTCAACAGTTTTTGACTTGGAAATCCAGTTTGTTTGTTTAGTTTCCATGATAGTTAATTATAAGGTATTGAATGTAGTTCCCTGTGCTATACATTCGGGCCTCGTTGTTTATCTATTTTATATATGACAGTTTGTATCTGCTAATCCGAAACCGAATCCGGTTTTTCAATTGGGTTAGAGTTTCTGTTTGCAGTGTTACTCTATAATATTGCCAGGCAGCGTGGTGTAGTGCTTAGAAGTTGTGGCTCTGGAGCCAGGCCCTGGGTGTCAAGTTCAGCACTGACCCTGCCTCTTAGGGCTACTGTGGAGGTTACATTAGTTAACATATCATAAGTGACATATTATTATCAGCTCTTCTCACTCTTCAGACAAGGTCTGGCTACCAAATCCCTCTGTGACCAAGGATGAGCTTCTTGACTTGCCCAAGCATTGGAAGATACTGATATTTCTATCCTTGTGTGATTGTGAGAGCCAGCCGCTCCCTAGCTCCTGCAGATTGACATGCAAAGTTGCTAACAAACAGGTCTCACTTCCTATAAAGTAACCCCGACCCCCATGGACGAGGAGAGAGCGGTGGAACAGCAGTGTCTTGACCTGCCCTGGGACAGTTTTGAGGCCACTGGTTGGCCTGCGAGCCAGGGCATGAGAGCACAGATCTCTGGGTGGCGCCGGCCGCCCACCAGCAGGATGATGGAGCCAGGTCTGGCTGCTTTTCCAGGCTGCAGACAGATTAGCAATGGGTCTAAGGGAGGGAGAGAGACTTCGAGGCCAGCTTTGCTGGTCGCAGCCCCCTGGGTCCTGTGCCCACCCAGGTACCCACGACCAGGGCTTCTAAGCCTGCATCATTCAGCTGGACCTTGGGTCTTAAGTTTTCCCTGGTGCCCAGTTGGTCCAAGGCTGGGAAGGCAGGAGTGGCAGAGGGGCCTGGGGTGGGGATGGTGAGAGAAGAGACCCACCTCTCAGCCTGAGAGATAACTTAGATTCTGAAGTGGAGCTAGGGCAGGAGTCTGTGGCCCACCTCGGCCCACCATGTTTTGAGGGAGGGAGGGGGAAGCTCAGAGAGGAGGGGCTGGGGGCGGGGTAGGGGAGTGGCCCAGGGACCCCCCACCCCCACCCCGGCTCCCCACCAGGGATGGCAGGAGCCTGGCAGACAAGGCCTGTCACTTCACACCAGCTGGTTTGCAGGTAATGTCACGTGGGAAAGACCCCTGCAGGGATGCGTTCGTCCCCCAAATAATCAAGTGCCCCAGCATGGCGCTGGATGCCGGAATGTGTTCACAGGCTGAAAGAAACAGCCTCCTTGTCATCTTGGTGCTCAGAGTGGGGGATTCCATTGCTAATCAAATCCCACAAATCAGTTTGTCCTCAAACTGTGGTAAGAGCCCTGAAGGAAAAGCGAGGTGTGAGAGGTTCTTACAGGGGGACCCGTCCTCACCTGTGAGAGTCAGGGAGAACCTCCCAGATGAGCCCAAATCTGAGCAGCAGCGGGAGGAAAGGGAGAGGAACAGTGTGTCTAAAGGCCTGAGGCGGGAGTGGAGGGGCGTACTTTCCTGGTTGTCCAGGGGCTAAGCCTCTGGGCTCCCAATGCAGGGTACCAGGGTTCGATCCCTGGTCAGGGAACTAGATCCTGCATGCAGCAACTAAGACTCTGCACAGCCGAATAAAGAAAGGAAGAAAGAAAGGAAAATATTAAATAAAAATAAAGGCCTAGGTGTAGGAGCCAATGGGACCTGGAAGGCAGGCCAGGGTGCCCCACTAAGCAGTGAGCAGAGTGAGGCCAGAGCAGGAAAAGCTGAGGCCAGAGAAGGGGCAGACTTGTTAGGGCAGGAGACCCTGTGAAGGTCCCCAGGGACAGAGGGGCACGACCCAAGGGCCTGAAGTGTGGATGACGCTGCCTGCCCCCCTCTCCGTCTGCTCATCCCTCCTCTGTGGCAGCCTGGGGGCGTGGGCTGCCTCGGGAGATGACTCTGTATACGACAGATTTTTTACCTGGGAACGTGCTTAGTTGCTCAGTCGTGTCCGACTCTTTGTGACCTGTTGGTCTATAGTCTGCCAGGGTCCTCTGTCTGTGGGATTTTTCAGGCAAGAATACTGGAGTGGGTTGCCATTTCCTCCTCCAGGGGATCTTCCCGACCCAGGGACTGAACCTGAATTTCCTGTGTCTCCTGCATTGTGGGTGGATTCTTTACCCGCTGAGCCATCACATGTTACCTGGGGACACTGAGACACTATCAGGACATTCCCTCTGAGCTTTGGACAGGACTCAGGCTGGACATGTGAGTGTGGCTGTCCAGAGCATCTGAAGAGAGGCTTCATTGAGCTGTCCATCCTGATAAGCCTGTGTGTGCACGGTGGTCTCAGTTCAGCTGCCGCTTCCCTGTGCTGAGCAGCCGGCATCCAAGCGTGTGGTTAGGAGAGCGGGAGGGACTGGGTTTACAGCTGGGAGGCAGTGTGTGTTCACTGACAGGCTTGGACTCTGGATTTGGCCGGTATGGGCCATGTGCTCCTTTGAAGGGAGGGTTGCTGCCTCTGGACCTCTGTTGGGTGTTCTGGAAAAAGATCAATAAGTTCTCATCTATTTGCTTCACACGAAGGGCCTGCAGATAGAAATAGGGGGTGTAGTCATACCTTTTCTAAACCTCTATGAGCGTGGTGTGATTATCCAGTCAAATCTAACATCACTGATGGCCAGACGTGTGCGCATGACATTGCCATGTGCCATGATGGGTTTTTCATTCTCTCAGTTCACCCTGACGAAGAGCCGTCAGTGTGTCCGGAGCTCTGCTACAGAGGGATGAATGAAAGTGGATCCAGCTCTCAAGGCCCATGCAGTCTAATCATGGGTTTTTCAACAGGAGCTCATGGATTGTAGAATCCAGTTATTGTTTTCCAATGGCATCCTACAGTTGTGAACAGGGGTTCACTGAGAAGGGGGTTCACAGTCAAATAAGTTTGAGTGATACAGCATCATATATGCCCTTGATCTGGTTAGCTATTGCTCTGTTTCAAACTACTCAAACCTTAATGGCTTGCTGCATACCTGAAACATTATATATCAACTGTACTTCAATAAAAAGAATTTTAACTTAATGACATAACTTATTATCTCTCACAGTTCTGGTGAGTCGACTGGGCTCAGCTGGGTGGGTCTTGCTTGGGCAGGGGTCTCTGAAGCAGTTACTCATTTTCATCTCTGTTGGTTACAATCAAGTGACTGCTGAAGTTAGACTCATCTGAAGGCTTCTTCACTCACGTGTCTCTGCGCCTGTGTTTGGCATTTCTCTCTCCACTCGGTTTTGCCCCGTGCTAGCTTGGGCTTCCTCCTAGCATGGTGGTCTCAGTGTTGGGCTTCTTACATGGTGGCTGATTTCCCCTAGGCTGTGTTGCAAGAGACCTGTGAGGAGGCTGCAAAGCTTCTCATGACTTTGCCCAGAAGTCACACAACATCACTGCCACAACATGTTATTGGTCAAGCAAGTTATTGAGGCCAGTCCCGGTTCAAGGGAAGACTCCACACTCAACGGGAAGAGTAGCAAATATTTTATAGCTATCTATCTTTAATTTACTGTACTTCTGGGAGATTAATAATGCATAAGAATGTACCAAGGGTGTCTGGGAAGTCCTGCCATGAAGAAAACTTTAACTCAGCATTTCACAATCTGATGATGACGTTTATGTTAAATTAGGAAATTCCCTTCTTCTAGAAAATTACTTAACCTGTATTCTGACAGAGAGCAGTGGGCAGAAATGGAAGGGTGATAGATGTGGGGTCAGTAATACTTTCTAGACAATAAGACTTTCCAAAGATGGAGAGTAGAGATTCCTGGTGCATTCCTGATTTGAGGAGGTGCCCAAACCGGTCCAAGTGCAGAGACCATCAGTGTGGACCAGAGGCTGAAGTTCCCAGTGGTAAAAGCTTGGACTTGACCTCTGACCAGTCTAGGTTCAGATTCATCACTTAGAACTGTGTGAAACTGGGCAAGTTACCTCTCTCTAGGGCTTCAGTTTCCTTATCTAAAAAATAGGTAGTTCCTATTTCATAGGGTTGTTGTGAGGTTTAATGAGGTCCTGCATGTGTGTTACTGAGTCCAGGATGCCGTCCTTGGTTAGAGTCTGTGGTCGCTTGGTTTAATAACTTTGGAATTATTCTGGACTTGCTTCCCAAAGGCAAATTAGTATTGTAAATTGTGGACTCATCTTTCCTTTTCTTGCAAAAGTAACCCCTGTACCATTTCACATTTTTTTTTTTTCCAACCCAGTTTCTCATAAGTGACCGTGACCCTCAGTGCAACCTCCACTGCTCCAGGACTCAACCCAAACCTGTCTGCGCCTCTGACGGCAGGTCCTATGAGTCCATGTGTGAGTACCAGCGAGCTAAGTGCCGAGACCCAACCCTGGCTGTGGTGCATCGAGGCAGATGCAAAGGTGAGTGTGCACGTGCCCCACGGAGGAGAGACAGGCCTGCGCACCACACGCCTTGCGTGGGGCACTCCCGAGGAGGGAGCTCAGAACGAGTCTGTTCATTTGGCAGCCTCTCCCCTACCCTTTCCACCAGGGAATACGGAAAGGAGGACTGGCCCACTGAAAGATAAGTACTTTTCTGGCTTTCAAACACTGCCACCAGGGCTTAGAGAGATGCTGCTATTTGGCTATTGCTTTTAATTTTTATAATTCTTTTCCTTTTTTTTTTTTTTTTCTGTAGAGAGGCTTAAAATGGCAAAACATGATGGCTGGCTCTTGAATAGGGATTCCACACTGACAGCCAACAGATGTGTTTTGTTTGGTCTGCTCACACATTTAAACATATTAAAAACGTTTGAGACAACATTTAAAAATTGGGAAATTCAACCTAAAAATCTGGATGTTTGTATTTCCCATAAAAAATTGGAAACTGTGGTGATATGAGGTCTGTGTTCCCTCCCTCAAGGCAAACATGTGGCTGCTGCTGAGTAGCCGCTACCTCCTTTAAAAGGGAGCCTGTTCTCCAGTTTGCCACAGTCCCCAGCATTCCCTGTGGTGCCACCAAGCTGAACGCCATGCTTAATACACCCAGCCCCTTCTCTAATTTGTATCTCTTTCCTACACCCTGTTGCTATTTGAGTTTGTGACCCGTGGACTGATCAGAGCTATTACAGAAATTGTGGGAGGCTAAGCCAGCTGCCCTAGGGCCTCTGATTTCCCAAAGAAAGTGCTTGCTGGGGACTTCTCTGATGGTTCAGTGGCTAAGACTCTGTGTTCCAGTAGAGTGGGCCTGGGTTCAATTCCTGGCCAGGGAACTAGATCCCACATGCCACAACTAAGACCTGGCATGGTCACATAAATAAATAAACAAATAAATATTAAAAATAATCCATGGTGGCGCCAGAAAAAAAAAGAAAAGAGCTTGCAGGTTTTGAATTGCAAGACATCTTTGAGACTCCTTGGGCTTGCGTGTTTTTAAATAAAGTCAGTGAAAAATAGTAGAAGTAGAACTTTTTTTCCCCTAGGAGGGATTAGGGATATTTGGGAGAAAAGGAATAAACAGAACCAGGTATAAGTATGACCCCCCTGACTTTTTCTAAGAAGACCTTTCAGAGGCAGGTGAGGCTGAGGGGCATTTGCTAGTCCCTGCCCTCGTGTTCCTGGAACAGCTAGCTCTTATATGTCTGTGTGCATGTGTGTCTGTGTTTGTGTGGCGTGGCTTCTGCCTGTGTGTGTGTGTGTCTGGGTGTGTGTGTGGTGTGTGTGTGTGATGTGTGGTGGTGTGTGGGCCCCCACAACACAGTGCTTTGCTCTCAGCATTTCTACAGCTGGAGTCCGTGGCTCCTGTGTGGGGCCCAAGTGACTCTGACGTGCACACCTCCTTCTCTAGACGCTGGCCAGAGCAAGTGTCGCCTGGAGCGGGCTCAGGCCCTGGAGCAAGCCAAGAAGCCCCAGGAGGCGGTGTTTGTCCCGGAGTGCGCCGAGGATGGCTCCTTTACCCAGGTAGGCCTTGGCTGCTCTCTTGGGGGCCTGGGAGCAGGAGGGCCCCGAGAGCCTTGCTTCCTGGAAACAGACGAGGGCTCTGTGACTCCCCTGTGCTGCCTCTGGGGCCTGTGTCCCCCCTGGGCCCCCCGCCACTTGGTGCCAGCACTGGCAGCGGGTCCTGAAAGCTTGTGCGAGTTCGAGCCAGGAAACTGGCACCGCTTTGTCCCCGTCCTCCCGCTGCCCATGTTCATTGTTCTCTTCTGTCAAATGTAGGCTGGTTATTTTTCCTTATCCTCGTGGGTTTCCATGGGCAGCCTCTGTATTCCCTTAACTGTTCATTGCTACCCCTTCTGCACACCTCTTCATCCTGTCCCAAGCTTCAGCTGAAGCCATATTTCTTTTGAATGTAAAGTGTCTGTGGTTTGTGGGATGCGTGTATGTGTGTGTGGTGTATGTGTGCCTGTGGGTGGGTGTTTGTGTGTGTTGTGTGGTTCTTGTGTGCATGTGTGTCTCTGTGGGTGTTGTGTGGTTTCTGGTGTGTGTGTGGGTGTCTGTGTGGGTGGGTGGTATATGTGTGTGATGTATTATCTGTGTGCATGTGTGTCCGTGTTTGTGTGGCGTGGTTTCTGCCTGCATGTGTGTATGCCTGGGTGTGGTGGTGCATGTGTGTGACGTGTGGTGTGTGGTATCTGTGCTTGTGTGTCTGTGCATGTGTGTGGATTCTGTG
The DNA here is from genome assembly GCF_032405125.1 of Capricornis sumatraensis. NCBI lineage: Eukaryota > Metazoa > Chordata > Mammalia > Artiodactyla > Bovidae > Capricornis > Capricornis sumatraensis. Next base: position 21,280,703 of record NC_091070.1, on the reverse strand, counting down.
TGGAGGCTGTCTTTCTGTGTGTGTGTGTGTGTGTGCTGTGTGGTGTATGGTATCTGCGTGCACATGTGCATGTGTGGTGTCTGTGCTAGCATGCATGTGCACTCGTGTATGCATGCTCTCAGATTCTAAAATCTCCTTGCAGGCAGTCTTCCCTCTGATCCTGTGTGACCTTCTGGCTGGAGGTTGGGTAAAAGTAATGCCGGCTATGTTGAAGTTGGCACAGATTGGAACACAGGCAGCATGGGACAACGGGGTGGCAGAGCTTTCAGGCTGGAGACAGTCTAGCAGGGCCAAGACAGCTGGGTGAAAGTGGGGAGGGTCACTGGACAGGGTGGGTCAGCCACTGGATTGGGACAGGCATGACTCCCACTGGAATGTAGTGTCATTTGGGGACCTCTGCCACGTGAGAGCTGGAGGCGGGGGCCTTGGGAGTTTCAAAGTTTCCCTGTAATCATCCCAGAATTTTCAGGGGGGTGGGGGAGGAGGGAAAGGATGAGTCTGGCCTTTGGGCTGCTGGGTTTCAGCTTTCACTGGGGGGCTGGGCCCAGGGGGCTGCTGATTTCAGGCCCAGTGCTGGTGGAAGTGGTGGGGTAGGGATGAGGCCTTGTATTTTTTGAAGTTTCCAGTGTTCAGCCAAGATTGATAGCCACAGAGTTAGACTGACCTTGGCTGCCCGCCCTGTGAGAGGTGCTTTTATTCGTCTTCTCACTTAAGGCTCGCCACGAGCCTGCCAGGCAGGCGTTGCTATCATCATTTACAGAAGATGCAACCGCAGCGGGAGGCAGAGTGGTCCAGGAGCTGGGAGGCACGCTCAGATCACTCCAGCACCCAAGCTCCCTCGGAGCCCTCCACACTCTGCTGTTCCCTGAGCTGGCAGTTTAAAAGGATACTCTCCGTGCTCGCTTTGGCCACACATGTACTAAAATAGGAACAATACAGACAAGACTAGCACGGTCCCTGCGTGCAAAGCATTCCCTGTTTTATCTTGATTTTACCCCGTCTCAAAATTCTCCCAGAAATGTAGCTCTTTACTATGTAGCTATCATAGTAAGTAAAATAAACACATGGTGCAAAATTTTAGACGAATTTATAAAAATATTTAAATTCATGTCTCTATAAAACAAATGCATAGTGAAATTCCATTCTTAGAGTTTAGTCAAGTTCTCTCCTTTAATTTCAATATTATACTGGTTGGTTTCTTTTTGATAGACACAAAAATGCCTATTGAAAAAAAAGTAAAGGAGGCCCTGAGGTGTGGCCTAGAGAAAGGCCGTCTAGGGCTGTGGCTAGCGCACCACTCCTAGAGCCAGACCGCCTGGATGTGAATCCACCCCCAGTCTCAGGCACATCATTTAATTTCTCTAGGTCATAATTTCCTTAAGTGACGAATAGAGATTATTATCTCTATTATTATTTTATATAGTAATTATCATTATTATGGGCTTCCCTGTGGCTCAGTGGTAAAGAATCCACCCGCAGGGTAGGAGACGTGGGTTTGATCCCTGGGTCAGGAAGATCCCTTGGAGAAGGAAATGGCAACCCACTCCAGTATTCTTGCTTGGCAAGTCCCATGAACAAAGGAGCCTGGTGGGCTACAGTCCATGGGGTCACAAAGAGTCAGACATGGTTTAGCAACTAAACAACAACAAATTATTATATTATACATTTTTATATGTTACTATTATTATTACTATTGAGTATTACTGTAGCTTACCTCATGAGGTAGTGATGAGGATTAAATGAGTCAACACATGTAAAATGCTTGGAACACATAAATACCTGCCGTTATCAACATTAGCCCCATCTCTAATCTGGTTCTGTTACTCAGATCTTCTCAAGATGCTACAGACGATGTCACCCAAGAAAAAGAAAATCTTCTGTTGGACCTTCCCTGCATGGATTCTTTATTTATCATTTATGCTAGTGAAAAGAATCCAGGTGATCTCTGTGCTGAAAATTCACGTATGCGGGAGAATATCAAACCTCTTGCAGCTGCATTTGGGGCTGAGACAGGGGTCAAGGTAATAGAGAGGAGGCGGAATCCTTTTTTCCCCCCTTTCTAGGCTTCTGTAATCCTGAGTGTGTTGCTTATGAGAACGGTTGACCCCTGCCCTCCCAGTTCTGAAGTGTTTGCTGCCTCGTGACAGACAGCCACTGGCCAGCTTTTGTTTGAGGGAGGCCAGGCTGGCCCAGGTGGTGTTTGCCGGGGAGGGGAACTTCCAGATTAGTCTGGGCAGAATTGCTAAGTGAGGGGGCCCCTGAAGTTCAGCAGAGGTTGGATAGACAGTCAAGAGCCCCCTCATTTGTTTGACACGCTAAGCGCTGCCATGTGTCTGCGGGCTGGAGGCTGGCTCACCCCGGTGGGCAGCCAGGCAGCCAGACAGCCAGTCCGACCCCGTCACAGTGATTGAAATGGATGTGCTTTTTCCCTTGATCAAAGACGCTGCAATAACTTCACAAAATGAGGCTGTCTCTTTGAGTGTGCTTCAGTTGCATTGACAGGCTGCCAAAAGGCTATGAGAAAAAAAAAAAAATGCTTTTCTGCCTCCCCCAACCTCCACTATCACTGACCTGGACTTTTTTGGTTTTGTTTTCTTTAAGACCAGAACCCAGAAACCAGGTCCATTATTTCAACGTTGCTTAGACTATTGACATGCATGCATCCTGGTGTTGGTAACATATTTCCGTCCTGTGAATTATTATACAGTAATGTGCTCGTGAAGTTTATGGAGGGGACCCTCATGAGACTGGGTTTGTCTGTCATGGGACACAGCTTGGGACCACATGACTAAGTTGGCTTTAATGGGGTTCATATGGGATACAGTGGTCTCTACTCTCTAATTTGTTTTCCCTTGACCTCTTCTCTTGCTACCCTGCACCCCAACTCAAACAGCAGAGTGGTAAACATTAGAACATCAGGTTTTAAAAAATCCTTGATATTTAGACCACATCTCAGATCATTAAATCAAATTCTGGATGAGGGACCCAGACATTATTATTATTTCAAGCTCTCCAGATGATACTAGTGTTGGTTCCAGGTTGTGAATGACCTGCTGTTAATCATTCTTGTTCTTGGTTGCACCACTGGAATATGGACTTAAGGCTTTTTGATGACCTGCTGTGTGAGGATGGGAGCTACTGACTTTGTCCTTTGCTGTGGTCCTGTCTGCTTTCTCTTCTGGGTGTCAGGAATGTTAACTCCTGACATATATTCTCCAAGTCCTCTGCCAAGCTGTTGTCTGCTGCCCAATATGATGAACTGAAATCACAGCCATAGAGGAATGGTATTGGATCACCACCACTAGGATGTTGGCTTGTCAAGCTTGTGCGTCACTGAGTAATTATAATGGCAACTCTTTATTGAGTGCTATTTGCTGCCAGGCATTGATTTTTACACTCATTAATCTTTACTAGAACCTTTTGAGGTAGTTATTAATACCCTTATTTATATCAGAAAACTGAGTTTCAGAGGGGTTAAATAACAAGTTTAAGGTCACTAAGGATTTGTACCCAGGCCTACCTAATTTCAATGGCACCCCACTCCACTACTCTTGCCTGGAAAATCCCATGGATGGAGGAGCCTAGTAGGCTGCAGTCCATAGGGTTGCTAAGAGTCGGACACGACTGAGCAACTTCACTTTCACTTTTCACTTTCATGCATTGGAGAAGGAAATGGCAACCCACTCCAGGGACTGGGGAGCCTGGTGGGCTGCTGTCTCTGGGGTCACACAGAGTTGGACACGACTGAAACGACTTAGCAGCAGCGGCAGCTACCTAATTTCAAGGCCTATGCTCTTAACCTTTTATGCTACCAAAGTGTCCTTGATGTGTATGTAATTAATTTGCATCGTGATTGTTATTCCAGAAGTCCCCTCTCTGATGCTGTTGGCCAATCAATCAAGCAAGCATTAAAAAAAAATCCCTTTGCTTATGGAAATTTTAAAATATACAGAAAAGTTGCTAGAGTTCTCTGGTGGTCTAGTGGTTGACTCCAGACTTCCACTACAGAGGGCATGGGTTTGATTCCTCATCAGGGGACAAAGATTCTGCAACCTACAGGACACATGCCTCCCACCTGCCTCTGTAAAAATATGTGTGTGTGTGTGTGTGTGTGTGTGTGTGTGTGTACACAGAAGTAGAAATAATAGTGTAATGAACCCCATGTACCCATCACCCAGCTTCAACAATGATTAACATCTGGCTGATTCTGTTTCATCTTTACCCTATTTTCATCTCCTACACCAAACTGGATTGCTTCAAAGCAGATCCCAGACACAATATTTTTTCATTTCAGACGTTTGGAGCTCTGCTATGTTCTGGGTTATGAGCTGGTTGCTCTGGGGTGTTCAAGATATGCCATGGCCTGTGCTTTCAAGGAGCTTACATGCAGAAAAGATATGAAAACATACCATGAAGTAGCTAGTATATAAGACCCTACATGTACAATTGGGTATATTTCAAATGCCCCGTTATAAGTCAGTAATTTGGAATTCTGAGTGATTTTATTATTGAGAAAAGATGCAAAATTAAAAATTTCTGAGCATAAAAATTAAAACACTTCTGAACATCAAAATTAAAAATTTCTGAACATAAAAGTGCCTTAAACAAAGCAAAGGGCAAATGATATATATTAGCCTTAATGACAAAAGGCTAATATTAGATTTAAAAAACTCTTAAGAACCAGGAAGAAAAAGATCTTAGTAGAAAAGTGGGCAAGAGATATCAATAAGCAGATTATACAGTAATAACAAATAGTCAGTAAATGACTATGAAATAACAAATAGTCAGTAAATGACTATGAATGATATTTTCCTTAGTATTAAAGAAATATAAATACAGATAACGATGTGGCATTTTGCTTACCAAATTGTTGAAACTTGGAAAAGAGTCATATTCAGGCCTGGGTGCAGGGAAAGGATTACGCCCCACATCGTACTTGAAAAAGTAAATTGGCACTGACATTTTATGAGAGAATTTTGCAATATGGGTCAAAAGTCCTTAATTGTGTCCAAATCTTGAGCTTGACATTTCACTTCTAGGAATTTATTCTAAAGAAATAATTAAGAATATATGCAAATATTTAGCCACAAGGATTTCCATCTAAGTTCTGCTTATAGTTGCAAAAATTAGGAAACAATCTAATCTGAATATCTGAAATAGAGAAGTGCTTAAACAGATTATGACATTGCCATACTGTGCAGCTAGTGGAACGATATGTTATAGACGCTTATTTCACACAGTATGTGTGTGTGTGTGTGTGTGTGTGTGTATACACACACATATGTAAGAGACAATCAGATATTCAAAAGAAAAAATATTTTCATTTTCCTCTAAATCGAAAAACTGCACACACTTTGTAAAAAAAGCACTCTGAGAGTGCAGAAGTACATAGATACAGAGGTGAAGTCAGTGAGTTCGTCTCTTTGAAGTAGCAACTGTGAAGTCTATGGCCCATCAGTTTTTCTTCCTTTGTGTACTTATCATTTTTGAGGGTGAAAATAATAAAATGTCATATATCACTTTCTAATTCTTTCTTATTATTTAAAAAATTGCTTATTTTTATTTTAGACTGTGCTGGGCCTTTGTTGCCGCACAGGCCTTCCTCCAGCTGTGGCGAGCAGGGGCTGCTCTCTCTCTAGTTGCAGTGTGCGGGCTTCTCAATGAGGTGGCTTTTGACGTGGAGCAGGGGCTCTACGCACGTGGGCTCAGTAGCTGTGCTTCCTGGGCTCTGGAACTCTGGCTCAGTGGTTGTGGCACTCAGGCTTAGTTGCTCTATGGCATGTGAGATTTTCTTGGACCAGGGATCGAACCTGTGTCTCTTGCATTGACAGGTAGATTCTTTACCACTGAGCCACCAGGGAAGCCCTCTAATGCTTTCCTATACTAATTATACTGTGATTTACTTATTTCCAGGTTTATTGCATAGTACCCTACGTCATTTTAAAAATGGCCGTATGTCCCATTGTATGAAGGTACCATGAATTCTGGAAATTTGGGGATTAAATTTCTGAAAGCTGAATATTGGGTCAAAAGGACATGCCCTTTCAAAGACGTTTGATGCATACTCCCAAACTGCCTTCTAGTAGTTGATTTAGTGGTTGTTACCAAATACATTCCCAAGCCATTTAATTTATTTTATGTAGCTAGATTGTAGTTCTAATAGTACTGTAGAGTATAAAACACCGTTTGTAACATTACTGCTACATGAAAAAAATGTATTTTGTGTCCCACTTCAAGCCCCAAGTTCCAGGAACAGTCTTTCTTGATATAGCTCTGTCTGGCACCCACACTGTCCCCATTTTTCTTCATTCCAATCACTGCTCCCTACACCAGCACATACATATATGTTTTTTTATTTCCCAAGTTTAGTTTTTTTTTTTTTTCATATGGGTTTGGGGAGCTGTAATTTCTTCTTGATAATGCTTTGTTCAGAAGCTGGAAGTGCAAAGAGAAAGCTCTGTGGCTTTTTGGCATAGATGGTGGGCTCCCCTTGTCAGCATTTCTGCAGCTCCTACAGTTTTCTCACACCTGGGGACCGCGGCTTGTTTCCTAGGTGCGTGGGCTTGAGCTGTGAAGCCGGCCTTGAGGCTCCTTTGCAGTGACTCCTCTCCCCGCTCCCCACCCCCCGACCCCAGCCCCCCGACCCCGGCTGAGCTGTGTGACTAGCTTGTCTTGGAAACACCTGTGTTTACCATCTTGGCCTCCGTCTTCCAGATTCTCAGCAAGTGCTGAAGGTATGGATGCTTTGCATCAATTGTGAGCCTTTGTGTACCAACTGTCGAACCTCTGATAAAACACTGGCAGGCTGGAGCACTGAGTATCGTCATGGGGGAAGGATTGTCCCATCCTTGAGGAGTCCAAGGGCTACATCGTTTTGTGTTAATGTGAAACTATCTTACCTGAAGCAATAGTGTGGGTGTCTCCTCAGTGCAGAGGGTTCTGTAGGTAAAGACCTAAGAGCCTGGCTTCATCCATAGCTGGACTATTCTGAGCTTCTCTAGGCATATCAAGTTCCTTTGGATGCCCCGAACACAGACAATTCTGTGTGTTTTAGTGGATGGTGCCAACTTTTTTAAGCAGTCACACTGTTAAATATTTAAGTCCATCCTTTATGTACAGATGGCATAGTGATCAAGAGACCCACTGTTGCGTCAGTTGTTGCTTTTCTCTGTCCTTTTCTGTCGTGTTCAGTAAACATATTATTATTGTTACAGTTTGAACATCTACTGTGCCCAGAGCATCTTACTACTTGTTCGACATGTGTTTTTCTTTGAATTGCTTTTGTTCCAAACAACCAGATGCTGCATATGGTAATTTATACAAGCATGCTCACAAATAACACATAACTGCTGTTCAGCAAATGTTAGTTTTCTTCCTCTTTGGGCTTGGTTTGCTCAACTGTATAATGGGGGAGCTAGCTGAGCTCCTCCAGAGGTTTTCCTGTGGGCCAGCCACATGGTTTTATTATTTAAAATAGCAGCTCTATTAAGGTAGAATTCACATGCCATAAAATGTATCCCTCTAAGTGTATGATTCAGTGGGTTTTAGTGTTTACAGAGTTGTGCAACTGTTACCGCTATCTAATGCCAGAATATTTTCATCACCCAAGAACACATCCATGTACCCACTGGAGGTCATATGAAAGTAAATGTTTAATTCTGTAAATCATGGCAGGGACAGGACCTGATGCCTCCACATGCAGGAAGGACTTGCTTAGTAAGTGACTCATCTCATCTCTCACAAATAGTGGGAGCCACCACTGTCATCTTTTCGATGAGAGAACCCTGTGGGCACCCACAAGTGCAGAGGAGGGCAAGATGAGGGTGGGTGGAGCTCCAATGCTGTATCCGTTGTGTTCGGTGGTGACCTGCCTACTCCAACCACTGCTGCGTCCTCCTCTCCAAGGCTCCTCTGCATGGCCCTGAGCCTCCTCTCCCAGATTGGCTGGCATCATTTGCTTTGGAGCAAGTTGTAGACTCTGGGTGCTCTCAACTGGGCATCTGACCTCCCTGCAGTCTCTGGAGAGTCTGCCCCTAAGTCTGTCATGGAAATGAAAGGAGCAAGCCCTGGGCAGTATCCACAGCTGCTCTTCTGCAAGGGGGGGTACTTGGGAGGAAGGGATGGATGAGGCCTGCTTCTCTGGTCTTCCTGCTGCTCATGGAAAAGGGGAGGCTCAGTGATGGCGGCTTCCATCACTCTCTCTGCTATTCGTTTCTTTTTAAGATGATAGCAATGTAACACCTGTATAGCACTTACTTTGTGCCAAGGTGTTATCTAAGTACCTGACACACATTAACTTATTCAGCCCTCACTATGACCTATGAGTAGATACTATTGTATTCTTAATTAATAGATAAGAAAATGGAGCCATAGAGAAGCTGAACAGCTTACCAGGAGTCACACAGCTTGCAAGTGACAGAGTCAGGATTCAAACCCAAGCAGCCCTGTGCCAGGGTTCTTGGTCTTAACCATTGCGCTATACTGCCTCTTAAAGGGCATGGCCTTCTTTTATAGTGGTATTGCCAAACTGGAGCTTATCTAGGAGGATAACTCAGGTGAGCAGGTTGGGGAAATTGTGTCACATGAGGAATAGTCAAAGGAGCCAGAGGTTGGTTTGGAGATGAGAAGAACCAATGGGTGGATGAGAAAAAGACGACCAAAGGGACGCATGAGGGCCATCTTCACCTTGGTCTGTGGATGCCAATTGCTTTTTCTTGAGTAGTCTCACAGAGCCGACCCAGGATCACTGAGTGAAATATTTAATGACTCAGATTCTGACTCAAACCCAGGAAGAACTTTTACAAGAGGAGCAATCCACAGATGGAATATTTTACTCAAAGAGGACTTCCCATCCCAGGAAGAGGACAGACAGGACTGAAGGGGCATTCACGTGGGGTGCTGTGGGGAAGGAGGGTGCTCCTGCACTGGGAAGGGAATTAAACTGATGACCTCTTGGCGTCTCCTCCACACCTACTATGATTTTATGAGTATAATGTTCAGTCTGGCGGGTAGGCACACAGTTGACCCACAGCAAACTCTTATTCAGGAACCTTCCAGGCAGACCCATTAATACACACACATTCAAGGCTTTTGCCATTCTGCTCTGGGTGCATATGACATGCCAGGTGGTGACCCTGCGGGTGCAGGTCATGACACGTGACACTGTGTCATAGTATAATGCTGCCTCTGAAGTGGGGGAGGGAGATCAAGTCAACTTTTTAAAGTCAACTAAACTCTTGGTGGCTCAGAGGGTAAAGCATCTGTCTACAATGCGGGAGACCCAGGTTCGAGCCCTGGATTGGGAAGATCCCCTGGAGGAGGAAATGGCAATCCATTCCAGTACTATTGCCTGGAAAAATCCCACGGACAGAGGAGCCTGGTAGGCTACAGTCTATGGGGTCGCAAAGAGTCGGACACAACTGAGCGACTTCACTTTCACTAAACTCTTCTGCAAAATGAACAGGATCAGATTTTTTTTTTCCCTCTGTCAAAGTCTGGAAAAGTAAAAGGAACATGGGAGGGAGATATGAAGGCAGAAAAGTTTAATTAAAGTGAAATCAGATAGAGGAGGGCTTCCCAGGTGGCGCTAGTGGTAAAGAACCCGCCTGCCAATGCAGGAGACAGAGGAGAGGCAAGTTTGCTCCCTGGGTTGGAAAGGTCGCCTGGAGGCGGTCATGGCAACACACTCTAGTATTCTTGCCTTGAGAATCCCATGGACAAAGAAGCCCGGTGGGCTTTTTGCAAAGAGTCGGACACAGCTAAGTGACTTAGCACGCACAGACATGGCAAGCAAGAAAGAGCCCCTACTCCTGAGGGTACCCTTGTCCCACCACTGGCCGGATCACCACAGCTCCACTCTGAACAAAGCTCCTACACAAAGGGACTTATTTTTTACTGGATATTTTAAAAACATAAAAAGTATTTGATATCTTCCCCCCTGAAGTGGAAGTAGAAGCGAACAAATGAGAGGTGCTGTGTTTGCTGTTTACAAAACCTGGCTCATTCTAGGCACCAAACAAGAG